>NC_023750.2:9545346-9874098 GCF_000499845.2 Phaseolus vulgaris | reverse complement strand
CCTTCGCGAGGAGCATGACGACGACATCGCTGTGCTCCTTTGCACTCTAGGGGAGCCAGAATGTGGAGACGAACGGGCCAACGAAGGGGTCCCTTTCTTTTACTTTTACCAGGTGGTGTTCAAGACCATCGGAGTGCGCCTACCCTTCTCCTGGTTCGAGAAGGAACTGCTGTCGGAGATCAACGTGGCTCCGGCCCAGTTATACCCCAACAGTTGGGCCTTTGTCAAAGCCTTCGACATTCTCTTCGGGTTTCTGGGTTGTGCACCCTCTGTTGACCTCTTTCTTCAGTTCTTTGAGGTGAAGAGGCAGAGACACAACCTCTGGGTAACTCTCAGTAATGTACCCGGGAGAGTTCTCTTCACACCCTTCCAAAGCTCGTTCTCCGGGTGGAAAGGCCGGTTCTTCAAGATCTGCCGTACTGACCTTGTTCCCGACGCTCTGGATGGGTTTCCGCTGTACTGGTGAGAGAGACGAGGGCCTTCAAAACCAAACCCTTCAAGAAGCTGGCTCCAAGTGATCAAATAGCTTGCCGGATTTCTTGCTGGAGGCGGGAGGTTTTGACTCTGCCACTTTGATCAGCATGGAGTTCAACGCTGGGACTCTCGAAAAGTAATATGTAGAGTCGCTGCCCTAGAAACTCCGGCCTTTGTTGTTTTCTGTACGTGCATGTCTTGCCTCATGGTATCTTTGACACATTTATCTCCCTTAGTGCAGGTTCGAAAATAAACCAAGAAAGGAGGACACGACTTACTCGAGCTCTGCGGGCTGGGAAAGGGCTTCGCCTTCCTCCAGTGCTGATTCTGATGACCACTGAAAAGTGGCTCTTTTGTGACTTGCATGAGTTGTAATATTTGCCCCATTTGGGCTACTTCAATTGTATTGAACGTTGCTTGTAACACCAACTTTTTCTATATCAATTGATTTTGCAACGTCACTTTTACTCTGCATACATTTCGCATATTGCGCGCTTTCCTTCGCCCTGTTCATCAACGGCGCCCGCCTCCATCCAGGCGACGCCTTCTTTCTTGACGACGCCTTGACCTAGGCGGCCCTTCTTTCTTGGCGACGCCTTCTCTTGGCGACGCCTTCCTTACTTCAAACGGAGAAAGATACAGGCTAAAAACCAAGACACTTCTTTTTCTCAAATTGGTTTTACCTTTATTAGGGTGACCTCATTAAAAAACCCCCGAGAGGGAAAAAGAGCGTCCCCTTCAACTAAATTGTTACATAACTGGTTACATAAGTCAACTGAAATAAAATTTAGGTTGGCTGCATTCCAACTGCGCGGGATAGGACCTCCATCTAAAGTCTCAGGTTGTACGAACCGTTGCCCTTAGCCTTAGTAACTCTGAAGGGTCCGGTCCACTTGGGAGACAGCTTATTCTCCAACTCGTATGGTGAGCTTTCCTCATCACTAGGTCGCCGACCTGAAACTGTCGCGGCTTCACCTTAGAGCTATATTGCCGCTCTACTCTTCTCTTCGTCGCTTCAGCTTTTATTCTAGCTTCTTCCCTGGCCTCGTCTAGCAGATCCAAGTTTACCCCGCCTCTCTTCATGGGATTCCTCCGCCACAAATTTGAGAACGTGGCGAGCTCTCATGTATTCTACCGGGATCATCGCGTCCGGCCCGTAAACCAAACTGAAAGGTGTCTCCATAGTAGAGGATTGGGGCGTGGTGTGATATGCCCATACGATCCTTGGTACCTCTTCCGCCCACGCCCCTTTGCTTTTTCTAACCTTCTTTTTAACCCCTCAGCAGAACTCTGTTTGCCGATTCTACCTGCCCATTAGTCCTGGGGTGCTCAACTGATGCAAACACCTGTTTAATGCCTACCTCAGCACATAGGTTTCTCAACTGTTGTACCAACCTTCACGACCTGGGCCCCGAAGCGATTGATATACTCCTTCAGGGTCTCCCCTTGATACTGCTTCACATCAAACAGATCGTAAGAGACCGGCGCGGGGCCTTGTTGGCTAAGTATTGTTCCCTGAACAATCGCGACAATTGGCGGAAAGATGTGATATGACCGTCGGGAAGGCTGATGAACCAGTCCATAGCCATCCCGGTCAGGGTGCTCATAAAGAGCTTGCACTTGGCAGCGTCAGAACCGCCTACCAGGACCATCTGTGTGTGAAATGCAGCAAGGTGCGTCTCTGGGTCCTCCATCCCGGTGAAGATCACTTAGGCCTCGCGAACGTGTTCGGGATTACTGCATCTAGGATCTCCTGCGAGAAGGGTGGAAAACTCCCTTGGTGGGGAATGGTTTCCCATCTCGTCATGTCCAGGCCGCCTCCGATCATTTCTCAGGCCTGGCGCAACTCCTCATTTACAGGGTGGAGCTCTTCATTTCGCTCATGCGTGGCATCGAGATCTGCCTGCATGCGTTCCTGTTCCATTTTTGACTCCGCCATGTCTGCTGCAGCCCCCTCATTATCTCCAGGACCTGTTGCATGGATAATTCTGCTGGGGCTGCGCGTGCGGTACTTCGTCTGGTGGGGGCCATAGTCACTCCAACCTCCTCCAACGTTACTGTGACTTAGTGGATTTCCTCGAACTTGTGATGGGACTGATGTTTATATCTGCCACGCGGTGGGCGCCAAATGTTCCGTCCGGTTGACCGGGACGTCTTCGTGCGCGACCTCTACCGTCAGCTAGGGACTCCTTCCCACTGATTGCCCGTGGATTCCTGCAAAAAAGAGGACAAAGAGGCGCCCTAGCAGCCGTTTGCACTCCGACGCTCAAGTCAGCCAGCAAGAAACACCAAAACTCTTCACCTCCCGTCTCTGAGCACCGCGTATGGCGCTCTGAAGGTGGTAAGAATAACTGTGTATTGTGTTTCTGTGTTCTCTCTCTCAGGCAAAATATTCCCCAGTCCCTTGTTCGTAACCTTGAAGCACGAGCAAGCAACTAGAGAATTCTGGTAAATTCGCAGAGAGTTCGAACCCTCTTTCCACATTCTCCGCGCTATTTAAAACTACCCAAGCATTTAAAGCGCCTTAAAGCGCCTTTAATTGCAAATGTAACGCACTCAATCAGCGTATTTAATTAGAAAACGTAGCGCATTTAAGACGTTGAAACGCTTGGGAGCCACTATACACACCTAAATGCTCGAAAGGGAAACTGTATTGAATGACTTTAATTACCTGCACCTGACTAAAGGGTGTTTCTATTCTGGCATGGCTGTCGCACACGTGGAGGTCCTCACGACGCCGTGACCCCATCTGGGGGCGTTTCTGCCCATCTGGGACGTTTCTACGCGTGAGTCCTCCTGCTTGGGAGTGCTACTGCGCTAGGGGTGACTTTTTGGGTGCCAACTCATGCCCCCAATTATCTAGTCACTTACTTTGAGAGCGTATCTGCCTTCCTCTTGTACCCTGCACCCGGTTACCCTGGGCGTGACATTCCTCTTGAGTCGTATCTGTCCCACAGGCGTCTCTGGGGCGGCAGGAGTACTTCACGAGTCAGGCTGCCCTACACTGGTACTATTACTATGGCCTTGAAGCCACCTTTTCCTTCTCTTTATCACTGCCCGGGTTATCGGGACCTGAGGCCTCCCCACGGCGTTGCTCCTTCCATGGTCTTTCCTACCCATGGGTATCGGGGAACCCCACCGTGATTGCCTTGCTTTAGTACTATTAGATCTGGCGACGCCCTGTTTGGGCGACGCCATTACCTAGGCGACGCCTTGTCCTGGCGACACTTCCTCTTGGCGACGCTAGAACTTGGCGTCTCTTCACCTAGGCGACGCCTTGCGTTGACCTTGACTCTCCAGTCGTTGACTTTGACCTTGACTTAGTCAACGCCCGGATACGGGACGGTACAGTATTGATCGAAGCTCACTTGATTCTTTATCTCCTTTGAAAGAAGTATTTTCTAAAAATTTCTGAAATTTTAGTTAGTTGTTTTGAGCTTTCAATCAGTTGAAAAACTGTTGTTCAAGGTCTTGTGACTACAACAAGTTTTTTATCTAGTTGAATTTTGTCGAAATAACTGGTTGATTGACACTTAGTGTTTTGAAAAGGTTTTGAAAAAGCTTTGTTTTCTTTTATCTTTTCTATAAGGCAAAAACAATTAGTTAGTTTAATAAAATAACTGGTTGTTTTATGTAAAATCCTTAACAGAAAAATAAATCAGTCAGTTGTTTTTCAAATTAATGAGTTGTTTTTTTAATAGAATTCTGTTATGAATTCCAAACTATTTTTAAATGTTTCTAACTACTTTTGATTTATGATCTAACAGTTCTAACCACTTCTTTGAGTGTATATAAAGAAAGATAGTTTATTAAAAAAAATTTCAAGAGAAGATCAAGAGCTTTTGGATCATTGCTTGTGTGTGAAATAGGATATGAGTTTTCTATTCATTTGTACTACTGTTTTGTAAAGCCTAGGTGTATTTGTTAGAATATATGACCTTAAACGAGAGGGGGGATGAATTGTTTAAGAGAGGTTTTTGAAATCTTTTTAAAGTTTAACAAATTGTTTGTGTGAATCCAGAACAGAAATCAGGTTAGCCAAGAACAAAAGCAATAAAACAGCAAAGCAACAGAAAAACAATCGGTTGTTTCTTCGAAACAATCGATTGTTTATACCAGTAAAGCGTAAAACGAAATTTAAATGAGTTTGAGGGTAAGAGAGAGATACACCAACAGTTTATACTGGTTCACTCTTAAGCCAAGAGCTACATCCAATCCCCAGAAAACCATTGGGTAATCTACTAAGTAATCTAACCAGATTACAACACACAAACCACCAAAGTAATGACCTTGAACCCTTCAAGAAACACACTCCCTTTTGCAAATCACACACCAAGAGTATTGATCTTGACCACCTCAAGAGCACACACCACTCCTTGGCAACACAACACCAGAAATACAGTAGGTTGAGAAGGGATTACACTTGTTTACAGAACAATCTGAAATCTATACAATTGCAATCCTATTCCACTCTTTTTGAAAACCCAAAGCTTGATGTGAATGTTTAAATCTTGAAATCAACTTTTTCACAACTGAAAAACTCAAATTTGTTTCTCTACTTTGTTTGAAAACATAAACAAACTATTTATATTTTCCAAAGATTGGTCAAAGCATTTAATGAAGGAGCGTATTCAGTTGGAAATCATTTAAAGCTCTTTCAACCACCAAAACAAAATTCTGTTAGGATTTTCAAAGAAACAATCAGTTGAAACCACGAAACAACCGATTGTTTGGTTTGGCAGTTAAGCCAACCAAGCTAAAATAGTTTTCAACCTTTTCAAAAACTCCTAAGAGTAAAAGAACCGGTTGATTCAACAAAACAATAGGTTGTTTTTCACTTAGTTAGAAAAACACTTTATTTTCTGAAAGGTTTTAAATCACATCAGTTTTAGATTTAACAAAGGAGTGGATCACATTCTATTCTACCCAGATCCCTCCCAAAACATAGCAGCAACATAACCTTACATCAAACACATAGGATTTGGATTCTTCAAAGCACTAGATCACTCTTGATTAACAATATTCTATTTCCTTTTATGAATACTTTAATAGTGTGTAAGTCTGTTTCAAAAAGGGTTTCTGAAAACTGTGGTGTTGCTAAGAAGTGTTGTGTGTTCTTGAGGGGTTCAAGATCAACATTCTTGGTGTGTGTTTTGTAATCTTGTTTTGATTGCATAATGAATTCTTAGTGGTTAACTGATGATTGGATGTAACTCTTGGTTAAGTGTGAACCAATATAAATCTCTCTGTGTGAATTTCTCTTTCCTTACTCTTATACACTGCTTTATATTTTGTTTTTTTTTTCTGGTATAAACAGTTAGTTGTTTCGATAAAGCAACTGGTTGAATTTTCATAAAGAATTGTTAATATAATATTTTATCTAATTGAACAGAAAATCAATTGATTGATTTTGATAGATATTTTCACTGTACTTCCAACATTTGCGAAAATCTTGTGAAAACAATTCACCTCCCCTCTCTTGTTTTGGCCACACATTCTAACAACTTCCCACCCTCACAATTGCAATAGAAAATTCCTTACATTCATTAACAATTTTCATGCCACACCTTTCAAAGATTCTGAGGAGACATCAATTAAGTTTTCAAGAGATGAAGTTTGATTATACTTTAGCATTGCATAAAAGTGCATACTTCTTTACTTTAAGTTGTTATGAGTACGCAACAAACCTTATGACTTTCATAAAATGGAATATGTAAAGCTTCAAATTTTATCTTTTTCCATACACCATCCAATATTAGAAGAGTTGTATGTTTCCTTAATCTCTCTAATAGCCTTTATGCTATACCTTTATCAGATCCTTCCTTTAACTTGAAACTCAATTGGTTAGTAATATAATCTTGGATACTTCTAATATTTAGTGGTTAAGACACCGTTGCCATGACAACCTTCTTAAAGAGTTTCATCTCTTTAGCTTTTTTACCCATTTCTTTTGCCAAAGTATTTTTCCCCGAGCCTCCTAATATGAATAACCCAATCACGGAAACATTTTTATTCTTCATTGCTTCTAGAAGCTTGTTGTACAATGATTTTATAGATTTGAACATAACAAAATCATTTGAAGAATAGTACTTCATACCTAGAAGTTTAATAATCGTAGAAAATGATTCAAACTTGTTATTACGATCGAATTGAATCATTTTAGTTGTTTTTATTGCTATTTCTTTTGCACGAGAATATCGAAATTGTCTTATGAAATAGCTCTTGTTTACATTCAATATTCTTTCCTCCACAGTCACACTTTATCTAAGACTTTCTCAACATCATTCAGCCATTTCTTAACAGTTGGCTCAACTTTTCAGTCTTGTAAGTGGCTTTTCTAATTCGCTCCTTGACACTGTCTTAAGTCAATTCTAATTATTCTTTGGGCATTTGGAAGATTTGAAACAAAGTTGTGGAAACAACACAAGTATTGCAAATGGTCTAAAATTGGAAACACTGGATATTCTGCAATCTCTCACGATGGAAAGAAGAAAGTCCTTCATTTTAACTGACACGGTTCCTAAACATGAACGAATTCATCACTCTTTAGTTAGCTACAAAATACAATAATGTCATGTATTATAGAAATAAATGTTGCAATTAAAAGAAAATAGTAAATTAAAAATGTTTCATACATACCTTCAACAGATATTGTTGTATTAAAGACATAAGTAAAAGAAGTTGTTGTTTGATAAGTTCTAAATTGTAGTAATTTTTATAGTTCAATAGGCATATAAGTTGTGTAGAATATGGGTAAAAACTAGTGAAAAACATGTAAAGAAACCTCCAAATCCATCTGGACAAGAACATAAAGAGAAAAGAAGGAAAATGCATAAATTCTTGCAAGAAAGTGTATAAAACAAGTAAACAAGGCGGGAGCAAAAGAGCCAATCTTCCTGGCAGATGAAGAATGGCTCAGCGAATTGAGTATAGAAAACTCAAAATGCTGAGCGCATTTGCATGTGATGAGCGAATTGAGGCCAAAACTACCAAAGGAACACATAGATCAGAAGGCTGAGAAAATTCCAAATGGATGAGCAAAATAGCATCCTTAATCCTTAAGAAAGCCAAATTCAATCAGAAAAGGCAAAGCCAACCTACACCAAGTTAGAGAACCAAGGGATTTCGCTTTCAGGCTGAGCCAAGAAAGATTTACTCCATGGTTAAGAAATTTGTACACTAAATGAATGTTGAATCCCTTTGAATCTCATTCAAAAAAAATCTATAAATTGAGACCTTAGAGAAATGTTGAAAGCATCGAGAGGTCTCGATAAAACGAGAGGCATTGACAAACATAAAGATTAAGATGCCCAAGTGAGATTTAGAAGAGGTTTAAATATAGGGGTTTTGTGGGTTTAGGAAGAGAGAGTCTGAACCTCAAAATCAATTAGGTTATTAGGCCAAACCTCAAAATAAGTGAAGACTAGTCTCTGGAGGAGGAAATCTTGAAGCCTAAGTTGGATACAACACTCAGGGACTCGTGTCTTTAGCTTCTCATACTTGAACTTTCACAATAAGATTTTATTATGAGTTGCTACATCTATTCTGTTGAGATTTATTGGCAATATGATAATTTTGAATTTATTTTTGTTTATAAATGCATGTTTCTATTTGAAATTCAAATTCCTTGGGTCTGGTAGTGTGCTTAATGCTTAATGGTGAGAAATGACCATTGATTCTCCATAAAGCATGAATGAGGCCAAAAGGAAATTTCATGTATCTGAATTGTATTAAGCCAACCATAGAATTCAATGGTCGCAGAGTGTGGAGTTGAGATTGTGGTGAATTGTTTCATCCTAACATAGAGATTAGTCATAATAGTGACTTATTGCTCTAGATAAACTTGCGTGAGGAATCGATTTGCTTTGGCCATAAGGAACATGGAGTTTGAATAAACATTGAATTTATAAATAACAATAACAAAGGAAATTCTCAAAGCTATTTAAATCTCAACATATGTGCTATATTATTACTTTCTTGTTTCAGTTATTTTCCCAACTTCACCTTTTGGTCTAAATACTTAGTAGTAGTATTATTATTAATATTAGTTATTTATAAAAATTATATCAAACCATGTCCAATGTTTGCATTAATTCGTCTTGAAAGATAGTTCTATTGTAGTAACATGAATTCCCTATGGATTCGAAAACCCTCAATTCTATTATAGTTGAGTCCATTTGCTTTCTGAGTAAACGAAGTGGGACTTAAACAATTCCACCACCAAGTTTTCTAGCATTATTGACGGGGAATTAACTGTTTATCAAGTATTTTTTGTTAGATTTAATGGCCTAAACAAGAATGGGGGGTGAATTGTTTGTCAAAAGATTTTCGCAAAGATTGGATAAGAAAGAAGTTTGAACAACAATCACAGAAAGAGTAATCAAGGAAGCCAATCAAACAAAGTAATTGAAACTGTTTCTAGAATATGAATTGGTTGAAACTTCGTTTTAACCGGTTGTTTATGGCAGTAGAAATAACAAAATTAAATCAAACAATTTATAAGTAGTAAGAGAGAGAGAGAGAGATATTACACCATCAATTTATACTGGTTCAGTTAACCTCTGAGCTATATCCAGTCCCCAGAACAACCACTGGGTTTTCCACTAGCAATCAATCACAAATTACACACACTCAAAGCCACAAAGAGGTGATCTTGATAACCCAAGAGCACTCACCCTCTTTGCCTTTCACACAACCATAATCAAAACACCCTCTGACCTTACAGGTTTACAAACTTAACAAGTATAGAAAAGTAATAATTACAAGAATAAAAAAGGAACAAATTACACCCGGTATTTCAGGAATCACAGAGCTCCTAAGATCAGTTCTTGAACCAATGCACAACCTTAAGGCAATCTTGCAAAACTTTGAATCAAATCTCTTCTAAAAAACGTTTTCAATCTCACTTTCTGTGTGTTTTTTAATACAAAGAGAAACCATATTTATGGCTCTTAAATCTAGCCGTTTTTGGTAGTTAATCATGAGCCAAATCAGTTTTAATTCAACTGAAAATAAATTTAACAGGTTTTTGAAAAGCTGTTAAGAAATGTGACAATCAACCGGTTGAAATGTTGTTTTAACCGGTTGAATTGGTTTTGACAGTTAGTCAACCAAGTCAAGAACAGTTTTGAAAACCTTCAAATAAGCTAAGTGTGAAACAACCAATTATATCGTGAATTCAACCAATTTTTTTCTCTTTGCTTAGAAAAACATTTTTCTCTTTTAAAACAGATTGATTCAGCTTGTGCATAGGATTGAGAATGATCTTTACAATAATTCTAAGCACCCTAGAACAAAGCTTCAATCAAAGCAGCAAAGCATCAACCCTTCATCACAGATTTGGTTCATCAAAGCTTCCATGTTCTACATTTTTATCTTTCATTTTGAAGAAGTACATATTGTAAATTTTGTGAATAACTAACCTCTAATTGTAAATCTAGATTTGATTTTTCCTTTCTTAGATTTGACTAACTTCTCTAACCACTAACCCTTTTCAGTTTTCATTTG
Source organism: Phaseolus vulgaris (assembly GCF_000499845.2). Lineage (NCBI taxonomy): Eukaryota > Viridiplantae > Streptophyta > Magnoliopsida > Fabales > Fabaceae > Phaseolus > Phaseolus vulgaris. The sequence continues at coordinate 9,864,117 of NC_023750.2, read as the reverse complement.
CTTTAATTTTAATTTTTGAAAAAGAATATCTTTGTGTGTACATTTGCATGCTAACAAGAGGCAAGTCCTTTTCAGAAGATCTTTTGTTTGAGAAGGATATTAAAAAACTCTTGAGATCTGAAAGAAGAAATCTCAAACAAAACCAAGGATGTTTAGAAAAAGGATCAGATTCAATCTCACACAACTCTCAGTCTCACAAACCAAGTTGAGAAGATGGGCGATAGTAGAAACAATGAAGGAGGAAAAGTTATTAATCCTCTAAGAAGAAATTTGGGAGACTATGTTGTTCAACGAGGAGCAAGATATTTTCAAGCATAACCATGGTTACTGCAAAAGTATCAATAGAAATGAAGCCAACATGTTTTAGCTTAATCATTAGCCATCAGGTCACAGGAATGGATAATAAGGATCCTTATACTCATCTATTCATTTCCTATGAATTAATTGGAACCATGGGATTTGAAGAAAAGGATTTGGAATTAGTCTGCCTAAGATTATTTCCTTCTCACTAGCTGGCAAAGCAAAAGAGTGGCTTAAATCTTACCCAAACCACAACTTAAATAACTGGGGTGACATTGAGGAGAAGTTTCTAAACAGGTTTTTTCCACTTTCGCGATTTATAAATGTTAAATATGATATTTCTACATTCAGGACTAGATGAGCCTTTTATGTGAAGCCTGGGATTTCTTTAAAATACTTTTGCAAAGATGCCCTAATAATGGATTTGAAGAAGTAGCCCAACTAAGTATCTTTTACAATGGTCTGAAGCATGACACAAAGATGAACTTAGATGCAACAGCAGGAGGAACCGTGATGATTATTGATGTAGAACAAGCAACACGATAATAGATGATTTGGCTTTGACGAACTATCAAGAACAACATGGAACTTCTTAACCCAAGAAAAGAGTAATGGAACTAAATATATCTTATGTACTCCTTGCGCAAAACTAGATCCTAACCAAGGAGATTGAAGTCCCAGCAAAGCAAATGTCAAAGTTGCCTCAACAACTACATGCCATCAACCTTCCTAAGTCAAAATTCCCGTGACCCCTTAAAATCAGAAGAAGTTCAGTATCTGAACAATCAAGGAATGTCATGCTAGAGCAATAATCCAAACCAAAACTTTGGATACAAACAAAATAATGTTTCCTCTAACAATAATCAATCCTACCAGCCACATTAACATCAACGCTATCCTTCACTCCAAGAAAGAACACAAAAACTAAAGGATACGTTGGACAAATTTATGTAGACCTCCTTGATGAATCAGAAAATTACTAAAACTTCTATAAAGAAATTGGAAGCACATATGGGGATTTTGGCCAAGCAACTTGCAGAGCATCAATACAAAGGATTCACAACCTACACATAAGTATACCCAAAAAAAAATGCAATGTCCTATAACCTAGGGATATGGATATTGAGGTACATAATTCTAGCCATCTAATCTTGGAAGCTTTACAATCCTCGTGACTCTAGGAGACCTTCAGGTACAAAATGCATTACAAGATTTAAGGGTTGGTATCAATATAATACCCTTCTCTCTCATGAAGAAACTAGAAAAGTGACATAAAGCCAACTAGCATGACAATAAGAATACCTAATTCGAGTACGCAAAAAGCCATTTGGAATCATTGAAAATATGTTAGTCAGAACTAACAGGTTTTCATTCCCTACAAACTTTGTGGTCATGGAAATCGAAGAGTGCAAGGAAGTCCCTATAATTTTAGGAAGGCCTTTTCTAAAAGCATTAAGAATGATCATAAATGTGGATAAAGGAAAGGTCAAAATACAAATTCAAAATTAGGTCTCCCTGTTGCATCTCTAGAATAATTTTCATCAACCACAACCTCAAGGGACTTTCTTCAAAATAACATATAGGCAGAGCCATACTCTCATCTCTCCCTAAGAACAATCAAAGATAAATGCGTCAAGCTGATGACATAAAAAAAGAAATTAATGGGAGGAACCCCTATTTTTCTTATATTTTTTATTAGTTTGTTTATGTGTTATGTTGTTTGTGGTAAAAAACAGTTTTAGAGAGACAAAAAGAAGACCAAAAAGGAAAGACTTTAAAACCAACAAGGAACAAAGAGCTAGAAAGCCTTGGCATGAACATAAGAGAGAAAGGCTCAAAGGAGACTAAGATTAAGCAATCATGCATTCCATTCTTTAAACAAAGTAAACCTTTCTTTGGAATGCATGATCTCCTCAACCTACCCAAAATCACTTAACGAAATAAACCAAAAAGTCTTTATTCCATCAAAAAATTCGTCGAGTCCAAGGATAAAAACTTGAGCCCAATCCTTTTTAAAAATGAAGTTCTATGTTACAGGGAGAATTCACTCATCCATTTTATAAACGTTCCAGAGAAATAACACTAGAAGGAAGGATTTCTATCTTGACAAAAATCGTTCAAGTTAATGGCAAAGCGCTGATAACTTCCATAATTCAGTAATATATCATACAAAAAGATAGACACTTATGGACTTTAATTGATAAAATAGTTATAATCCAACCTCTAATTTAGGAATTTGAACCTTTCTACATCTTTTTGGATTATGAGATGATGTGAGTTGATTTTAGATTGACACATTTTAGAGGTTTCACTTTTGTTTAAGCTTTTTGAGATTAACAATTATGGTGAGAAACCCAAAGAAGATTCCCACTGGACACGAACTTAACCAAATGGTTAAGTAAGTGTGAAGGTTCACTTCTAGAGGGCAAAGAGAAAAGCACAATATAAGGTGATGATGATGACGAGGTGCGAAAATTAAATAACATAAGATGGAAGGAAGAAAGATAATGACCAAATAAAAAATGAAGAACAAATCAGCAAATGGAAATGGAATTATGGAAGGCGTAATGGAAGAAAGAAAAAGAGAAAGATGAGAGAAAACTTATGGAATGGAAGGTGGATCACGCCACTTGGAAGGACACGAGCTTCCAAGATGAGTGGTGAAGAGCCGCCACTTGAAGTGCACTACACTCACAAGATAAGACCCAACAACCTTTAGGAGACTCAACTCACTAAACACTCTAACAGAGTTTGTTTACATTCATAATTCAATGTAAAAATACAACAGGCAAGACACCCTTTATAAAGGACAGAGTGACTTGGGAGTAAGAACGAGAGGGGTAGGGGTGTCATTTGTGAGAAACCTTTTAGAAGGTAGGTCAAAGAAACCCTAAACCTAGGTTTACATGTCATGAAAGGTGGGCTTGGCACAAGCCCAATATACTAAGCACACCCTACTCTAGCTTATTCTTCTATTTGGATCCCCAAAGTGAGCCCAATTTATTTATATAAACTTGTCTTTTAAAAGACTAGAAGAAAGAAGATTTGATGCTCTGGCCTATGTCCTGTTCTTCTTTTGCTGAGGTCCTTCTGAAGTTTGGTGGGGCCTTATCTTGGATGCTGAGATGAATGACTTAATTGTGAAGTGTCTGTTGTGTCCTTAGTCATTTGTTTGTCGAGATGGTTTGTATCATGCCCCCCAAGTTGGGAAGAATTTGACCTCGAATTTAGAACTCCTACAAATAATATAATTACTTTGTTCACTTGATTTATATATGTGAGGTTTGAAGTAAACTTATGTTCATTGAATTTTAGGAGTTTGGGTCGAATAGTTCTAGTTACATGTAATGTTTGTAGAGAATGTGTAGGATTAAAAGAAATTTGGTGTGAAAAGCTTCCAATAAGGTGTAAACCTTTAGAAGAATTTTGAAAAATATTCCCACATTTCTTTAACAAATGTTGCATGTAATTAGAGTTATGAATAAATAAACAAAAGAAGGAAGGAGAGTACCAAAGTGAGCTGGCAATATTTATTTTTTGACAGATCAACATTACGGTTTTGACCACGTTTGGTCAGGTGATGAGCTTCGTTTTGTTATTTTCGTCATCTTTTTCAGATTTTCTTTTTTGTTTCATTTTTATTTGGTCTTTATTTACCTCTTTTGGAGATAGAGGTTTTAATATGATCTTATGACCTTGGAAGTGAAAAGAAATCTTGTTAGTTAGGCTATCATGTAAACTTTTCCTATCATATTGCCACGGCCTTCCTAAAAGAATATGAGTTGCTTCCATGGTCACAACATCACATAACACCTCATCTTTGTATTTGCAAATTGAAAAAGATACGAGGGCTTGTTTATTAACAATTATTTCACCCTCTTCACTTAGCCATTGCAATCTGTAGGGTTGTGTATGAGAAATGAGGGGTAATCCAAGTTTCTCCACCCCTTTTGTACTTGCCACATTTGTACAACTACCCCCATCAAATATCAAGGAACATAATTTGTCATTAATAAGGCATCGAGTATGGAAAATATTTTCCACTTTGACTTTCATCAAAAGGTTTTTGTAGTTGCCCTAACATGCGCCTTACTACTAACAAATCACCTTCACATGGTATTTTACACTCGTCCTCACTTGGGGTTTTTGAAGAGGAAGGGGAGCTAGCTCTAGATGATTGGGAAATTTGGTCACTCGAGATTGTCCCCTGTTTAAACATCATTACTCTTTTATTTAGGTAATTAGCATCAATGTGCCCAAAACCTAGACATTTAAAGCATTTTTTACTTGAGGTTTTGGTGGGTAATTTAACAGTAAAAGATTTATCTTTATAATTTTTATGAAGTGGGATGGTTTCTTTTGAGAAATTTGAAGGAGAGTCTTGGTTTTGAAATTTGTGTTTGTCCTTCAAAGATGATTTGTAAAATCCATAATTATTAGTATTTTAAAAGAATTTCTCTTCAAAACTTGTTATTCAACCTTGATGGCTAGGTGAACCATTTTTTCCTTATACTCAAATAATTCTACAACATCTTGTATTTCTTGTCGTAATCCACTCGCAAATCTAGCAATCTTTGACTCTTCGCTTTCATGCATATTAATTTTAGTCAAAGTTACTTCTAAATCTTTGAAATACTTGTCTACACTTCTAGATCGGTAAAGATTTTGTTGGAGCTTCAACAACAGTTCCTTTCTATAGTGGGGAGGAACAAACCGCGCATTCATGCATAACTTTAAATCACTCCAAGAGACCACGATTGGCCTCTTGTTTAGCCCAATGTCCATTACAATTTGATGTCACCATTGCATGGCATAATCCTCAAATTCTAGGGAAGCTAACTTAACCTTTTGGTCCTCTTCAACCTCATACACATTAAAAGTTTGTTCTACCTTAGCTTCCCATCCTAGATATACATTTGGGTCACTATCCCCATTAAAACTAGGTAATTTTACAAAAGGTAGGGTCTTCTTTGGTTGTTGATGATGGCGCCTAGCTTCATAATTTAGCTTCATAATGTCTTATATCTCTTTTAGGCTCCCATCTCCTCTCGTGATTTTGTCTCGCTTGTGTATCCTCTAGCCTTTCCATCCTTTCCATTAGTTATCACATTTCCTCTTCCTTGTGGGCCAAACTCCTCTTGGTATTCTCAAGCTCCCCTAAAAGATGTTTCTTTTGAGGAGATTGTGGTTTAGAAGATTCCCCTGAAGATAAATGATGCATATTTGCGCACAACAAGAATTAAACAATTAGTTTTTAACAACAAACAATGCACTCACTGACGTGTATCACTCGACTATTTAGTAAAGGATGGAAAAAATAGTAGAATCACTCAAGAAAGGTTTTCAAAAATGCTAAAGGGTCTATACTTGGTAGCAACACTTCAAGTGAAAGAGGTCAAAGCTCTTATCACTTGCTCATGCAAAGGATCCCAAACAAAACTTAAATAAGACAAACAAGAAAAGAACTTATGAAGACTCAAAGAAACTTAAACTTTTAACTATGAAGTTTTGATTTTCTTAGAAATTGTAAAAGCAAGAATGATAAAAAAACTCCACAAATATGAAAACAATTTTCCACATGAAAAGAATTTTCTTTTGTAATTGAATTTTGAAATTTGAATGTAGTCAAATTGTTACTTTTGTCTTTGTTTTTATGGATTCAATAGCTCCACATTCTTGTCATGCATATTTTTACATCAATTTTTCAGTTTTCACAAATGGATTGAGATTCAAATCATGTGATCACTTGAATTCTTTGTTTGGAACTAAATCAACTACCATTTAAACAAATTCTAATTGTTTTTTAGTTCTTCACAATTCAAAACAAAGTAAGTAGAATGGATTTAAAGACTCTTAGAACACTAAGAATATAAGACTCAAGCAAAAATAGGTAAGGAAAGAAAAAGAATGACACAAATAGTTCAAAAGCAGAATTTAAATTGCTTAATGAATAAAAAAACAAGTAAATGACAAGGAATTTAAAGACTTAATTTAAGGTGCTGAATTGTAAAACGAAATTTAAATTGCTGAAAGATAAAAGCAATATTGAAATGTGTTGGAATTTTAAAGCAAAAATCAACTCAAAGCGATTAAGCGCAAAATAATCATGTTCTAAATACCACATTGTGTGAGTTGACTTTAGGATTGCACATTTTAAGGGTTTCACTTTTGTTTAGGCTTTTTGAGATTAACAAAGATGAAGCTAACAAAATAAAGACCAAAATTAAAAAGACGTGAGATTATAATGGAGGAAAGAAAAGTGGCGCAAAAGAACAACATAAAAGAGAAAATATGAAAGGATGAAGAAAACTTATGGAGAAAGGGTAATGAAGCACGCCACTTGGAGGATGGGTTACTACAAGATAAATGGCGAAAAGCCACCACTTGAAGTGCACACACACTCAAGATAAGACCCACAAATGAGAGCACTCAAGTCTCACTAAACACTCTGACAGAGTTTCTTTACTTTCAAAATTCAATGTAAAAATACATGAGACAAGACACCCTTTATATAGGAGAGTGACTTGGGGAGCAAGAGTGAGATAGGTAGTGGTTTCATTTGTGAGAAACCTTTTATAAGATAGGTTAAAGAAAGCTTAAACCTAGGTGCACATGTCATGAAAGGTGGGCTTGGCATAAGCCCAATTTACTAAGCACACCTTACTCAAGCTTATTCTTCTATTTGGACCCCCAAAGTGAGCCCAATTTATTTATATAACCTTTTCTTTTAATAAGACCAAAAGAAAGAACATCTTATGCTTTGGCCTATGTCCATTACTTCTTTTGCTGAGGTCCTTCTGAAGTTTGGTGGGACCTTGTTTTGGATGCTGAGATGACTAACTTAATTGTGAAGTATCTTTTGTGTCTTTCATCATCTGTTTATCGAGATGGTTTGTATCATGAAAGGACTAATAACAATTGATTCCCAAATAGAGGAGGCAGTCGTCAAGGAGAAACATCATGAATCTTCTTTTCTTGCTTTCCATGCTTGTAATGGCCAACATAAGTGGTCAATTCTTCCATTTGAATTGGGAGTAATCTGTTCAAACTCTTCTGTATTGATGTGATATTTATATGTAATATTCAGTTCTTGATTGATGATTGGTATTATAATTTTATTCTCAATGCTTGATTTATTCGTGATTTTGATCCTTAGATTTGACTAGAATGTACTTTTAAGCACCTGACGTAAATGAAAATGCTTCACATATTTCAATGCTAGGAATAGATTTAAAATGTTAATTGCTTTATAACATCTATTCATAATAATAAAGAGTTTTTATAAATATGCGATGAATCGATATTTAGGAGATTCTCTTAGTAATTTTGTATGTGAGGAATCAATATGAATGATTTTTATATGCATCAATGTTAATCAAGATTTAATGTGAGTTGATTTTAGGATTGCACATTTTATTGGTTGCTCTTGTTTATGATTTTTTATTTTTAGTAATGCAAGGTGAGAACCCAAAGAAGATCCCCACTGGACACGAACTTAACCAAGTGGTTAAATAAGTGTGAAGGTTCACTTCTAGAGGACAAAAGGAAAAACACAAGTATATGGTGGTTATGATGAATGGGGTGGAAATTAAATAACAAAGGAAGTAAAGGATGGATGAAGATGATCAAATGAAAAAGACATAATCAAGAACATAAGAAGGAAAGGTAATTGTCGTAAAGAAAGGATAGAAATGAGATAAGGTTAAGGAAGCTTATGGAGAAAATGGAAAGGATGATCACGCCACTTGGATGGTGGGAAACTCCAAGATAAGTGAAGGAAGAACTGCCACTTGAGATGCTCACACACTCAAGATAAGACCCAAATCCATTTAGGAGACTAAGCTCACTAATCACTCAAGCAAAGTTTCTTTACTATATTCAAAATCAAGTGAAAATACATGAGGCAAGGCACCTTATTTATAGGAATGGGTGCCTTGGTGGGTAAGATGGGGGATGGGTAGAAAAGTAATAAGAGAGGGACGGTCTAGGGGTTGACCTAGGTCAAAGCCACCCCCTAGTTCTAGCTTCTAGAAGCTAGAACTACCTTCTAACCCTAATGGAGTTGGCACAACCCCAATTTGATAAATACACCCCCTGTTATGCTATATGGACCCTACTATACTGAAATTAAAGAAAAAAAAGACTAGCTCGTGCTCAACTCCCATGGCTTGGGCTTTGCTCCTTGTGATCCTCTGAGGAATCATGGGCTTTGAAGTACTGGCTAGTGGTGGGTCGTGACCTAGCCCTGTATCCTATGTCATGCTCCGGGTCATCCTTTTGGAGGGTTGGGCTTTGGCTGGGGATGCACTATCTCTTAGGTCTTCTCAAGATTGAATATTATATTGTTTTGAAAAATACAGACGAATGAGAAGGTTGAACCCCAATCCAAATTTTCCCAGTTGACTAATGCAAATCTTTTACTTTGCTTTATTTAATTTCTTGCAAATTCACAATACAAACAACTTTTACATTTTATCTTATATTTAGTAAATATTATACTTGAGAATTTAAATGTTTCTTTTGGGTTCGATATCCGTTCTTAGGGACAACTTTATTAGTTCTAATATAGTACACTTGGCGTAAACGAGAGTCATCAAGTTTATTATGTCATTTAGGAACAATTTTGTTTAAAATTTTAAAGTAAAATTTGTTAAATATTGTGAATATTTTTAAATTTTTTGTTTTCTTTATATGAATATTTTTAAAATTTTATTTTCTTAGATGTGAATATTTTTTAAAGTTTTTTTAGAATGTGAATTTTTTTAAAGTTTTTTTTGAAATGTGAATATTTTTAAGTTTTTCTTTGGTTTTTTAATTATTATTTTTTATTCTGGTTAGTGTGTTTATTTTATTTAATTTTTGTATAGTGTATTTATTTTATTTAGTTTCTTTTCTTATTTAATTTTACTATATTTATTATTTAATTTTACTTTATTTACTTTTTCTGTAGTGTATTTATTTATTTAGTTTTTTTAGTGTATTTATTTTATTTAGTTGTTTTTAGTGTATTTATAATTTAATTTTTGTTTAATGTATTTTTTTTATTTAGTTTTTGTCCAGTACACTACAAGAAAAAAGGGTTTTAACTAAATTTATTTAGCGGAGGTTAATATAATCCTAAGAATTGATTTAATTAACAGAGATTGTTTTAACATTCATAAGTTTCAAATTTCATTCTAAAACCTCAGCAAAATAACATAAGTTTTTTTAACCTTCGTTAAATTTGAAAGGTTTATTTTAAAACTCGAGTAAAATAATGATTTTTTTTTTAATCTTCGTTAAATTTGAAAGATTTATTCTAAAACCTCAGTAAAAAACGGAGGTTTTTTTTTAACTTTTATTAAATTCCAAAGGTTCATACTAAAACCTTAGGAAATTAACGAATTTTTTTTAACCTTTGTTAAGTTTTAAAAGTTTGTTCTAAAACCTCAACAAAATAACGAAAGCTTTTTCAACCTTTGTTAAATTTCAAAGATTTATTGTAGAACCTCAATAAGACACTCAAAATTTTTCAAATTTCAATAAATAAATATAATTAAATCTATTTACAAAACAATAATTAAAAACTATATAGTTTTAATATATTTAATAACTAAATTCTCTAAAATTTTGAAAGTGTAACTTTACATTACAAGTAAGTTATCTAAAGTTTCAAAATTTGTTTTAAAAATTTAGCAAAATAACCTTAGATAATAAGTATTTCAACAATTAATCTTGGATAATAAGTATTTCAACCGTATTTGCATATTTCTTATAATTGATGGTAGTTGGTTGTTTATATAATTTCTAGTTTTTTTTCTTACGAGCTCAGACTTCAAAAGACAAGAATTATTTTATTTTAGTTTTTCATGTACCTATATTTTATGTGCAATTTTAGTGTTAGTTATAATTGTTAATTTTTATTCTCATAATTTTGAAATATTTTAAATTAAGACCTTTATTTTTAATTTATTTTAGTTAGTTCTTTATAATTATAACTTGTTATTTAATTTTTGTTTTAGTTTTTTTAATAATTCTTAGTATTTATTTATTTATTTATTATTTTAAGTAATTTTTTATTTTATTTTTTCTATTTCTTAGTTTTTATTTTTAATACTTTCAGTATTTTTTTCTTATTTTGTTAAAATCTTTAGTTTTATTATTTTCTTTTCTTTTTAGTTTTTATTTTAAGTAAGTTTTTGTTTTTTTATATATTTCTTATATGCTTATTGTGTTGTTCTTTTTCTTTTCTTTTCTTTATTTTAAATTGTCTTTGTGTTTTTATTTTATTTTTAAAATTTAGTTATTTTTTCTTTATTTTAAATTTTTGTTTTCTTTTATTTTTTTAAAATAGTTATTTTTTTCTCTTTAATTTAAATTTTTGGTTTTTCTTTTATTTAAAAAAATATTATTTTCGTTTTGTGTTAGTCGTTGTTTTAATTGTCTTATGATATATGATATTAAGATGATAAGTTTCTAGATATTAATTGCATTTAGATTTAGAAGTTGAGAAGACAACTCAGAAAAATTGAAAATAAAAGAGAAGTTAGAAAAGATTCTTAAACCAAGTCTAATCCTCACATGAGATAATTCAAGAAGAAAGTGACATGGATGAGGAAGGAGAACCACCATCTAGAAGAAAACTTGTTAAATGCAAAGTGGAGTTGGAGGACCCAGTGTCACGTAAAAATTGGGTAGTCAATGGTCAAAGGCTAAAACTTTATTTAGGTGGTGAAATTGAAAGGGTCATCACAATAATTTTGTTGAAAGAGCTATAAAGAAACATGCGTCAAGCTAAGTTACTTGGCTAAACAACACGGAAAATTGAAAAAAAAAACAAAAATATAGAAGAGAAGGTACTTAACTCTTAAAGAACCAAAGCTTTAGATACCAAATGATATGTGCCTTCTAACCCGTTGCATCTTTTCTTGGAGTTTTGGATGAACTTTATGAAAGCTTAATGGAGGCAATGGATCAATGATGGCTCCAATGCATATATGGATTCCTTGTAAGTGCATGAAGAGTAGGGAGAGTGATTGATTCGTTCATATCACTTGGAGAGGTGAAGAAGAAGACCAAAGATGTTTTTCCCAAAAAGGTTTAGACAAGGGAGTGCTTAGGATAGCAATTTGGGATCATAACACTCATAAAATTTATCTTATAAAACATGAACCAAGCTACTCCTTATATAGGTGTAGGAGGCCGACCATTGCTTACAAAAATGAGAGTGAAATTCAAATGCTATTAGTTTTGAACTTAGGAACCAAATTAGAGTCACATGGCAAGCATGATCAAATGTGCTCCATGTGACCTAATTAGGTTTAAATGACTGGCCTAGGGTAAATATGGGTTGCAATTAAGCCATAATTATACCCTAGGTAGGTTTTATATGCCTAATCTTAACCCTAATTCACTTAAAGAAAAATTACAAGTAAATTGCGTAGTCTACTTAAAGCAAGAAAATAAATTCTACTCTAGAAAAATTTACACTAGGTTATGGCCTTTTTGAACATATATAAAAGGATGTCTTTGCCTTCAGTAGCAAAGTCCCAATCTTCTTCTATCCTCCTTACTATAGCTCTAGTGATGAGTCTTGAGTTGGGGCCTCTAACATCATCTCCTCCCTCTTGAAGAGGATTTGTCCTCAAACCATATGTCTCTGCCTCATCATTTGTGCTACCTGCAAAAGGTGTTAAATCCATAATATTAAAGGTAGCATGCACTTCATATTCCCCAGGCAGGTCTTGTTGATATCCATTATTATTGATTCTCTTTAGGACTTGTAAATGTTCATCTCCTCGGGCACCAAGCTTAGACTTCCTTTGACTAGGGAATCTATCTTTTCTAAGGTGAAGTCAACGAATTATTGGGCCCATACCCAGCCTAGACTAAGCTAAGCATGAGTTATACTACTGAGCTGACCATACCTAAGTGTGTGGGTTGAGGTCCTAAGCACTCCTAGCAAATACACAAGCCCTAGGCTAGAGTCGAGCTTGACTAGGCGAAAAGGCTTTCCAACACTGGTGGTTGACACGACGTTTCCCCAAAGGCTAGGTGAGGCGCGGTTGCCAAAGCGTTTCTGATGAGACGTCTCACCATACTGAATCTAGGGTGTACACGTGGAACGGTATCAACGGTGGAGAAATCCTACAATTTTAATTTATGCTTTTTCGAATATACCCCTCTTGAGCCTCCATGTTCACCACACTATTCCATTTCCCTTCTCTTCCAAAGCCTTTTCCTCTTCCAAAATTTCTCTTCGACGTTCCCTTCTTCCTATTGTGTCACCACTCACCACTATCGCACCAGGTTTACCATCGTCACACCAAGTATTCCGCTTAACTCCACTAATGAAAATCATCCATTCATTTCTGATTTGCATTACAAGAAACTCATTTATATTCTATGTCAATTTCATCATCTGCTCTTGTCTGAACTGCCTTTGTATTTTGCCTCTGTCTTTTGCTTTAGATGATATTTCCTGATGGATTATAATATTGCGTACCCCTGGGCTAAGAAAGAACTCCTTAAAGAGGTCTCTTTTTACACAACCCATCTACAAATTAGAGAGCTGAGAGAGTGTGGGTGTGTTCTTAGCAAAATCTTGAGAGTCATGTTAAAGTAGTAGAGTGTAGAGAGGGAAAACCTATCCATTGTGATGAGTCGTTGGACCCCGAGGGTCCATTCTGTTTTTTCTATAGAACACCTAAAAAGGCAAACAGATAGTTCAAGAACAATTGAAAAAATTGAATTGAATAGAAATTAGAACAAGCATCATAAAATGATTAGTAAAATGATATTGAAGCACAAGAAAAACAAAAACACCATATAAACAACACGGAAAATTAAAAACAAAAAAAAATATAGAAGAGAAGGCACTTAGCTCTTGAAGAATCAAAGCTCTAGATACCAAATGATATGTGCCTCCTCACCAGTTGCATCTTTTCTTGGAGTTTTGGATGAACTTTGTTGAAGCTTAATGGAGGAAAAAGATGGCTCTAATGGAGCTATGGATTTCTTGTAAGTGCATGAAAAGTATGGAGAGTGATTGGTTCGGCCATATCACTTGGAGAGGTGAAGAAGAAGACCAACGATGTCTATGCTAGAGAGGTTTAGACAAAAAAGTGTTTAGGCTAGCAATTTGGCAGCATAACGCTCATAAAATCGATCTTATAACATGAACCAAGCTACTCCTTATATAGGTGTAGGAGGACGACCATTGCTTACAAAAATGAAAGGGAAATTCAAATGCATTTAGTTTTGAACTTAGGCGCTAAATTATAGTCCCATGGCAAGCATGATAAAGTGTGCTCCATGTGACCTAATAGGTCTAAATGATTGACCTAGGGTAAATGTGGGTTGGAATTTAGCCCTAATTATACTCTATTTAGGTTTTATATACTTAATCCTAACCCTAATTCACTTGAAGAAAATAACAAGTAAATTTCCTAATTTACTTAAAGCAAGAAAGTAAATTTTATTCTAGAAAAATTTACACTACGTTATGCCATTTTTGAACATATATTAAAGGGTATCTCTGCCACCAGTAGCAGAGTCTCAATCTTCTTATATCCTCCTTGCCATAAGTCTAGTGATAGGTTCTGACCTGGGGCTTATGCATTCATATTGGCATGTTTAAGGAAGGAGAACATAGATGCAATTTATATATATAAAAGGGGATGGTTGACTTTAATTATTTTAAAGCTTATATAATTTATTTGGTTTGAAATAACAATAATCTATTTCTATTATCAATAATTGAAAAAGAGTATAAAAAAAAAGAACAATAAAAAAGAAAAAAGTTCTTTCAAATCATGAATAAGTAAAGAAAATGAGGAAAAGTATTAAAGTCAAAGAAATTGGTGATTAGATAGCACATATGTATTGTATTTGGATTGTAGGTATGTTCTTTTTCTTTTAAATGTGCATTTTTTTAATCTAAAAAACCAATATTTGTTTGGAAGTCCAACCTCATTATAACCCTGTAGAAGACCTTAAGATTGATGTTTCTAATGTGATTATGATATGAGAAGAAATGAAATGCAACTGTGATTTATTAGGATTCTGTGGAAATAGAGAGAAATGTTGATCAAGAGTGATCAAGTGCTTTGAAGAATCCAAATCAATTGTGTTTGATGAAAGGCTGGTGTTGTTGCTGTGTTTGGGAGGGATCTGGGTAGATTAGAATGTGATCCACTCCTTTGTTGAATCTAAAACTGATGTGATTTAAAACCATTTTGAAATCAAGTGTTTTTCGAACTAAGTTAAAAACAACCTATTGTTTTGTCGAATCAACCGGTTGTTTTACTCTTAGGAGTTTTGAATAGGTTGAGAACTATTTTAGTTTGGTTAACTTAACTGTCAAACCAAACAATCGGTTGTTTCGTGGTTTCAACTGATTATTTCTTTGAAAATCCTAACAAAATTCAGTTTTGGTTGTTGAATGTGCTTTAAATGCTTTTCAACTGAATACGCTCCTTCATTAATTGCTATGACCAATCTTTGGAAAATATAAAAGGTTTATTTATGTTTTCAAACATGAAGAGAAACATATTTGAGTTTTTTAGTTGTGACAAAATTGATTCTAAGATTTGAAACATTCACATCAAGCTTTGGGTTTCAAAGAGATTGGAATAAGATTGCAATTGTATTGATTTTAGTTTGTACTGTGAACAAGTGTAATCCCTTCTCAACCTACTGTATTTCTAGTGTTGTGTTGCCAAGGAGTGTTATGTGTTCTTGAGGTGGTCAAGATCAATACTCTTGGTGTATTTTGCCAAAAGGAGTGTGTTTCTTGAAGGGTTCAAGGTCACTACTTTAGTGGTTTGTGTGTCGTAATCTGGTTTGATTACTTAGTGGATTACCCAGTGGTTTTCTGGGAACTGAATGTAGCTCTTGGCTTAAGAGTGAAGCAGTATAAATTGTTGGTGTATCTCTCTCTTACTCTGAACTCATTTAATTATGTTTTTAAGATTTACTGGTATAAATAACCGATTGTTTCGAAGAAACAACCGATTGTTTCGAAGAAACACCGATTGTTTTTCTGTTGCTTTGCTGTTTAATTGCTTGTATTCTTGGCTAACTTGATTCTTATTATGGATTCACACAAAGAATTTTGTTAAACCTCAAAAAGTTTTTAAAAACCTCTCTTAAACAATTCACCCCCCCCTCTCGTTTAAGGCCATATATTCTAACAATTGACATCAAGAGCAAGGTACTTGAAAAATATTCAAGTTTGATCCTAAAATCTTTTTTCTAGTGTTGAAAAACTACCTTTTGAGGAGGGTGCTTCAATTAACAAACCACCTCTGTTTTGTGGTTTGAATTATAAGTATTGGAAAGCTAGAATGAAAATCTTTGTTGAATCTATTGATCAAAGTATTTGGGATGCAATTGAAATCGGCCCTTTCATTCCTAAAATTGAAAAGGTTGGATCTTTTACAAGAAAACCTTGGTCCCAATGGACTAATGAAGAAAGTGAAAAGGCCAAATTTGATTGCATTGCCAAGAATATCATAACATCTGCTGTAAACTCCAATGAATTTTTCAGGATTTCGCAATGTGAATCAGCTAAAGAAATGTTGGACACTTTAGAAGTCATTCATGAAAGGACAAATGAGAATGAAGAGAAAGTGCGTAGCATGCTGTTTAAGAAACTCATAAAGTTCTTGAAGAAAAGAATCAGCAAAAGAGACTCATCCAAAAGGTATGATAACAAAAACCCTACCAAGATTAAAACTAACAATTATGCATACCTTGAATGTGGCGAGCAGGGATACACTAAAGCTAAAAGACTAAGCAAAGAAGAGAAGAAGGGAAAATTAAGAAAAGCCTGCAATGATGACTCATCAAGCATATCTTCAAGTGAAGTTGAAAAAGCTAATCTATGTTTGATGGCTAAAAAGGAAGATGATTCAAGCAGTGAAAGCAGTGTAAGTTCTTGTGCCTCCTTAAATGTTGAAAAATATAGTCAATTGCTTCAAACGTTTAAAGAAACTCATGAAGAAGCTAACTGATTGGCTCTCTTGAACAATCGTTTGAAAGGTATGAACAACTGGCTTGAAAACAGTGTCAAAGCACTGGAAGAAGAATTGGAAAATTCAAAAACAGATTTTGAAAACCTTGAAATGCTTTACAAAAACTCTTCTTGCAAGTGTGACTCTCTTGTTTGTGAAAACTGTGAATCTCTTGAAAAGAAGGTTCACTACCTTGTAAAAAACTGTGGATAAGGTTTCAAAAGGTAAATCCAACTTTGAGAGTGTCTTGGCATCTCAAAATTGTGTATTTGGAAAAGCTGGATTGGGTTTTAATCCACAGAACAAGTTTTCAAACTCTTTTTCAAAAGTGCCAGAAAAACAACCGATTGTTAGATCGAAACAACCAGTTGTTACATGCTTTTACTGCATGAAGAGAGGCCACTCAGTTAGATTCTGTAAAATTAGGAAATATTATGTTCCTAAAGGTATTATGAGATGGATTCCCAAAAATTCTGAAGTTCCAAGTGATGAATATAAATCAAATGGACCCACATTTGTAAGGGGACCAAATATTTGCACTTGAACTTGTCTTTTGCAGGGAAAATTGATGGAAAACATGCAGCTGTGGTACCTGGACAGTGGCTGTTCAAAACACATGACTGGAGATAAATCTAAGTTTGTGAACATCATCCTCAAACAAGAAGGGCATGTGACATATTGAGACAACAACAAAGGAAGGATTCTTGGAAGAGGCTCTATAGGAGACAAAAGTATTTTGTTAATTCATGATGTCTTGTATGTGGAAGGACTAAAGCACAACCTGTTTAGCATTAGCCAATTGTGCGACAAAGGTTATCAAGTCATCTTCAAATCAAACTCTTGTGAAATCTGCCTTCCCAACTCAAAGGAGGTAATGTTGATTGGTAAAAGAATCAACAATGTCTATCTCTTAGATATCTCTTCTCCTTCTAACATTGGTTGTCTTTTTTCTAAACATGATGAATCTTGGTTATGGCATAGAAGAATAGCTCACATTCACATGAATCACTTAAACAAATTAATCTCAAAAGATCTTGTGATAGGGTTGCCCAAGCTTAAGTTTGAGAAGGACCACATATGTGAAGCATGTCAAAAAGGGACACGAGTTAAAAATTCTTTCAAACTTAAAATGTTGTTTAATCTTCAAGACCCCTTGAATTGCTCCACATGGATTTGTTTGGCCCTTCAAGAACCATGAGTCTTGGTGGCAACTATTATGCTCTTGTTATTGTGGATGATTTTTTCTAGGTACACATGAACACTCTTCTTGGAATCAAAGAGTGATGCTTTCTCAACCTTCAAAAAGCTTGCTAGAGGTTTACAGAACACAAGGAACAACACTATTGGCTCAATAAGAAGTGATCATGGAGGGGAATTTCAAAATGAGAAATTCAACAAATTCTGTGAGAAGACATGGATCTCGCACAATTTTTTTGCACCAAGAACTCCTCAACTGAATGGTGTAGTGGAGAGAAAGAACAGATCTCTTGAGGAGTTAGCAAGAACCATGCTGAGTGAATCCTCCCTACCCAAGTATTTTTGGGCTGATGCTGTTAGCACCTCTTGCTATGTGACGAATAGAGTGCTAATAAGGCCAATTTTAAAGAAACACCCTATGAACTCTTCAATGGAAGGTAGCTAAACATTAGCCACCTAAGAGTGTTTGGATGCAGCTGTTTTGTTCTGAATAATGGGAAAGAAAATCTGGGAAAGTTTGATCAAAAAGCTGACAATGGCATTTTCATTGGATATTCCTCAAATAGTCATGCTTATAGAGTCTACAACAAGAGGCTCATGATTGTAGAAGAATCTGTTCATGTGGTATTTGATGAAGTTGATCACAAAGTCTTAAAACCCTCAAAGATCAGCACTGAAGAGGATGAACAGAACATCATTTTTGCAAAAACTGGATTGATGTCTAGAAAAACAACCGATTGATTCATCGAAACAACTGGTTGAAATTCTGCAGCAGGATGAATTGCCTAAAGAATGGAGAATTCCAAGAGATCTGTCAGTGGAGAACATCATTCGGCAGATAAAGGAGGGTGTTTCTACTCGTAGTTCTATCTCAAACTTCTACAGGCATACTGCTTTTGTCTCTCGTGTTGAACCAAAGTCAATTGAAGAAGCTCTTAAAGATGAAAAATGGGTGGATACAATGCATAAAGAACTGAATCAGTTTGCTAGGAATGATGTGTGGTTTCATGTACCAAAGACAGCTGAGATGAACATCATTGGATCTAAATGGGTCTTCAGAAACAAGCTAGATGAGGCTGGTGTGATTACTAGAAACAAGGCAAGGCTAGTTGCCAAAGGTTACAATCAAGAAGAAGGAATTGACTATGGTGAAACCTTTGCTCCTATTGCAAGATTAGAAGTTGTAAGGCTGCTGCTGGCTTTTGCTTGTATGAGTGTATTCAAACTCTTTCAAATGGACGTGAAGAGTGCTTTTCTCAATGGTTTTATCAATGAAGAAGTGTATGTTGAGCAACCACCGGGCTTTGAGGATCATCAATATCCCAATCATGTTTTTAAGTTGAAAAAGGCATTGTATGGACTTAAGCAAGCTCCGAGGCAGTGGTATGAGAGGCTTAGTAACTTCCTTTTATCTCATGGCTATGAAAGAGGGATGTTTGACAAAACTCTTTTCATCAAGAAAGCAAATTCTGAAATTATTTTGGTCTAAATCTATGTTGATGACATCATTTTTGGTGCTACCGAAGATAGTTTATGTGAGGAGTTTGTTGCTGCCATGCATGGTGAGTTTGAAATGTCCATGATGGGAGAGCTTTCATTCTTTCTTAGGCTGTAGGTTAAACAATCAAAGGATGGAATTTTCCTATGCCAATCAAAGTATTGCAAATAAATCCTCAAGAAATTTGAGATGGAGAGTTGCAAAGAAGCTAACACACCTATGCGTTCAAGTTGTTATATGGATGCAAATACTGCTGGAAAAGGGGTAGATCAAACAAAATATAGAGGTTTAATTGGTTCTTTACTCTATCTCACAACAAGTAGACCGGATATCATGTTTGTCGTATGTCTTTGTGCAAGGTATCAAGCAAATCCAAAGGAATCTCACCTCAAGGCTGCAAAGAGGATTCTCAAATATCTCAAAGGAACAACCAATGTTGGTCTATGGTATCCTTCTTACTCTCCTATACATTTAATTGGATATTCCGATTCTGATTTTGCAGGGTGTAAGCTAGACCGAAAAAGCACAAGTGACACTTGTTATCTTCTTGGATCAAGTCTCATTTCTTGGCATAGTAAGAAACAAGCTTGTGTAGCTCTTTCCACTACAGAAGCTGAATACATTGTTGCTGGGAGCTGTTGTGCACAAATTCTTTGGCTTAAACAGCAACTTACAGATTTTGGATTGAAGATTAGCAAGGTTCCTTTGCTTTGTGACAACAGAAGTGCTATAAATCTCACCAAAAATCAGATTCAACACTAAAAAATAAAGCACATTAAGATTCGTCATCACTTCATAAGTGATCATGTGAACAGTGAAATTCATTGAAACAAAACTACAAAACATTTGCCAAAAGACATGTTTTTCTTTTTAAGAAATGAGTTAGGCATTCTTGATTCTCAAAATCTCTTTTAAACTATTTTCAATGCATAAAGTCTATTTGTGAAGACAAATAGGGGGAGAATAGGTTTTTGTGTTGCTCTACAAACTGTTGTGTTGCTTTACAAATTGTTATAAATCTTTAATTTCTGTTTTTAAGTTGTTTTTGCTTCTGCTGATAAAAACAACCGATTGAATCGAGGAAACAACCGGTTGTTTGTCTTCATCAAATAGGGGGACATTGTTGATCAAGAGTGATCAAATGCTTTGAAGAATCCAAATCCAATGTGTTTGATGAAAGGCTGTTGTTGCTGCTATGTTTGGGAGGGATCTGGGTAGATTACAATGTGATCCACTCCTTTGTTGAATCTAAAACGGATGAGATTTAAAACCTTTTTGAAATCAAGTGTTTTTCCAACTAAGTGAAAAACAACCTGTTGTTTTGTCGAATCAACCGGTTGTTTTACTCTTAGAAGTTTTGAAAAGGTTGAGAATTGTTTTAGTTTGGTTGACTTAACTGTCAAACCAAACAATCGGTTGTTTCGTGGTTTCAACTAATTGTTTCTTTGAAAATCCTAACATAATTCATTTTTGGTTGTTGAATGTTCTTTAAATGTTTTTCAACTGAATACGCTCCTTCATTAATTGCTTTGACCAAACTTTGGAAAATAAAAAAAGGTTTGTTTATGTTTTCAAACATGAAGAGAAACAGATTTGAGTTTTTCAGTTGTGACAAAATTGATTCTAAGATTTGAAACATTCGCATCAAGCTTTGGGTTTCAAAGAGATTGGAATAGGATTGCAATTGTATTGATTTTCTGTTTGTACTGTGAACAAGTGTAATCCCTTCTCAACCTACTGTATTTCTAGTGTTGTGTTGCCAAGGAGTGTTGTGTGTTCTTGAGGTGGTAAAGATCAATACTTTTGGTGTGTTTTGCCAAAGGGAGTGTGTTTCTTGAATGGTTCAAGGTCACTACTTTGGTGGTTTGTGTGTCGTAATCTGGTTTGATTACTTAGTGGATTACCCAGTGGTTTTCTGGGAACTGGATGTAGCTCTTGGCTTAAGAGTGAACCAGTATAAACTGTTGGTGTATCTTTCTCTTACTCTGAACTCATTTAATTCTGTTTTTAAGCTTTACTGGTATAAACAACCGATTGTTTTTCTGTTGCTTTGCTGTTTAATTGCTTATATTCTTGGCTAACTTGATTCTTGTTCTAGATTCACACAAAGAATTTTGTTAAACCTCAAAAATTTTTCAAAAACCTCTCTTAAACAATCACCCCCCCCCCCTCTCGTTTAAGGCCATATATTCTAACAAGAAACACTTATCTATGAGAATATGAGAAGAAATTTTTTGATAAAATGTCCTTTCTGTAAGAATTGATGGCTTAAACAAGAGGGGGGGGTGAATTGTTTTATGAAAGATTTTCGCAAGGACTTGATTTAGAATGAATCTTTATCAAACAATCCAGATAAGCAAATAAGGTAAGCAATCAAACAATCCAACATAAACAGTTATCAAAATTTTAACCGGTTAAAACTGCATTTTAATCGGTTGTTTATACCAGCCGCAAAAATGAAATTATCAAACAGTTATGGAGAGTTTGAGAGAAAGAGAGATTTACAAAATAGGTTTATACTGGTTCACTCACACAGAGCTACATCCAGTTCTCAGAAAACCTCTGAGTTCCACTAGTAACCAATTCCAGATTACAACACACACAAAGAGGTAACCTTGCAACCCACAAGATTCACTCACCCTCTTTGAAACACCAAACACCTCAAGACAGAACAACCTCTGTCTTTACAGGATTTCAAACACACACAGTAGTTAAAAGAAGTATATTACAAGAATCTAAACAAGGATTAAAAACATTTGGATTTGAACAATACAGGAAACTCTTATGATCAGAACTTGTTACCACAACAAAGCTTGAACAACAATCTTGTACTTTTGAAAAACTCCTTTCAAAAAACAAATCTCTTTCTTTGATCTTAAATCTGTATGAATATTTTTTGTATTTCAATGTTATTTTGCGTTGAAAGAAGGGCTATATTTATAGCTCTTGAAATGATTTCGCATCTTCATGTGGATTTGAAACATCAAAGCTCTTCATGTTCAACACTTTCATTGTTTCTATTGTTTAGTAAATAAAGTTGTTTTAATATTTGAACTCAAATATGATTTATTAATATTCATTTACTTTGCTTGTGGACAAACAAGATTCTAGATTGGGGGAGTTGATAAATGTCATAACTCAATAATATTTCATAAAAGAGATAGACACTTATGGAATTTAATTGATAAAATAGTTATAATTCAACCTCTAATTTAGGAATTTGAACCTTTATACATATTTTTGGATTATGAGATGAATAAGAATAATTTATTCCCAATTTTTTTTATTATCAGGAATTTAAGGAGAGATGAAGCAAAAAAACTATATTATGAATAAATATGTAACTTAGCCCCAGCCTAGTTAGGTTAAATAGAAGGTGTGAGGCATAACCCTAGATATCATTGGGAGAACAAAGAGTGACAAAAAAAACCCTAGAGGATGCAGCCATTAAGAAGAAATATCATGGATCTTCTTTTCTTGCTTTCCATGCTTGTAATGGCCAACATGAGTGACTGATATGAGTTGGATTGACACTAAACAAGATACACAACATTTAAGCAGGCTTAAGGACAATTCAATGGAGGATAATGCCATCCAAATGAAAAGCCAAACTCATATGAACAATGAGTGTCATTTCCTTAACACAAACATATGGCGGAATTGAAAGGAAAGCAAGAACAACTCAAAAACATGAATAGAAACACAATTGAAATATGTAATTGCTAAAACTGAATAGAATTGGAAGAAGGAACAATTCTACCAATTGAAATCAACAAAGGAATCAAATGCATCGAATAGAAACTTAAGAACAACACTTAGAACAAAAGTAAAAGGTACGAATTGAAGAACAAGACTTAAGATACTAAACTACCGATTGGAAACTAAAATGGAGATGAAAGAAAGGAAACTTAGATGGTTGAAGACCGGCTGGAATGGAATTGGAGATGACACACGCCACTTGGTGATTGAAGCTCCAAGATGAGTGTAAGGAAGCCGCCACTTGTAGCCCTCCAAAAGCACACAATATGAGACTTGGGAAAGGAGATCAAATCTCACAAGGTTCTCTCTCAAATTGAGTAGAGTTTCTTTTCATTAATCATCAAATCTGAATTTACATGAGCATGACACCTATATTTATAGTGTGAGGGTGCTAAAAAATAGGTGGGAAAATTCAAATGAAACTCATTTGAAATTCCCATAAAAAACAAGTCACATGGGAGGTGTGACCTTTTTCTACTTTGGCACCTCCTAAAAACTACACCTACACCTATTCTTTATGTCACATGGAAGGTGTGACCTATCTTTATAGATTGGCACCCCTTATTTTAATATCTACAACTTCCTTTTAAAGTTCTACTAAAAACTACACAAAAGGAAATTACAAATAGAGACATCCAAAGATGCTCATTTATTTAATGCTTGGCCTTGTCCCTCATGGGATGGACTTGGGCTTGGGCTTTGGGCTTGGGCCTCCATATTAAGAATACTAATAAGAAGAACTTCAAGTATTTTGGTCCTTGACCATTCCTCCTATTAATAGCATCTTTTTTGTTCTCATCATACTTCCCAAGTGGGAGAGAATTTGTCCACCAATTCAGTACTCCTGCATAAAACAAAGTCAGTTTGCAATTAGATAAGTGAACATAAGAGGAAATAGGCAAACTTGACTTAGCATTTTGAAACGTTGGGAGTTCAAAAAAAGATGTCCTAAACACAGACCATGTTGGAAAAGATTGTCTAAAAATGATTTTATTTGGAAAATTAGGAGGTATGAAAAATTCATCCTTAACATTCTCTAGCCAATATGGTGTGGAAGTAGGAATCTTGGACAATGAAAAAGACAAAGAAGAAGAATACCTTGTAGGCGTAGCACGAGTCAATAAAATTGATTTAGTGGAAAAGGTATTGTGACTCGTTTTATTATGTACTTCATTTGTTTTTTCATTTTCTCTTTTAATTCTCATTTTTATTTGGTCCTCATGAACCTCTTGGGGAGAGAGGGGTTTTAAAGTAACCTTGCACCCTTAGAAAGAAAAGACATTGTGTTGGAGAGGCCATCATGTAAAACATGTCTATCATATTGCCAAGGCCTTCCTAAAAGAAGTTGTGCTGCTTCCATGGGCACAACATCATATAAAACCTCATCTTTATATTTTCCTATTGCAAAGTTAATGAGGACTTGTTTGTTAACAATGATTTCACCTTCGGCACTAAGCCATTGCAATTTACAAGGTTTGGTATGAGAGATAGTGGGTAAGGCTAACTTCTCCACCACTCTTGTACTAGCCACATTAGTACAACTACCCCCATCAATAATCAAGGAACATAACTTGGTGTTGATAAGGCAGCGGGTATGAAAAATATTTTCTCTTTGGGTATCATCCAAAGATTTTGGAATTGTTCCCAACATTCGCCTTATCGTCAATAAGTCACCTTCACAAGGTATTTCACAATCATGATCACGAAGGGTGTGTGAAAGGGAAGGGGAATTAGATCTAGATGAGTTATCACTATGTTCACTAAGTAATTGATCCCTCTTAACCATCATGATGCGTTTGGTTGGACAATCGGCCGCTATATGACCATAACCTAAACATTCAAAACATTTTTTACTAGAAGATTTAGATGGTGATTTAGGATTAGAGATGGAAGGTTTTGGATCTCTAGGTTGAAAGTGGATTCTTTAGAAGGATACTTTGAAAAATATTTATTTTTGTTTTTCCAAGAAGAGTGGTAGTAGCCATCATTAGAAGAATTTTTAAAAGCATTTTGCCTTGAAATTTGAGATTCTACTTTGATAGCAAGGTGAACCAAAGCTTGTAAAGAAGAATATTCTTGAAGTTCTACCACATCTTTGATGTACCTTCTAAAACCACTAACAAATCTAGCCATTTTAGCTTCATCACTTGTATGCATATAAACTTGGATTAAAAGCGTGTCAAGTTCTTTAAAATAATCATTCACACTAAGTGTGTCTTGATGAAGCCTTTGGAGCTTCAACAAAAGGTCTTTCCTAAAGTGTGGAGGGACAAATCTATCGCACATACATGCTTTTAAATCGTTCCAAGAGACCACGGACGGCTTCTTGTTTAGCCCAATGTCCAATACAAGATTGTGCCACCAATGTTTGTTATAGTCTAAGAACTCTAAAGAAGCTAAAACCCTTTGGTCTTCTAGGACCTCATGTACATGAAAAAATTGGTCAACTTTTGCTTTCCATCCCAAATATACATTAGGATCTCCCTCACCACTAAAACTAGGCAATTTTACACAAGGTAAATAAGGCATAGCCACATGTTGGCGCCTTTCTTCATGAACATGGTGCCTCCTCCGGTCGGTGCCTTCATGATATCCATGAGAGTTGTGAGAAGTCCTTGAAGAATTCCTATGATGATGTCTTCTCTCTCGGTTTTGATGATTTTCTTCACGGGCCAGCTCTAAGCTTTGGAGCCTTGCCTCCATTTGTCTCATCATCTCAAGATATTGTGCATTTGATTGTCTAGCATGTTTTAAATCTTCAATGAGAGCTGCCTTTTGAGGTGAGTAAGATTTAGAGGATTATCCACTAGAAAAATTAGCCATGATAATAAAAGGCACAACAACAGAAACAAACAATTAAAGAAGCTTGTTAGCAAAGTAAAGCAAAATAAAGCTTGCTGGAAAAGGCTAAAAGAATGTACTCAAACCACTCCAAGAAAAATGTTCTTTCCCTAACCAAGCCTCTCTTCTGGATTGGATGAGCTTCAAGTGAAATAGGTCAAAACAAACCACACTCACTTAAGAACAATTGATCACCACAAAACTTAGAGGAAACAAAAAGAGAAGCAAGAAAAAGGTATAAGCAAGAAAAGCTAAACCAAAACAAAATGCAATATACTACAAAACGTGGAGAAGAATATGAAATAAAAGACAAGCAAGAAATTAAGGCACACAATGAAAGGCTAGCACACAAAAGAATCCTAAAGAAGAGTACTAGAATAGATGAAGAAAACCAACAACAGTGCTACTGGAATTTGTGTAAAAACTGTGCGTGACTTATTTAACTGGAACTGTAGAAAGCGAAATGGAATGTGAAATTTTAACCACTGGAAATTCAAGATGTTATCTAAAAATTGGGACTGGAGTCACTCAAAAAAAGTAAGCCAATTAATTGTGATAAATTTTCTAAAATTACTGCCACTTTACCGTATGTTCCGTGCCAGTATTGCACACTGTACGTATTTCATTTATCATTTTTTTTGTATATTGAATTTTGCTATACTTCTTTTTTTCAATCTTTTATAACACCTCAAAATACTTAAATCCAGAATTTCAGAATTTTCCAGTAACTACAGAAAATTTGATAAAGCAAACAGTCAGCACGTTTTGAAGAAAAACAGAGGAACTTATACTGGAATGAAAAATAGAATTAAAGAAACTTCAAAGACACAATAGAAATTATGTATAAGAACTTGTATAGATCTAATACACAAGCATGAACTCAAAACTAAAAAGAAAATGCACCAAAAGATCAAAACAAAAATCACAAAAACTGTACTCAATTAAGAAAACAAAATCAAGCAACTAAAATTACAAGAAAAGTACTACAAAGAATTGTTGACATATTAGGAGAAACATGACTTGACAAAACATGTATGGATTCAAAAATTAAAATGACTCAAACACAATGAATTAACAACAATTAAAACAGCAAGAAAGACTCAAAATAACACAAAAACATAATCACTTATCACAAACACAGAATCAAAGTGTCCAGCTACTCAAAAAAAAAAAAAAAAATTTGCACACAACTATAGCTCTATATACCACATGATATGAGTTGGATTGACACTAAACAAGATACACAACATTTAAGGAGGCTTAAGGACAATTCAATGGAGGATAATGCCATCCAAATGAAAAGACAAACTCATATGAACAATGAGTGCCATGTCCTTAACACAAACATATGGCGGAATTCAAAGGAAAGCAAGAACAACTCAAGCACATGAATAGAAACACAATTGAAATATGTAATTGCTAAAACTGAATAGAATTGGAAGAAGAAACAATTCTACCAATTGAAGTCAACAAAGGAATCAAATGCACCGAATAGAAACTTAAAACAACACTTAGAACAAAAGTAAACGGTACAAATTGAAGAACAAGACTTAAGAAACTAAACTGCTGATTGGAAACTAAAATGAAGATGAAAGAAAGGAAACTTAGATGGTTGAAGAACGGCTGGAATGGAATTGGAGATGACACACGCCACTTGGTGATGGAAGCTCCAAGATGAGTGTAAGGATGCCGCCACTTGTAGCCCTCCAAAAGCACACAGAATGAGACTAGGGAAAGGAGATCAAATCTCACAAGGTTCTCTCTCAAATTGAGTAGAGTTTCTTTTCATTAATCATCAAATCTGAATTTACATGAGCATGGCACCTCTATTTATAGTGTGAGGGTGCTAAAAAATAGGTGGGAAAATTCAAATGAAACTCATTTGAAATTCCCACCAAAAACAAGTCACATGGGAGGTGTGACCTTTTTCTACTTTGGCACCTCCTAAAAACTACACCTACACCTACTCTTTATGTCACATGGAAGGTGTGACCTATCTTTATACATTGGCACCCCTTATTTTAATATCTACACCTTCCTTTTAAAGTTCTAATAAAAACTACACAAAAGGAAATTACAAATAGAGACATCCAAAGATGCTCATTTATTTAATGCTTGGCCTTGCCCCTCATGGGATGGACTTGGGCTTCTTGTGCTTGGGCTTTGGGCTTTGGGCTTTGGGCTTGGGCCTCCATATTAAGAATACTAATAAGAAGAACTTCAAGTATTTTAGTTCTTGACCATTCCTCTTATTAATAACATCTTTTTTATTCTCATCAGTGACTGATTCTTCTCTTTGGATCAGGAGTAATCTATTCAAAATCTTATGCATTGAGGTGATATTTATCTATAATATTCAGTTCTTGATTAATGATTGGTATTATCATTATCATTTTATTCTTAATGCTTGAATTATTCATGCTATAGAAATCTAAATAAGACAAAAGATTGCTTAAGGATGAAGAAAGTCAATCTGTTGTGCGAATTGGCCTATAATGAACAAATGTTGTATCTCCTTGAATCCCTCTGAATCTCATTCAAAAAAATTATAAATAGGGACCTTGGGGCAGTGTTCAAAGAATCAAGAGGTCCCGAGAGACCAAGAGGCATTGAGAAACATAGAGATTAAGAAGATCAGGTGAGATCTAGAAAGAGGTTTAAATATAGAGGTTATGTTGGTTTAGGCTTAGAGAGTCTAAACCTCATAATCAATTAGACTATTAGGCCAAACCTCAGTGTGAAAACTAGTCTCTAAAGGAGGAAACCTTGAAGCCTAATTTGGCCACAACAATCGGGGAACCATGTTTGTTGCACTTTAGCCTCTTAAACAATTTAGCCTCTCATACTTGAACTTTCACTGTAAGATTTTATTATGAGTTGCTAAATCTATTATGTTGAGATTGAATAACAATGTGATATTTTTGGAGTTATTGTTTTTTGTAGATGCATGTTTCTATTTGAAACTCAAATTCTTTGGGTCTGGTAGTGTGCTTAATGCTCAATGGTGAGGAACGACCATTGGTTGTCCATAGAGCATGAATGAGGCTGGAAGGCGATTTCATATATCTAAACCCTAAAAATCCAGTGATAGGTATCAATGGAACTGAGAATATGGTGAATTGTTTCATCTTTATGTAGAAATAAGCTATAACAATGCAAGAAATTGATTGGAATGGCTTATGATAACCTCGTGCGAGGAATCAACTTAGTTTGGTCATAAAGAATGGGGAATTTAAACAAATATAGTTGTTCTTGCCGGTTAACTCGCTCGTCGGTTGACTCGAACGACAATCCTTGGCCCACCTGTCTCCGCCTGAGAATCGAACATCCTTGGTTGAAGAATCTCTCACCTGCAAAGACAAAGGGCGCCTTGACGGTCGTTTGCACTCCGACGCTCAAGTCAGTACTGGGGCAAAGAAACAATAAGTGTATAAAGTAGTTTCAGTCTTAGAAACAGTGTACCTTGCTAGGGTTCTTAGTCCCCTTTATATAGGTTGAAACTAGGGTTTACCTTTGTTCTGTTACCCATGTCTAGGGTTCCTCAGAGAACGTCCCTGCGCCGCTATTACACAATCTTAGCATAATCCGACATATAGGACTTCCCTTAACTAGAGTGCAAGGATTAACAGAATGGCTACCTAGATACCAACTTGTGCACCAAATCTCTGGGGCCATCTGCTCTGTGGGTTCCCTAAGTATTCACGTGTCATGCATGCAGCTTCCCTTGGAAACCCTAACCCTAATGGGCCTTAGCGCCTCCAAGGACTATTTACTCGTGTCGCGCCTGAATGCGCTATACTCGTGCATGGATCCTGTGTGCCTTAGGGCTTCTCCCATATCTGATGTTTTAACTGATAACTAGTGCAATTTTAGGGCCCACCTTACGTGGTCCATTATAGTTGTTCAGACCACCGACGTTCGATCTCGCCCTCTGTTGGCGAAGTTCGATGTCGATCCTCGACGTCGATGTCCGAGGACTAGTCGACGTACAAGCCCCCCAGTCTCGAGCTGTAACTTGTTTCAGCGAAGACACTAAGTGATCGCCCTTGGTGTCCTACGTGGAATTGGGTGATAGGATGTGAACAGTACACCGAAGTGACGTCTCACCATACTTTTTAAATCAGCGTACACGTGGCAAGATCAACGGCTATCACTTGTTGGCGCTTGCGCTTCTTCGTGTACTATTTAAACCTTTAAACCCTTACGCTCTCTTCACTGTTTCATTACTTTCCCTTAAGCAAATCATTTCTTAAGCATTTCTCTTGCTCGAAACACTCTCTCTTCCTCTTCAAAAACACCCACCTCCGAAACCTAACTTGTTCAAAGGTGTGATCTTTACTCATTGTTTTGCTCTTGTTATATGATTTTGTTGCTCATATCATGCTATAACTGTTCTGGGACTGTTTATGTTTTCCGCTCTTTAGGTTTTCTGCACTTTATGTTTTCTCTGTTCTTCGTTTTGAGTCTCTGTTCTTCTGGTTTTGACGAGTCGCGCCATCGTCTTCTTCTAAACCCTCGTTTTTCTTCCTTTCTCTTCTTCCTTTTTAGCTTTCTTTGAGATGGCCAGAGCCAGAACAACACCGAACACTCCTCCTTTTGTCAACTACAAAACCCTATACAAATGGGCTCCTGATGAACTTCTAGCCGAAACCTCCAAGATAACCTCCAACATAGATGTGATGACGTATTAGGAGAGCGAGGCTGATGAGAAGCATCGCGTGTTTGGGAGGGAACACGATGTGTATGTGTCGGTTCGACCTTGTGGGAAGGGCAAACCTGTGTGCACTGATGACCGCACGAACCCTGCTGAAGGGCCCTTCTTCTTCATGTACTCCACCATCTTCAAGCGGGTCAAGCTCCGCTTGCCTTTCACAGGGTTCGAGCGTGCACTCCTCACCGAGGTGAATGTTGCCTCTGCCCAGCTGCACCCCAACAGCTAGGCCTTTGTGAGGGCCTTAGCTATCACTTGTGAGTACACCCCCTCAGTAGACGTCTTCTTGTACTTCTTCGAAGCAAAGAATCCCGGCAAGAGACTGTGGCTGGGTTTCAATGGAGTGACGGGGAAAGTTCTCCTAACTCTCTTCCAGCAATCCTACAAGGGCTTCAGGAAGAAGTTCTTCAAGATATGCTGCAGCGTGCACGACCCCACTCTACTGGATGGGTTCCCCCTCTATTGGGTGGAGAAGCCCGGACTCAAGAAGCCAAGGAGCTTGGAGGACTTGATCCCATGTGATCGGGAAACCTGTGAGTTCTTTTCTAGGTTGGGGGCGGTGTTTGACACCGCTAAGTTAATCAAGTTCTAGTTCCACCCCGCGTCCCTCAAGAAACGCATTGGTATTTCCTTTCGTCTTTGTTTTGCTTATTATGTGTGCACTGATCATTGCTTGTGTGTTTACTGACCTGACTCTTATACATTATGCCTTTGTACAGAGATGGTTCTTAATGCAGAAAAAAGGAACAAGTTGGCTGAGCTGGTCGCTCGTCGCAAGGCTGCTCTTGACGACGCGGGTACCTCAACATTCCTCCTCCTGCTGATGCTTCTGCTCAAGACTCACCTGGACCAGCCCCCGTTGATAACAGACAGAAGAGGGTGGTGGTGGCAACTGGCTCGGAAGACGAGGACACCTGCACGGGCCTCGTCTTTAAGAAACAAAGGGTGGACGATGTCGTGGCACCATCACTCTGCTTTTGATGACTACACTTCATCTTTCAGGGACAACCCTCCTAGTGCCTCCTCTCCTCACAACCTCATCATACACGAAAGCGGGGGGGAGAGCGCTCCCGAAGGTAGCCAAGTGCCTCCCGCGGTCGAGCTCCTAACCATCCTCCAACAAGCCCTCAAATGTTTCCAGAATAAAGAGGCGATGGAGAACTTGGGTGAGGACTCCCTACAGAACCGCGTGGCTCAAAGCCTTGGGAAGTTCCTTGTCATATTCATCCTCTCCATGAGCAAGGTGTGGGACTCGGAGGCGAAGCTGAGGGAGGAACTAGCTCTCCAGGACAAGATCTTCTCCAAGCGCAAAGTTGCCCTGAATCAGGAGCTGACGAGCCTTCGACAATCTGAGAAGGAAACTGATCATGTCGATTGACTAAGCGCAAGAACGATGCCTCGTCACGATCTTTCATCACCAGCTTTAACACCACGTGCGCTTCAAGTCCACGCTACAGATTGTCTATCCGAGAACCTGAAAACACAGTATGGCGCCTCTGCGGCCGATGGCGCTCCAACGCTCAAGTCAGTAACAGGAAAACCCAAAAACTGAGAGAAAACTAAGTGTTGTAGAACCGTACTAAAGTGCTCTCAACCAAAAAACAATGAGCCGTAATGAACGTACCTCTGCAAATTCTGTTAAGTTTACCTTTTATACCTAGGTTTTTTCTCTCTCCAGGCCATTACGCTTTGGACGTGTGGCTCGCATCCAACCCTGCACGTGTCATCATCTGGGCTGGGGTAACTTGAGCATCATTTCTATGTAGCATCCAACCCTACACGTGTCATCATCTGGGCTGGGGTAACTGGTAGTACCAAGCCCTACACGTGTCATCATCTGGGCTGGGGTCACTTGAGCGTCATTTCTATGTAGCATCCAGTTGCGCGGCCAAGTCTCCTACTCAAGGTGTAACCTAGCGCGTAGCACGCTCTGGAACACCACCCGACAAGGCGAGTATCGGATGCAACAAAGTACACCATCTCTGTGATATCGCTTGTTGTAACCCCTCCTCTTTGCCACGCCATGCATGTTCTAGCTGAGGAAAACTCGCCATCGACGAATGTCCACTCCGGGAATCCCGTCATCGATGAGCAAGCTGTTTCCTCCAACTCACTTAACCTTCACGCTTCATGCTGACGTAACAATCATCTTTACTGAACTTACACGCTTGAACTTACTCGCCTGAACCTCCAACAGCTTCAACTAAGTTTACTGGGAAATCCGGCGATGTGCTTCTTGTGGCGATATCAGACCACTTGATCTTCCATTATCTAACACGGCGATGACACGAAAACCTGGCGACAACCGACTATGCACACTGCATAACGCCACTTCCACAAACGACGACTATGCTCACTTCTGGAACATTCATCTTTCTCTTGTCCACATGTCCCGCTAAGCACGCCCCACGTAGTCACTTACTATCCACGTCGTCACACCCGATGACCTGATCGGTACAGAAACCAAGAGGCTTCTCTTCAAGAAGGCTCAGGAGGCCCTTCAATTTGAGTCGAAAATCCTACCTCTCCGTAACAAAGCGATTGATCTGGAGGAGAAGGTAGAGGAGGCGCAGGCCAAGATGGCCAAGCTGGAGGAGAGGGCCACTCAACTTGAGGTTCAGCTTGGCGAAGTGGAGGG
This sequence comes from Phaseolus vulgaris, assembly GCF_000499845.2. Taxonomy (NCBI): domain Eukaryota; kingdom Viridiplantae; phylum Streptophyta; class Magnoliopsida; order Fabales; family Fabaceae; genus Phaseolus; species Phaseolus vulgaris. Next base: position 9,831,178 of record NC_023750.2, on the reverse strand, counting down.
GGAGCTTGCCCAGAATATCGAGCTCTTCAGCAAACTGAAGAAGAGCTCACCAACGACGTTGTCGATGCTAACGATGCTGGGTTCGAAGATGCCATGACTCAGGTTGCTTGCATGCATCCTGAGATGGATCTTTCCCCATTTGCGGAGTCGAAGTAGGTCGTTGGTGGGCAGCTTGTGCCCAGGGTCTAGTTTCTTCCCTCTTGTAATTTACCACTTTACGGACACTTTGTACATATTTATTTATGAAACTTGTTGTTCTTTAATCTGCTTCTATGTCTGGGTTGCTAACTACATGTCTTGCCAAATTTGCTAACAACGCGCTCGACATAGATTCACACCTTAAGTAGCACACTTCATTCCACATGTTTTACCTCCTTTCGACCTTCATGGCCTTGAGGCATCGGTGATGTGTGTACAACCCTTGGCTGGTCTCAACTTCGTTGTTCGGAAATAAGGAAGACCATTCGCTTGTTGTTTCTGACCTTTACCTTGTAAGATATAGGAAAAGTCTCCTTGCTGATCTCGTCCCTACCCTTTAGGGCAAGGGGAAAGTCTTACTGTTCTGACCTCAACCTTGCTCCAACGAGGGTAAGAGAGGTTTTAATTGTTGAACCACATTGTTCCACCTTGGCGTTCTTACTCAAGGGAGAGGCGTTCTCTGCAAACCATCCTATCCCAACCTTGAGATCTCTAACCCAAGTGAACAGTCGTAACTGACCTCGTCCTCGCCCGTAGGGCATGAGAAGATTTAATAGGCGAACCATACTGTTCGACCTTAGCGTTCTCACTCAAAGGGGGGAGGCGTTCTCTTCGAACCACCCTACCCCATCTTGAGACCTCTAACCCAAGTGAACGGTTCATAACTGACCTCATCCTTGTTGTACGAAGTCAAGGGACAGGTTCTTAGTAATCAACCTCATCCTTGTTGTATAAAGTCAAGGGACAGGTTCTTAATAATCAACCTCATGCTTGTTGTATAAAGTCAAGGGACAGGTTCTTAATAATCGATCTCATCCTTGCTGTATAAAGTCAAGGGACAGGTTTAATAACTGACCTCATCCTTGCTGTATAAAGTCAAGGGATAGGTTTAATAACTGACCTCATCCTTGTTGTATAAAGTCAAGGGACAGGTTTAACTAACGAACCACACTGTTCGTCCTTGGCGTTCTCACTCAAAGGGGGAGGTGTTCTCTGCGAACCATCCTATCCCCATCTTGAGACTTCTAACCCCAAATGAACGGTTCGCAATTGCGCTGTACAAAAAATGCTTGAAGATATATTCTTTTTACTGAATAATTAAAATTTTATTGGGTGACCTCGTTAAAAAACCCTTATAAGGGAAAAAAAGTGTTCCCTAAAACTGTGTACAATGCAAACAACTTAACTGAAATAAAATTTAAGGTTGGTCGCGTTCCATGTACAAGGGATCGCTCCACCTTCTAATGTCTCGAGCTTGTATGCTTCATTCCCAAGGGCCTCTGTCACTCTGAAAGGACCAGTCCACTTGGGGACAACTTGCTCTCTAGCTGGTATGGGTGGCCTTCCGCATAACCAGGTCGGTGACCTGAAACTGCCGAGGTCTCAGCTTGGAGCTGTACTTATACTCCACCCTTCTCTTCAAGGCTTCAGCCTTGATTCTTGCTTCCTCCCTCAATTCATCCAATAGATTCAGGTTCACCTTTCTTTCTTCATTAGACTCTTCGACCACGAAGTTCTGGAAACGTGGCGAGTTCTCCTGGATCTCTATAGGAATCATTGCGTCCGAACCATACACCAAGCTAAAGGGTGTTTCCTTGGTCGTGGACTGGGGAGTAGTGTGGTAAGCCCACAAAATTCTAGGAACTTCTTTTGCCCAAGTCCCTTTGGTTTTATCTAGCCTTCTCTTCAAACCTCTGAGCAGAACTTGGTTTGCAGATTCGGCCTGCCCGTTTTTCTGGGATTGTTCGACCGATGCAAACACCTGCTTTATTCATAGTTTTGTACATAGTTTGCCCAACTGTTGGCTCGCAAACTGGGTGCCATTATCAGACACCAACCATTTTGGGATTCTAAAGCGGCACACTATCTTTTTCCACACAAAGTGCTGGATCTTAAGGGCTGTGATCTGTGCTACTGGCTCAGCCTCTATCCACTTTGTGAAGTATTTTATGGAAACCACGGAGTACTTCATCTGTCGCACTGCTAAAAGGAAAGGCCCCAGAATGTCGAATCCCCAAGTGTGAAACGACCATGGGCTATAGATCGACCTAAGCTCTTCTGAAGGCACCTTGTGCCAGTTAGCGTGTTGTTGGCACTGCTTGCACCGCTGTGCATACCCCGTGCAATCTCCCCTCATGGTTGGCCAATAATATCCTCCACGAATGGCCTTCGATGAAAGAGATCGGCCGCCGATGTGGCTTTCGCATATCCCTTCATGAAGTTCTGCCATAATGTGCATGCATTGCTCACCACTTACACATACCAGGATAGGGTGGGTGAACCCATGCCTGAACAACTTTCCATTGATCAAGGTGTACTTGTTCAAATTTTTTTTGATTTTTCTAGCCTCTATAGGCTCTAGCGGAAGTATCCTTTCAGCCAAATAGCGTTGGTAGGGTGTCATCCAAGTTTCTCCTACTTCAACTAGGCAAACCTGCAATGACCTTTCCCCAGCAACTGGGTACACGCTTACTCTGGGCGTTTTTAACATCTCTTGAGTCAATGATCGATGGCTCTTCCTCACCCCTTTCGAAGTGTTGATCTGCTGGATTTCTGCCATATTATATGTGGCAGTTCGAGGTGTCCTCAGGGTCTCCTGAATGACGGTCCTCTGTCTGCCCCCCTTGCCCGAACCGGTGAACTTTGCTAGCAAGTCAGCTCGGGCATTCTGTTCTCTAGGCACGTGGACTAGCTCGAACACCTTAAACGTCTCCCTCAGAACCTGGACGTACTCCAGATATGCGGCCATCTGAGGGTCTTTGACCTTGTATTCTCCCGTGACTTGTCCTGTGACTAACAAGGAGTCACTCTTTGCCAGCAAACCTTTCGCACTCATCTCCTTAGCTAGCAGCATTCCAACGATCTGGGCCTCATACTCTTCCTCGTTGTTACTGGCTTTGAAAGCGAACCGTAGAGCCTGCTCAATTAGCAGCCCTTTTGGCCCTTCCAAGATGACACCAGCCCCACTACCCTGTTTGTTGGAGGAACCGTCTACAGAGAGTACCCATCTGAAACCTGTTCTTGGTGCATGGCTGCCAAAAGAGCTCTACCACGAAGTTAGCATAAACCTGGCCTTTAATAGGGCCTCTGGGCTCATACTGCACATCGAACTCTGATAGCTCTACTGCCCATCGCACCATCTTACCTGCCACATCTGGTTTCTATAAAACCTTGCGAATTGGAAGGTCTGTCATTACTATTATGGTGAAGCTCTGGAAGCAGTGGTGAAGTCTATGGCCTAGTATCTCACCTCTAGCCCCTGCAATACTTTGCTGACAAAGTAGATTAGTTTCTATATATGGTCCTGGTATTGCACCAGAACCGAACTGATTGCCCTTTCTGTAACCGCGAAGTACAGACAAAGTGGAGTACCCAGCTGTGGCTTACACAACACTGGTGGACTGGCCAGGTACTCCTTCAGTTTTAGAAACGCCTCTTCGCACTCCCTTGTCCATACGAACATATTGTTCCTCTTCAAGCATTGCAAATAGAGATGCCCCTTTTCTCCTCCTGCCGATACAAATCTAGATAGAGCGACCATGCGTCCTGTCAGCTACTGCACCTCCTTAACTGAGATCGGGCTCCTTATTGTTATTATCGTAGCGCACTTCTTAGGATTCGCCTTTATCCCATGTTCAGTGAGTAGGAACCCTAAGAACTTGCCTGCTTCTACCCCGAACACACACTTCTTTGGGTTCAACTTTAACCTATACTTAGCTATTGTTGTGAATAGCTCTTATAGGTTTGCTACATACTGCTCCCTCTACTGGGAGGTGACGACCATGTCATCTACATATGCTTGGACATTCCGCCCTATCATGGGCGCCAATAATCTGTCCATCAGCCTCTAGTAAGTCGCCCCTGCATTCTTGAGCCCGAAGGGCATCACCTTGTAACAATAGTAAGATAGATCTGTCATGAATGTTGTCTTGCACTCGTCCTTGGGGTACATCTTGGTTGTAACCAGAGAAGGCATCCAGGAAGCTGAGTAATTTGCAACCGGACGCACTGTCCACCAGAGCGTCAATATTGGGAAACGGGTAGGAATCCTTCGGACAGGCCTTGTTGAGGTCTTTGAAGTCGACGCACATCCTCCACTTCCTGCTAGCCTTCTTTACTAGTATCACATACGCCAGCCACTCAGGGTACTGAATCTCCCTGCTGTGGCTAGCCCTGGCAGTTTCTCTATCTCTTCTCTGATGACCTGACGCCTTTCGTCGTTGAACTTTCGTCTTCTCTGGCGAATAGGTCGGACCTGGGGGTCCATGGTGAGACGATGACACAGGAAGTCTGGATCTATGCCAGGCACGTTTGAGGCAAACCATGCGAAAGCATTAAGGTGCCAAGCTATGACTTCGGCGATCTGATCCTGTGCCTCTTGGCCTAAGGATTTACCAAGCTTGAACATTTTCTCGTCGATCTCCCTATCTAACACGTCTTCGGCAGGTTCGGGCCGTCTCTTCCGGGTGATCTCTGCACGAGTGACCCCTTCTTCCCTTGGAGGCTGAGTGGTAACAACGAACACTCTTTTCTTCATCTTGAGGCTATTCTCGTAGCACTTCTTAGCCTCTTTCTGATAAGACTTGATGGTGATCACCGTACCCTCGAGGGAAGGCAGTTTCATCTTCATGTGCCTTGTAGAGGCCACCGCTCCAATCCTATTCAAAGCAGGTATGCCCAAAAGTATATTATAGGCTGTTGGAGTGTTAACAACAATGTACCTGATGTTTTCAGTGCGTGAGGTTGTTTCATCTGTGAAGGTCGTCCTCAGCTCTATGTGTCCGCGCACCTTTACCTGGTCTCCAGCGAAACCATACAAGAAACCAGTATAAGGCCTCAACTAGTCTGAGGACAACTGCAACTTGTTGAACGTCGACCAGAACATCACATCGACCGAACTTCCCTGGTCGAGGACGCGATGCACCCTCCTTCCTGCTATTACTACCGAAATCACCATTGGGTCGTTGTCATGGGGAACAACGTCCTGGAGGTCGGCCTTGGTGAAGACGAGGTTGACATCGGGAGTATGATCTACCTCCTGCACCTCTACTGCCATCACCTCTCGTGCGTACTTCTTCCACTGGGAGGCGGTGCATCCTCCTCTTGAGAACCCTCCAGAGATGGTGTTGATCTCACCATGAATGGGCACCTCGTGCCCCTAATCCTCCTGCGACCCTAGGAGGTAGTCCTTCAAGAAGCCGCTTTTCTCAAGCTCGTCCAGCTGGTGCCCCAATGCCAAACAGTTACGTATGGGGTGGCCATGTGCTTGGTGGAACTCGCACCAAGCGTTCCTGTTGGGCCCCAACTTTTTGTCGATCTTTGGGGGCACCTTCAGCCTTGCCACGATGTTGGGAATAGCGATCAGCTCCTTGAGCTCTACACGAAAATTGTGCTTGGGGGCGGGTCTCCCCTTGTGCATGCTCTAGTCTGGGGCTTCTCGTAAGGTCGCTGCTTTCCCTTGTCTTTCTTTTCTATTGTCGACTTGTGTACCCACATGGGTTGAGGTCGACCTGCTACTCGAGTTCGGATAAGACCGACGAAGCCACGCTTCTCTGTGACTCGATCCTCCGTGGCGATGTGCGCTAAAGCCCGACGCCTGATCTCGCAGAACATCTTCAGGTAGAACTTGAGCAGTGATTCACTGAAGGGCCCTGGTAGCATTCCCTTGGTGAAGGCGTGCACCGTCATGGCCTCATCCGTGGGTTTCAACCTCACCACCTGGACTCCAAACCTGTTCAAGAACTCTTTCAAGGACTCTCTCTGATACTGTTTTATGTCAAAGACATCATAAGAGATTTGAGGGGGAGCCCTGTTGATAAGGTACTTCTCTCTAAACAGCGTTACGAACTGGTCGAAGGTAGTGATGTGTCTGTCAGGGAGACTAACGAACCATTCCAACGCTGCGCCTGCCAACGTGCTCATCAACAGCTTGCAGTACACAACATCAGATCCTCCTGTGAGCATCATCTGGGTGTGGAACGCTATAAGGTGAGCCTCTGGATCCTCTACACCCGTGAAGATGACTTTCGGGCCTAGAGACGTGGTTGGTAATGCAGTATCCATAATCACCTGAGAGAACCGCGCGCTCATCTCAAAGCTGCCAAGAGGATCCTCAAGTATGTTAAAGGCACAACATCCATGGGTTTATGGTATCCTTCACATTCTCCTATTCATTTAGTAGGATACTCTAACTCTGATTTTGCAGGATGCAAATTTGATAGGAAGAGCACAAGTGGAACATGCCATCTACTTGGATCAAGCCTCATATCATGGCACAGTAAAAAGCAAGCATGTGTAGCTTTATCAATAGCTGAAGCTGAGTATATAGCTGCAAGAAGCTGTTGTGCACAAATCTTATGGATCAAACAACAACTTGAAGACTTTGGATTAAAGATAAGCAAGGTTCCCTTGCTGTGTGACAACACAAGTGCCATAAATTTGACAAAAAATCAAGTTCAACATTCTAGGACCAAGCATATTGAGACCAGGCATCACTTCATTCGTGACCATGTCAGCAATGGTGATTGTGAGGTTCAGTTTGTTGCCACAGAAAGTCAGCTAGCAGACATCTTTACCAAGCCCTTATCCAAAGATAGGTTTTATTCTCTAAGGAATGAATTGGGTATAATTGATATGCATGCCCTGTCTTAAAGTTTTTTTTCTCTCTTATGTTGTTTTAATTCTTCCTTTTGTCTATTTCATGAGACAAATAGGGGGAGAAGTTGGTTTTATAATGTTCTTATTAACTGCTGCTTTGAAAAATGTTGTTATGAACTGTTTAACTGGTTTGACTTTGAAATTTTAAAACTGTTAAAAACTCTGATACAAAATTTCAACCGGTTATTCCTGGGAAATAACCGATTGTTTAACTGTTTTTGCACCTGTGTATGTTGGTCGGTTTCTCATCTGATTTGGCTGATGTTCCTATTTGGAAATCACCTAGTGGAAACTAGTTTTTTGTGCTTATTTGACTGGAATAGATTACCCTGTGTCTCTATGTTTGCTCATGAATGCAGGTTGAAAAGATTTTAAACACAGAACATTCTTAAAAGCATCCCAAGGATTTGTCTCCATCAAATAGGGGGAGATTGTTGAGCATGGGAGCTTTGATGTTTCAAATCCACATGAAACTTGAAGTTGTGTTGCTTTTGGTTTGTGTTTAGATTAGAATGTTTAGAATCTATGTTAAGATCAGTTCTTTAATCCTTGCACAAAGCTTGACAAATATGTTTTAAAGAAACAAAGTGTTTTTCCAAGCAAAGGGAAAACAACCGGTTGAATTATCGAGATAATCGGTTTTTTGTCACTTAGCTGACTTAAAGGTTTTTGAAACTGTTTTTGACTTGGTTATGTAACTACCTAACCAATTCAACAGGGTCAATCGTTCTTTCAACTGGTTGATTGTGTGATTTTATAACAGTTTTTTGAAAGCCTGTTTTAACTGTTTTGGATGTGATCAAAACTAATTTAGCTCATTAAAACTACCTTAAACGACTATATTTCAAGTGCTATAAATATAGCCCTTCTTTCAAAGCAAATACAACAAGTTTTGATATTGATTTGAGATTAAAGAGAGAGATTAGTTTTTGAAAGAAGTTTTTCAAAGTTGTAAGATTGTTGTTCAAGCTTTGCTTTGGTAACGAGATGTGATCATAGGATTTCCTGTTGTGTGCAATCTCAGGTGTTTTCTATCCTTGTCTAGATCCTTGTAATTCTACTTTCTTAAAACTGATGTGAGTGTGAAATCCTGTTAAGACAGAGGGTGTTCTTGTTAGAATTGATGGCTTAAACAAGAGGGGGGTGAATTGTTCCTAAAAGATTTTCACAATTACTTTACTTTAGAATGAATCTTTAACAATCAACTCAGATAAGCATTTCAGCTAGTCAATCAAACAGTCTAACAGAAACAAATATTAGAATTTCAATCGGTTAAAACACAATTTAATCAGTTGTTTATGGCAGCGAAAATATCAAACAGTTAAAGAGTTAAGAGAGAGAGATTTACACACAGGGTTTATACTGGTTCACTCAATCTCTGAGCTAGAACCAGTCCTCAGTCAAACCATTGAGTATTCCACTATGTAACCAAACACAGATTACAAACACCCACAAGACCTACTCACCCTCTTTGCACACAGCACACACCTCAAGTTAGAATCACACTGACTTTACAAGATTTTACAAACACGTTTACAGAATGTAATATGAACAATTACAAGAAACTAAGAAAGGGTAGAAAACACCTAGAATAACAGTAAACCAGAAGCCCTATAATCAGTTCTTGAATCACAGCAAAGCTCAAAAGCAATCTTGCTAAACTTGAAAAACTCCTTTTCACAAACAGATTGTAATCTCTCTTTTTGATCTCAAATCAGAGTGTAAAACTTCTATATTTTTCATATGAGAAACATTTGAAAGAAGACTATATTTATAACCTTTGAAAAGCTAGCGTTTAAGGCAGATTTGAACAACTGAATCAGTTAAAACAGGTTTTCAAAATATTGTTATGAAAACTCACTTTTAATCGGTTGAAACCATGATTTAACTGGTTGAATGGTTTCGGTAGTTACACAACTGATTCAAAAAAAAGTTTCAAAACTCCTTTGCCAGCTAAGTGACAAACAATCGATTGTCTCGAAACTTTAATCAGTTGTGTCTTCCTTTGCATGAAAAAAACACTTAGTTCTATAAAACAAATTGAAACAAGCTTTCTGTAGGAATCAAGACTGATCTTACAAAGATTTTAAACCCCATAACTAAACCCAAACCTAAAACGCAGCACAGCTTCAGGTTCCATGAGGATTTGATACATCAAAGCTTCCCATCTTCAACATTCTCCCCTTATTTGATGGAGACAAATCCTTGGGATGCTTTTAGGAATGTTCTTTGTTTAGAATTTGTTGAATCCTGCATTGATGTGATTCCAATAACATGATATGGATATGATATGATATGATATGAACATGTTATGGATTCAACAAGAGTTGGAATATGATTAGGCACTTTTTAAGAATTGGATCAATGTTCTTAACATTCAAGAACTCGCCAAATCACAAGTAACCAAGTCAAACTCACATAGAAACCCATTTTGAACAACAAACCCATGGATAGAAACTCAAGAACACAACATATAGCAATTATACCCATGGAGGACGTGACCAAAACAGCAAGAACAACCAATTTTCACCGATTAAAATTGAATATAAGTGCAGCAAATGAAAGAGGACATCATAAGGAAGAGATTGCACCGATTGAAAGTGAAAACAAACAAGTAGAACAAAAATGGGTAATTTTGGAATGAAGGGAAAATGGACTTATGTGGATGAAGCTCTTGGAATGTGCACGCCACTTGAAGGATGGTTGGCTTCAAGATGAGTGTAGATACCGCCACTTGAGGTTCCAAGAATGCACTCAAGATAAGACTAGAATAGGAGAAGAAACAAGTCTCTCAATCACTCACCAATTTGGGAGAATTTCTTTACTCAAAATATCAAATCTGAATTTCAAGGACTCAAGTCCTCCTTTTATAGGAGAAGGACCTGTCATGAGTTTACAAAGAAGCTTACAAAGGAAGCTATCCAAGGTTTCCTTGCAACTCTTCCACTTCTAGCGCCTAAAGTGGAGAATGAAGGGATACCTTCTAGACTCTTCCTAAAGCTAATGCCTAAAGATGCTTTACACAAGAGGTATCTTTAGGTTTCCCTCTTTAGCACCTTCCTAACACTATTCTATATTATTTACAAATTTATACAAAAGAAACTATAAAGAGAGATATTAATTGGAGCCCATTCTTGAATGCTTGTAGTCTTCTTTTGGCTTTAGGCTTGGTCCTCTCTTTATTTTAATTTCTTCTTTAATTTTTGAGAAGACTAGAAGGAAGAACTTTAAATGTTTGGGTGGATGGCCTCTTCCTCCATTAGTAAAATCCTCTCTTATTTGATCTCTATCATGCATTCATTGAACAAACACATGGTAATCCTATCCAAAACAGATGTACACCATACACTAGTGTTCCTGCCGGTTGACTCGCTTTCCCGGTTGACTCTAACGGCAGCCTTTGACCCTTTTATCTCCGTCGGAGAATCGTACTTCCTGGATCAAAGAATCTCTCACCTGCAAAGAAAAAGGGGCCTCTTAACAGTCGTTTGCACTCTGACGCTCAAGTTAGTATCAGGGCAAAGAAACACCAAGTGTATAAAGTAGTTTTAGTCTTAGAAACCGTGTACCTTGCTAGGGTTCTTGGCACCCTTTATATAGGTTGAAACTAGGGTTTACCTTTGTGTTGTTACCCTTGTCAAGGGTTCCTTGGGAAACTTCCTTGCGCCACTATTTACACAATCTTAGCGTATCTGGCACATAGAACTTCTCTTAACTGGAGTGCAACGATTACAGGATTGTCTCGAAACTTTAATCGGTTGTTTTTCCATTTGCATGGAAAAAACACTTAGTTCTTTAAAACAGATTGAAACAAGCTTTCTGTAGGAATCAAGACTGATCTTACAAAGATTCTAAACCCCACAACTAAACCCAAACCTAAAACGCAGCACAGCTTCTGGTTCCATGAGGATTTGATACATCAAAGCTTCCCATCTTCAACAGTTCTGTCTTGAGGTGTGTGGTGTTGCAAAGAGGGTGAGTGGATCTTGTGGTTTTCAAGGTCACCTCTTTGTGGTGTGTTGGTGTAATCTGGATTTGATTACTAGTGGAACTCAGAGGTTGTTCTGAGAACTGGATGTAGCTCAAGGTTGAGTGAACCAGTATAAACTCTGCTGTGTAAATCTCTTTATCTCTATCTCCTTATAACTGTTTGATTTTATTTTGTTTCTACTGCTGATATAAACAACCGGTTAAACCGTGTTTTTAACCGATTAAAATTCTAAAAACAGTTTATGTATCATTGGTTGATTGCTTTCCTTAATTGTTTATCTGTGATTGTTTGATAAAGATTCATTCTTAATCAAGTCTTTCCAAAAATATTTCATAAACAATTCCCCCGCCCCCCCTCTTGTTTAAGCCATCAATTCTAACAGCTCCGTTGAAATAGAGGGAGCTCTACCTGTTGATTACGCTCTAACGATCAAGTTCGTAAGAGCATTAAACAAAAATAGTATGTAACTCTAGTTTAGCACTCAAAAATTGCGTACCTTCACCTAGGGCCTTCTGCCCCTTTTATAACTATTCTTATAACAACTTTCTCTCATGAGAATCTTATCTCAACTAAAAGAATAAAATAACAACAGAGAAACTAGCTGCTACGGGGCACCACTTATCTTTAGGCGCTGGTTGCAGGAAAACATTTTGTTTACATGGGCACCCTTACTTATGGTGCAACGTTATTTATTCACAATGCATGCAACTTGTTCTATCTTGTGTCCTAAAATGCACACTTAGGTAAAACATATTTATGTGACCTAGCCGTCACGTGCAACAACACCACTTTAGGTTAAAAATATAATTCATTAACAACCTTAGACTACCCCAAAAAATATTACTTTAATTATTCTTCAGGGGTCTCACTAAGGTAACTCGGTCAAACTTATGACCCGCTTCATAGGCCCAACAACTGAGCTGACCTACTCACACCCGTGCACCGAGCTCCAATTACTGAGCATCGAGCACTCTGTCGAATACAATAATAATAATAATAATAATAACAATATTAATAATAATTACAATAATAATAAAATTATTAATAATAATTAAAATAATAATAGTAATTACAATAAAAATAATGATAATAATAATATTAATATCAATAATAATAATAATATTAGTAAAAATATTAATAATGAAAATAATAATAATACTAAAAATAATAATAATAATAATAATAATTAATATAATGTTAATATTCATAATTAATGTAATACTAATATTAATAATTAATGTAATACTAATATTAATAATTAATGTAATACTAATATTAATAAAATTAATAATAATTATAATAATAATAATAATTATCATAACTTGATCATTAAATACCTTTAGTCTAGTGGTTACAAGTTGTTGTAGTCAGTGGACTTGTGTTTAATTTCTAGATCTGCAGCAAAAGGATAATATTTTGACATTATTGATGGATTTTGACCTTCCATAAAACAATTTTTTTTAAGTGTCAAAAGTGAAAGTGACTTTGTGACATGCTTACTAAAGCTAGGCTAAAGGGTTCTGGACCTTTGGTATAGGAGAAGAAGCATGAACTAAACTTGTAAATTATTGAGATACTAAGAAGTTCAAAGAAAAATCATCCCAAAATAAAAATGAATCGATCTTTAGCTTAGGCTAGAGAATTGCACTCAACTAGTCACAAATCACACTTAGATATTGCATTGGACCTAATAAGTATTATTCATAACTTATGTCTAGCAAGTTACGTGTAATTCAATTAAGTTGTGTAAGACATATATTTGTAATTATACAATCTTTATCAGGAATATAAATATGGATGACTTGTTGAATCAGATGAATTATTTCTTGTCACTCACACCAATAAGAAGGATGATTAGGTATATGGTTGTGCCCGTGAGACTTTTGTAAGTTATTACTTTAAAGTTTGTCACTTTAGTTATATTTTTAACATAAATTACTAACATTTGCAACTGTCAATAATTGTCTCGAAAACCTACCATGAGTGATTAAGGGTCATCAAATTAGAGAGTTTTAAAGGATCACTTATGATGTTCCCCACATAAATACAATAACAAAGCTTTAATGCTAAAAAGATCTTGGTAGAAGGAAGAGTAGAGGTGGAGTTTATGGCATTGCAGATTTGACTGCTAACTTTTCTCATGTACTGTCATCCCTCACCCAACCCTCCTTATTAGCTTTTACTAATGATCATAGTTAGTAGTTAGCTGAGAATGAATAGCTTAGACAACAAATCCTAGAAGCAACTAAAATAGCTAATGCAACAAATGAAAGAGTTAATAAGCAACTGAAAGAGCAAACCTGGCAAATCAAAGGACTACACAATTGGAGGACATAAGCAAGTTGATGCAACAACAATTAGTTATGATGATGGAACGACAATTTGCCGACATTTCAAAAGGTGTCAGTCAATTCCACTCTGATTATGGTGAAAACTTCGATGGTCATCCCCTTCCTTAATGTTCACTTATAGTGTAAGTTAAATTATTTAGTAATTGTTTTCATGTACTAAGTGTTGTATTTATTATAATGGTTTCAATTATTTTTCACAAGTCCTTCCAATATGGAATTTGGCTATGTATGCAACAATTACATTGATTTTGGATTTGGAATTGATATTGGTTCAGTATGCAATTACGGTATGTATGCATATGTTACATGGAAATTGGTTGTGGAGCTTTGATATGAAATTTGGCATTGAGCTATTATATTGATATTGATTTTGGATTATGCAATTGGGCTAGGTATGCAGTTATTACATTGAAATTTATTTTGGGGCTTTTATATAAATTTTTGCTATATATTGAATCGCTACACTGATATTGATTTTGGATTTTGAATTGAGATTAATACACATATGTAACATATGTATGTAGCTTTGATATGAAATTTGGTTATATATTTTTTATACGACTCTTATAATTCAAATTTTTAAGGTTTAAATATGCCATTTCATTGGTTTTAGGAACAATTTAATGTGTTTGCATGATAATTGATTTACAATTCAGAATCGTATATTTATATAGGTAGTTCTCAATTTACAATTCGATATAAGTTGGTCCTAGATAGAATACTTTTTTTATTATTATTCTATCTTAACACAAACTTTTTTTCTTTTTTTTTATTATTCTATCTTAACACATAAACTTTTTGTTAATTTTTTTTATAAATGTCGACTAAATCTAGGGATGACCATACGGGACAGTGCGCTAGTAAAAAATGTGGGTGGACTCAGTTTTTCAACCTGTTGATCAGCTTTAGCCCGCTATGCATAATCCGTAGCCCACACGGACCAACAGTGGGGCATGCAGGCGGGCTAGCCCGCTGACCCACAAAAAAAAAATTGTGTGTTGGCTTGGGCATTGTCAACTTGGACTACATTCAATGTTATTGAAATGAAAGAATATTAATGTTTTTAAATTAGCTATGTTTATTGTAGTGGTGTTTATGTTTAATGTTTTTGAATTAACTATTTTTAATATTTTTGAAATGGAAGAATATTAATATTTGATCTTTATCTTAATTGAATTATTGATGTTAGACTATGTTTGAAATAGAAGAAAAAATTATTGATGTTTGATAGTAGCAAATATATGTTCAATTTGACAATTTTTCAGTAGCAAAAGGTAAAAAACATTTTCATTGAATTTCTAATAAAAAATAAATTGAATGCGGGTTGGTCCTTATGCGGAGCGGGACAGAGAATCCAATTCACGTTTATTATGCGGGATGAGCCAACCTAACCCACATTTTGTGGACCAAGTGCAGGACGGGCTTATGCGGGACGAGCCGACCCGCTTTGTCATCCCAAACTAAATCAACGGAGGCTTAATACATTTTTATTTTTTAATTAAAGCGACACATTTAGTTTTTTTTATGTATTGACTGTTGATGTAACATTTAATAATTAATTAATATAAGTCTCACTTAATATAGATTTAAGATTTAAGAGACACGCTAATAGTATATAAGTTTGATGCATATTGTTAAGAAGTGGGCTTTAAACCTAACTCAACCTCATAAAACCGGCTCAATGAGGGGAGGTTTGCACGCACTTATATATTATGAAAGGCTCTAATCTCTAGTCGATGTGGGATCTCCAACATACCCCTCACGCCGAGGCTACCAACTCGTGCGTGGAGATATATGTTATGGGTGGTCCGATAACGGCCCGATAGCGGGTGGCCTGATAAACCCAACAAATACTCGCTAGGATAGACTCGAAATGGCTCTGATACCATGTTACAAAATTAACAACTTTGAGGTGTCTCCTCACCATTGCAGCACCTAGAAATTGGTTTACTCACCAACTAGATGTGCAAAATGCCTTCTTACATGCGCACATTGCATTAAATTATTTACATGGACTTTCCACCCGGGCATCATCGACAGAGGGAGAACATTGTATGTCAACTCAACAAATCCCTTTATGGTCTCAAACAAGCATCTCGGACATGGTTTTCAACATTTTCTCATGTGATTAAATCTGTAAGATTTCAACCGTCCAAGACAGATTACTCTCTATTCACAAGATAGAATAACTCATCATTTACTGTCCTTTTGATTTATGTGGATGATATTCTTTTGACAGGAAATGATTTGACAGAAATTCAGCGTGTTAAAGATTGCTATTACAACAATTTCGCATTAAAGATCTTGGAGACCTAAAATATTTTCTAGGGATTGAATTTTCCCGTTCCAAAGTTGGTATTTACATGTCCCAAAGAAAATATGCGCTTGATATTTTGCAGGATACGAGACTCACAGGTGCTCGTCTAGACAAATTTCCAATGGAACAATACCTAAAACTCACACCAGACGATGGAGAGTTATTAAAGGATCCAATCAAATACAGGCGACTCGTGGGACGACTAATATACCTCACAGTTACTCGACCTAACATAGCATTTTCGGTTCGGACCCCTAAGTCAATATATACAGGATCCACGGAAACCTCATTGGGATGCCGCAATTCGAGTCCTAAAGTACATCAAAGGATCACCAGGACAAGGATTGCTATTGCGATCCAAAAACAATCTGACATTAACAGCTTACTGTGACTCAGACTAGGGAGGTTGTCAGACAACTCGGAGATCAGTATCTGGGTATTGCATTTTTCTTGGTTCTTCTATTATCTCATGGAAGTAAAAAAAAACAGACAAATATATCAAGATGATCAGCGGAAGAAGAATACAGCGCGATGGCCAATACTTGTTTGGAGATAGTTTGGTTACGATATCTGTTGCACGGTGAAGCAAGTGAAGCAGATCATGATGGCAGCCGACGAGACCACAGGGAAGGTGTGCATAGTGACACCCCGTACTCGCCATACAGAAGAGATCGCGCTCCAAGGCAGCTATACACCGAGTTACTCCTTGCATGGATAACTTAGTCGAATAAGCCTGAAGAGTAAGAAGTGACGCTCAAGCAGAGGACGCTCCAGATGGTGACGCGTGTACAGCTGGATGCGAGCCACGTGTTCAGATGTGCAACCGTCAGGAGAGAGAAAGTGCACAGGTATATAAGAGATTCTAACGAAGTTCTGAGGTACGCGCGTTTAGAACACTTCTTTACGCTTGAGAGAAATTAAGTACGCTAAGAGAGAACATTGCACGGTTCCTGGAGTTCTTAGTTTTTGCTCTTAGTATTTTGGTGGTTCAGTCACTGACTTGAGCGTCGAATTGCGATCGGCCGCAGCGGCGCCGCTCTGTCTTTTGCAGGTTCTTGAGGTGAATCGAGGTGTGAAGGACGGAAGCTAACATGGTGCAAAGCCGATCCAGAGGAAGAACACCTTTGACGAGGCGAGGCTCTTGCGTTCTGGTCAACAGGCAGGATCATCAGGCGCCCACCGTGGGGCCGTGTAAAACCTGTCCCCATCCACAGCGTGAGTTCTTGGAGTTTCTGTAGTTTCTGTGTGGTTGTGTGCTGGTGCAACCATTTTCCACCGTTCATTCAAGCTTTTGTTCGGTGATTTCAAGTTTTCCACCGTTCGTTCAAGCTTTTGTTCGGTGATGTCGAGTTTTCCACCGTTCGCTCGAGTTTTGTTCGGTGAATTCAAGTTTTCTGCCGTTCGTTTGGGTTTTAATTGGTAGTGTGAAGTTTTCCACCGTTCGTTCGAGCTTTCGATCTGATTCTTGGAGTTGCTTGCTGTTTGCGCGGTTTTTGTTCGGTGCTTTTTCCGTTCGATTGCGTTTCTGGTTAGTGAATCGAGAGTTTGCTGGAGAAGCGGTAGTTTCGTGGTAAAGTTGCAAGTTTCTGTGCAGGTTTCGACGTCCGAATCTATCGGCGTGTTGTCGCAGCTGCGTTTTTGGAAGCTCGTGAGAGTTTGAAAGTTTCAGACCGATTGATTGCTGGTTCGATCGTTTGCTGGAGAAGGTTTTGTTCGTTGAATTTCGTTTCGCTGAGTTTTCATGAGAAAAATGAGAAGCAACCGTTCAAGTCCCGTTGTGCCGGTTGCTGCAGAAGGCGCCATGACCATGGCGCAGATGATGGAGATCATGCGCGCGCTGCAGGCGAATGTGGAGGCCTCGTGCATAGAGCAGGAGAAGATGCATGAGGACCTGGTCGCCTCTCAGGCCAGGAATGAAGAGCTCAGCAAAGTGACTGAGGAGTTGCGTCAAGCTCTTCAGGAGCAGAGAGGACGCCCAGTCGCTGAAGAGGTCGCGCCGTCGTCGCCACCTCGCGTTTCCCCTATGCCGTTTGCTCAGGCGATCACAGACACGCCTATCCCTGCGAGCGTGGTACCTGTGAGGGCTTCTTTCACCGGCGTGGAGGACCCTGAGGCACACCTCACCACGTTCCACACGCAGATGATGCTGTCAGGAGGCTCGGATGCTGTATACTGCAAGATGTTTGTGAGCACGCTCCAGGGAACAGCGCTGGAATGGTTCGTGAGTTTGCCTACTGGTCACATAACCAATTTCCAGCAGTTTTCGAAGCTTTTCGTCGAGCAGTACATTGTGAACAAGGCACCGCCTAGGGTGTCTTACGACCTGTTCGACATAAGGCAGTACCAGGGAGAGTCCCTCAGAGACTACTTGAATCGTTTTGGAGCGCAGATGGTCCGCTCGCCAGCCAAAGACTAGGAGATGCTGGTATACGCCTTCAAAAAGGGCGTGATGCCGGGACCTTTCTGTGAGGCCCTGATCAGGGCTCACCCCGCCACGTTCGCTGAGGTGAGGCGACTTGCGGTGGCCCACATCGTCGATGAGAGTGAGGTCGCCGAGAAGAGAGGGAGCGTGGCCCCTGCTAGGCCACGTGCCCAGACCAGGATCCAGCCACAGAGGGTGCTGGAGACGGCGGCGGCCAAGAGGGATCAAAGGACTCGCCATCCTTATGATCCAAGAAAAAACAAGGGAAGGGGCCCAGGGCGCCCCAGGAAGTACAATCGCCCGCCAAAGCATAAGTTTGTCATGGGGTTGGCAGATCTAATCGCCATTCCCAACATAGCAGCCAGGCTTAAGGCACCTGAGAAAGTGGGTGACAAGGTGTTAGGACCAAAACCAGACGCCTGGTGCGAGTTCCACCAGAGTTTTGGTCACACCGTCGATTCGTGTTTGGCACTGGGGTACCAGCTCGACGACCTGGTCAATAGCGGTTTCTTGAATGATTACCTGCTGGACAGGAGGACAGAGGGCGCGTCGAGCTCCCAGCCGGAGGGTGGTGAGGCTCAGCAGCATGAGATGCCCACTCATGGAGAGATCCACACCATCGCTAGAGGTTTCTCGGGTGGTGGATGCACCGCATCACAGAGGAAGAAATATGCAAGGTCTGTGATGACGATGGACATGTTCGAGGACCACTCGCCAGATGTGGACATCACGTTCACAAAAGAAGATCTCAGGGACGTTGTGCCTCACGACAACGATCCCATAGTTATCTCGCTTGTCACAGCGGGAAGGAAGGTCCACCGGGTACTGGTGGACCAAGGAAGCTCGGCAGATGTGATGTTCTGGCCGACTTTCACACAGCTGCAACTGCCCCTTGACCAGCTGAGACCCTATGGAGGGTGCTTGTATGGGTTTGTTGGCGATCAGGTGGAGGTCAGGGGGTACGTCGAGTTAAGAACTACATTCACGGATGAGGCGGGCTCGAGGACGGAGAAAATCAAGTACCTCGTCGTGAATGCTCCCTCAGCCTATAACATTCTGTTGGGGAGACCAACCCTCAACAGAATAGGAGTTGTGCCCTCAACCAGGCACATGAAGGTTAAGTTACCATAGATGGAGGGGGTGGTGATCACCATCAAATCTGACTAGAAGGAAGCGAAGAAATGCTATGAGAATAGCCTCAAGAATAGGAGGTCAGTAAGTTACATCACCACGACGCCGCCTCCTGGTGTGAAGCCCAAGCCAACAGAATGGCGAGTTGTTGATGCGGCGATGGAGGTGGCCGCCGGAGGCGATGTCACCATGCTGGACGCTGAGGTTGAGGGGGAGATCGGGGGATGGGAGGAAGAGGCGAGGAACTGCCCAGAGGAAGCGAGGGAACTGGGAATCGCCAGGGCGGTGATCGCCAGGGAAGCCAGACCCAAACCCGTCGAGGAATGGCTCGAAAGGGAGATCGGGGGAAAGGTCTTCAAGCTGGGAAGATCTTTGGAGACTGAGCTCCAAGACCAGATCGCCAAGGTGATAGAACGGCATCTGGATGCTTTTGCATGGTCTGCTTCAGACATGCCGGGGATAGACCCCGACTTCTTGTGCCACCATCTAGCAATGGACAACCAGGTCAGACCAGTGCAGCAGAGAAGAAGGAAGTTCAATGAGGAGAGGAGACAGGCGATCAGGGATGAAACACAGAAGCTCTTCGCCGCCGGCCATATCCGGCAAGTCCAGTACCCTGAGTGGTTGGCCAATGTCGTGCTGGTGAAGAAAAGCAATGGGAAGTGGCGCATGTGCGTCGACTCCACTGACTTGAACAAGGCTTGCCTAAAGGATTCGTACCCTTTGTCAAGCATAGATGCCCTGGTCGACAGTGCAGCATGGTGCAAGTTGCTGAGCTTTCTGGACGCCTTCTCGGGGTATAATCAGATAAAGATGCATCCCATGGATGAAGAGAAAACCGCCTTCATGACTGAGAGGTCGTGCTACTGTTACAAGGTGATGCCCTTTGGGCTAAAGAATGTGGGGGCCACGTACCAAAGATTGATAGATAAGGTACTTGCACCAATGCTGGGAAGGAATGTGCAAGCGTACGTAGATGACATGGTCGTGACCTCGCCAGAAAAGAGCAAGCACGTTGCGGATCTGGAGGAGTTGTTCACCACAATCGCCAAGTTCAGATTAAAGCTGAACCCCGAGAACTGCATTTTTGGCGTGGAGGCAGGGAAGTTCTTGGGATTCCTCTTAACTGAAAGAGGAATAAAGGCAAATCCTGATAAGTGTGCTGCCATATTGGCGATGAGGAGCCCGGCTACCGTGAAGGAGGTGCAGCAACTTACAGGTCGGATGGCCACCCTGTCTCGTTTCGTATCGGCTAGCGGAGAGAAAGGCCATCCGTACTTCCAGTGTTTAAGGCGAAACAACAAGTTTGTCTGGTCGAAGGAGTGTGAAGAAGCCTTCGTGAAGCTTAAAGAGTACTTGGCGAGCCCGCCGATTTTTTGCAAACCCTTGGTAGGAACCCCTCTCAGGTTGTATTTTGCTGTGACTGAGAGGGCGGTGAGTGCGGTGCTCCCCCAAGATCAAGACCAGGCTCAGAAGCCTATTTATTTCGTCAGCAAGGTGTTGCAAGGCCCGGAGGTGAGGTATCAGGCCTTGGAGAAAGCTGCATTGGCTGTAGTGTTTTCGGCGAGGAGGTTGCGCCACTATTTTCACAGTTTTACAGTGTTGGTGATGACCGACTTGCCCATCCAGAAAGTCCTGAAGAAGCCTGATGTGGCTGGGAGGATGGTGAAGTGGGCGGTGAAGCTGTCGGAGTTCGATATCAAGTATGAGCCCCGAGGTCCAATCAAGGGTCAGATTTTCGCCGATTTTGTGGTCGAGCTCTCGTCAGAAGCAGCACGAGTTGAAGGGGATGATTTTCATTGGGTGCTCTCGGTGGACGGATCGTCGAACCAGCAGGGTAGCGGTGCTGGAGTCATTCTAGAAGGGCCCAACGGCGTGCTGATAGAACAGTCCCTGAGGTTTTCCTTCAAAGCCAGCAACAATCAAGCAGAGTATTAGGCGTTGATCGCCGGGATCTTGCTGGCAAAAGAGATGGGAGCTAGGGTGTTGATGGCTAAGAGTGACTCGTTATTAGTCACGGGACAAGTAACAGGCGGGTTCCAGGCCAAGGATCCACAAATGGCGACTTACCTGGAGTATGTGCAGGAGTTGAAGAGTTCCTTTGTCTCGTTTGAAGTGGTGCATGTGCCCAGAGAGCAGAATGCCCGAGCAGACTTGCTAGCTAAGCTCGCCAGTTCGGGCAAGGGGGGTAGGCAGAGGACAGTGATCCAAGAAACTCTGAAGACGCCTAGAGCATTTGTGGCAGACCACCTGGTTCTTCAGATAAGCAAGTCGACGGAGAAAGCGGCGAGGAGTCACAGGTCCTTGACTCAGGAGACCTTGAGATCGCCGAGAATTAGAGCATGTCAAGGGGAGAAGGTGAACATGACGCAAGTCTGTGCCACGCATGAGCCAGACACGTGGATAACCCAGTATCAGCGCTGCCTGGCAGATGGCCTTCTCCCGCTGGATCCGACGGAGGCTAGGAAGATAAAGAAGAATTCCAGCAAGTTCACAATGATTGATGGCGAGTTGTACAGATTTGGGTTCACACACCCACTCCTGGAATGTGTGCACGGAGAAAAATGTACAAGAATCATGTCCGAGCTCCATGAAGAGATATGTGGAAGTCACGTCGGGGGTCGAGCTCTGGCTGCAAGGACTCTCCGTGCAGGTTACTACTGGCCAACAATGAGGGAGGACTGCAAGAAGTATGCACAGTGTTGCAAGCAATGTCAGCAGCACGCCGATTGGCACAAAGCGCCTCCAGAAGAGTTAAAGTCAATTTACAGCCCTTGGTCGTTTCATACGTGGGGAATTGACATTCTGGGACCTTTCCCATTGGCGATCAGGCAGATGAAGTACTTGGTGGTGGCGATTGAATACTTCACCAAGTGGATCGAAGCAGAACCAGTAGCCCAGATCACCGCACACAAGATCGAGAGCTTTGTATGGAAGAACATCGTGTGCCGATTTGGCGTGCCTAAGCGCCTGGTGTCAGACAACGGGACTCAGTTTGCAAGTCACCTACTGAAGAAGCTGTGCGAAGAGGTGGGAATTCAGCAGGTGTTTGCATCCGTCAAGCACCCTCAGACAAATGGCCAAGTAGAGTCCGCCAATCGGGTGTTGCTAAGAGGCTTGAAGAGAAGGCTAGAGAAAGCCAAGGGATCGTGGGCTGAGGAGGTACCCCGCATAGTTTGGGCGTACCACACCACCGAGCAGTCAGGAACCCACGAGACCCCTTTTAGCTTGGTCGATGGATGTGATGCAATGATTCCAGTGGAAATCCAGGAGAGCTCGCCGAGAATCCAGAACTTTGTAGCGGAGGACTCGAATGAAGAAAGAAGGTTGAATCTGGATTTGCTGGATGAGGTCAGGGAGGAGGCGAGAGTAAAAGCCGAGGCAGTAAAAAGGAGGATTGAACGAAGATATAACTCGAAGGTGATGCCAAGGCAGTTTAAAGAGGGCGACCTGGTGATGAGGAAGGCCCACCAGTACGAGATGGAAAACAAGTTATCGCCTAAGTGGACAGGACCGTTCAGAATAACCGAGGCGCTCGGGAACGGCGCCTACTGCCTAGAGACATTGGAAGGAGGGGCGATTCCTCGCACTTGGAACGCCACACACCTCAAGTTATATTATAGTTAAAGCTTTGTAAGTAAAAACGAACATGAAAAGATTTGCAAGCTTTCTGTTAAAACAGTTTGAAGGGGGCACTCTTTTTTCCCTAAGGAGGGTTTTTAATGAGGCCACCCAATAAAGAAGAGTTTTCAAAGTTTAAAGTTTCTAAGATTGCATGCTTGTTGTTTCAAGAGTTTTAGAAAAAGACCTTATCACTCGTACGTGATTCAAGGCAAGTTTAAAGTTATGCTGCATGCTTTCTAAAGAAAAGTTTTAAAGTCCCCATCGCTTTTCGGCGATGGGCGACATCAGTTAAAGTTTTAAAGTCCTCATCGTCTTTCGGCGATCGGAGGCACCAGCAATGACTAAAGACCCCAGCGCTCTCGTGCGTTTGGGGGCGAGAAAAGATAAAGACCTCCTCGCCGTCGAGCGAGCGCAGGCGAGAAAGAGAAAAAGTCCTCAGTGCATCCAGGGGGGAGGAGATGTACACCCTGGGCAAGTTGAGGCACCAGATAAAGTCCTTCTCGCCGTCGAGCGAGTTCAGGCAAGATAAAGACCTCCTCGCCGTCGAGCGAGCGTAGGCGAGAAAGAGAAAAGGTCCTCAGTGCATCCAGGGGGGAGGAGATGTACACCCTGGGCAAGTTGAGGCACCAGATAAAGTCCTTCTCGCCGTCGAGCGAGTTCAGGCCAGATAAAGTCCTTCTCACCGTCGAGCGAGTTCAGGCCAGATAAAGTCCTTCTCGCCGTCGAGCGAGTTCAGGCCAGATAAAGTCCTTCTCGCCGTCGAGCGAGTTCAGGCGAGAAAAAGTCCTTCTCACCTCAGAGTGAGTTCAGGCAAGATGAACTGAAAAGTCAGGGGTGTTCGTGACCTTAAACGGCGGGAAAGGAAGGAAACGCCTTTCCCACTTTAAGTGAAACATCAATATTGACTTAGTAAGACCAAAGAAGACTTCCACGCTTGTAGGCGGTGTGAAGGCAGATAAAATCCTTCTCGTCTTGAACGAGTTCAAGTGTGGCGTGAAGGGTGAAAGAAGTTAAAGGACAGCTAAGGTAGGTTCAAAGAGAACACCTCGCTATCCGGCTTATTGTTCTGAAACTCCGGGAGGTAGAGAAGGATCCAAAAGGCGCCTCTACCCCCCAGATGAGGGAACAGTAGCCAAGTTATGAAGGCAAAGAAAGCTTACATCGCCAGAATCCTATGGCGATCAGAAGAATTCCAGGCGATGACAGGAGTAAAGGCTAACCTTGTCGGGCAGATCAGGTAAACTGCATTGTGATACCAGTTTAAGTTTAAACCTGCTGCCTAGTAAGTAGTTTATTGCCTTAAGTTTGCAAGTTACGTTAAATGTCATCGCTTGAAGGTTAATAAGTTGCTCAAGTTTTTACTTTGAGTTAACAGTTGATGAATTGACATAAGATTGATAGTTTGCTCGAGTTTAAAGCAGTGAGTCAACGGTTGAGCCCAAGGAATCGCTAAGTTAATTTGTTTAAAGCGAGTTCTACAAGATAAGTTGATCAACCATACAGCAAGGGGAAAGTAGATGAAGGTTAAATAATGCGATGTAAACAGAAAGACGAGGTGCAAAAGCGGAAGAAGTTATAATAGAAGCAGTATCAGTTCAAATACATAAGAAGAAAAAATTACAAGTAAAGATCGCACAAACAGAAATAAGCGCTAAGTCTCAGAAAACAAGTGATGGAGGGAAGCGATTAATCTTCAGAAGGCACGATCTTCCCATCCACCACTTCGTTGCAGATCGACACCATGGAGAGGTCGAGCTCGGGGTACTGGCAAGCGATTTGCTCCAGGGCGGCGTCGAACCCGGCGGCAAGGACTTGGGTGGAGCTTTGCTCGAGCTCTTCGGTTTGTTGCTTCAGCTCGTCAGCTCGTTTCTTCAGTTCTTCAGTTTCCCCGCGAGCTTGAGCGAGGTCTTCAGCAACCTTTTTGCCTTCGTCCCGCGCCTGGGCCAGCTCTGCAGCAGTTTTCTTGTTTTCCTCTTGAGCCTTGGCGAGCTCAGCCATGGCGTCGTCCCTCTCCTTCTCGACCTTTCCGAGGAGGACCTCCCGATCAGCTGACCTTTTTTCAAGGTTTTCCACCTTGGCCGCATCTGCTTTTATTGATGCCTCCAAGTTGGCCACCTTGAGCCTGTAGGGTACCAGCTTACTCTCCAGCTCGATTTTCTCTTGAGCTAGGAGGTGCAGTTTCTGGCGCAGATCGGAGGCCTCCTTGCGTGCGCCCTTTAGCTCAGCGCTCATGGCATCCTCCAGCCTTGAGTGATCGATTTCTGCCATCATCAGGTTGCAAGACAGTTTTTCTGCCTCAATCCTTATCAGGCGATTCTCCTCCTGGAGCGCTGAGATCTCGTCCTGAAGCCTCTTGTTCGAGTTCTTCACAGCCTTCGTTATAATTGAGGGGAGGTCCTCTGCCATCATCTTTAGTTTAGCTGTGAAGGGCCCCTAGACCTCTTCGATGGAGGGGGGGAGGTTTGCAGTTGTTACTGGTGGAGGTGCTGGAGGAGCCTGGTGCTGACTTTCACCACCACCCTCTTGAGTTTGTAGAGCAAGGGGGGCTTCTTGGCGTGGTGGTGAAGTGGGAGATTCGGTTATAAGTATTGGCGAGTTGTGGGCACCTTCATCTCCACCTGGTGCGGCCCCGGCAATAGAGGTGGTTGAAGGAGGGCCCTCTCTAGCAGATACAAACGGCGTGGAGGCGCTTGGAGGGTTCTCTATGAAGTTAGGCTCGCTGCCTTCAACCACAGGGAGCGCGACCGCCAGGGGTATTGCTTGGACTGGCGGTGTTGGAGCTGGGGGAGAGGGCGGTGTTGGTGTTGGGAGAGCGGGTGGTGAAGAGGGTGCCACCCTTGTTCTTTTGGTGACGAGGCCGTCCTCAGTTGCCTCGTCATCCTCATCCTCTTGTACCACTTGAGGCGTTTTCCTCTTTGGCTTCCTCAAGACAAGCTTTTTTCGTTAGGGGGTGGGCAGTGTCTCTGGAGGAGTTGGACCTTGAGGAGGAGATCTGCCCTGAGCAGCGGCGATCTCCACCACCGAGTTGGGCACAGTTTGGGAACCCGTCGCCAACTTATGAGTTCGGGCGATCGCCCTTAGTTCAGCTAGTTTGCCTTTGCCCAACATGAGGTCTGCACAGGGTAAAAATAGACGAGTAAGCACAATGGCAAAGGCAAAATATACGAGTATATGCACGAATAACGTAAACAAGCGGCACATGAATTAAAAACCAAGACCAGTACGCAACAAACAGGACGCCCAATGATAGGTGACAGAAATGCGAAATCAGTCCCAACACAAAGCGAAAACCTAAGTGTCGAGGTAAAGGCTAACCTATATGAGCTTCAAGTTGGCCCTCGAGGAACTCGAAGGAGATTATTGAGGAGGTGGGGAAGGTGATGTTGGCGGCTGCTACATTCTTCCAGAAAAGGCATAGATCTTTGTCTAGCTCGCCCATGGTGTCGGGACTTCTGGGCCTTCTAAAGCTTTCTTTGGCGTCTTTGTTCCCCTTGTGTACCCAGTACAAGGGGAAGCCGTCGAGCAGGGAAGGATCTTGGTCGTTGGCGCACACCTTCACGAATTTTCCCTTCCAATCTTTGTAAGATTGCTGGAAGATTGAGAGGATTGACCTCCCAGCAATCCCGTTCAGGCTAATCCAGAGGCGGTCTTCTGGATTCTTAGCTTCGAAGAGAAAGAGGAAAACGTCAACCGAAGCTGGTAGTCCCAAGTGTGCGCACATAATCTGGAATGCCCTTACGAACGCCCAGCTGTTGGGATGAAGCTGGGCGGGGGCGATATCGAGCTCGGTTAATAGCTCCCTCTCGAAGCGAGTGAAGGGAAGTCTGAGCTTCACCTTCTTGAAGAACGTCGCGTAGAGGAAGCAGAACAACTCGCCGTTGTTCGCTTTGTCGTCCGCGCAGATTGGCTCACCCGGGAGGCAGGGCAGCACGACCATTTTGCTGTCGTGCTCCTTATGGAATGAGAGCTCGGATTGGTCCCCTTTCCTTAGTCGGTGCACGCCCAACTCCGTGTTTATGGAAGAGGTTTCTTTCAACAAAGTTGAGGTGGCCCAAGGGTAGAGTTCCTTGTAGTCTTTTGGAGGTAGGGAGGCACCTCCGGCGACTGGCGGAGTTGCCTGAGCAGGGTTGGCATGAGAAGTTGCAGGCCTCTCAGCCTGGGAAGAAGGAGCGCCAGATGCTCGTGTTGGGTCACGAGCTGGTAGAGGATTTGCCCCAGGAGCAACCCTGCGCGCTTGGGGTGGAGGGTTTCGCGACGAAGAAGGGGGGTTCGCGGTGGACTTTGTATGAGCCATCACAGGAACTGCAAAGGAAAAAGGAAAAGGATGAACAAAGGTTACAGAGAACGACTCGATTGAGGACGAAGAAAGGAGAACGAACGAACGGGAGTTCATTGGGACGAACGTAATGGAAGACGAAGCCCTAAGTTACGAGAGGGAAGAAAAGGAGAAAACAACCCACAACGTATGCACCAGACAGATAATGGATGATGCGAATCAGTTAAAATGCAGCAAACATCAACAGAAGAAGTAAAAGGGGTACCTTTCGATGATCGGATGAGCATTGAAGGGAGTTGGAGATTGAGAGAGTTGAGAAGCTTCGTGGGTTCGTAGAGAAAACTTAGAGCGTTTGAGAATACAGAAAGATGATGAAACAGTGGAAATGAAAGGGTTTAAGGGTTTTTCGAACGTTTTCGGAAGCGCAAACGACAGCCGAAGATGACCGTTGATGAAGCCACGTGTCGAGCGATTGGAAAAAGGGGTTTGGTGGACCGTCAGGAAAGCAGAGGGTACGAACGTTTGGAATTCCGTGCCAGCGCCACGTAGATCGATGGTGATGTGACCTCTTAGTCTTTTCGCTGGACAAGTCTTCGCTTAAGACTGGGGGGCTTGTGTACCGCCCAGGTAGTCGGAAGTGGTGACGTGGCAGCAAGCGATAATATAGGCGTGTTGAACGGAACACCTGGCTGACAGAAGGGAAGGAAGTCGGGGGGCTCGTGTAGTCGCCAATCGTTAAGTTGGTGTGCCCCGATCTCTAGCATATCTAAACCGGCGGTCACCAGATTTGTGTCGTAGTCGCCCGATGCGAACCCAGGCGACAAAGTGATCAGAGATCGCCGAGAGGAGGACATCGCCGAAAGATCAGGAAAGCTTGGTCAAGGCTTTCGAAGGGCACGAGCGCGAAGGATGAAGTTATCAGATGGTCATTCACTAGCTGGCCAGAGGCCAGGGAACAGCTTACCAAGACATGCACGGTGAAGCAAGTGAAGCAGATCATGATGGCGGCCGACGAGACCACAGGGAAGGTGTGCATAGTGACACCCCGTACTCGCCATACAGAAGAGATCGCGCTCCAAGGCAGCTATACACCGAGTTACTCCTTGCATGGATAACTTAGTCGAATAAGCCTGAAGAGTAAGAAGTGACGCTCAAGCAGAGGACGCTCCAGATGGTGACGCGTGTACAGCTGGATGCGAGCCACGTGTTCAGATGTGCAACCGTCAGGAGAGAGAAAGTGCACAGGTATATAAGAGATTCTAACGAAGTTCTGAGGTACGCGCGTTTAGAACACTTCTTTATGCTTGAGAGAAATTAAGTACGCTGAGAGAGAACATTGCACGGTTCCTGGAGTTCTTAGTTTTTGCTCTTAGTATTTTGGTGGTTCAGTCACTAACTTGAGTGTCGGAGCGCGATCGGCCGCAGCGGCGCCGCTCTGTCTTTTGCAGGTTCTTGAGGTGAATCGAGGTGTGAAGGACGGAAGCTAACGTGGTGCAAAGCCGATCCAGAGGAAGAACACCTTTGACGAGGCGAGGCTCTTGCGTTCTGATCAACAGGCAGGATCAGTAACATACAATAAGAGAATAATAAACATATCTTTAAGAAATATATAGGAACTTTCTCTCTACAAATTATGTAGGTTACTAATCATGAGATTCTATCAATATTAAATTAATTATATATAATTGGGTACAATATCGTACAATATTGCATACAATAATAACATATAATTTGATAATTATTATTTCCTTAATACATATGGCTTAGTTTGTGTGGTGAGTAAAATCTTTAGCTAACATAAGGCTAATTACGATTTTAACGTAGCTTTTCCTGCATTGTGTCGGTATTTTAAACCAACGCTAAAGGTAGTTAAATGAATATATAACTAACTAAAGAAATGAAAAACTATAACTTTAAATGCTGTATCTAGCAAGTTGAAATCGAACCTAGAGATTTGGTTACAGCAATTATTTTCTAATTATATTGTAGGTTGAATCTGGGACCATTGAAAATGTGCCAAGAATTTAGTAACGGGGCATTGATTTGGGGCTACTGAACCTTTAGAAGATAATGAAGAGTACTGTGCGTGACAGAAGAAGAGTGTGCGGGGAGGTAAGTATGTGGGGGACAAATTTTAGGGTTTCTATCACTTTTTTTGAAATAACAATTTACAAAGAATAATTTTTGTTGAATAATTAAAATTAAAATTTATTGTAATTATCTATGTAATAAATTGATTTAATTATACAAATATGATTATAATTACAAATATTAAATTTAAAGTTTAAAAGTAAAAACCGGTTTTATTTCTTAAGACTAAGTTTTTTTTTTCATTTTAAGAGATTAAAAAACACATTTTTAGGAAATTCAAATGAGGATCATTCGTGATTAAAAAATATAATTAAACCTAATGAATTTCACCTAACTGGAGAAAAGCACCAAAATCATGAAAAACTTGAATGTAAGTTTTGTATTTTTTGTAATCTCTGTAATTAAAATAAAAAATTTTATCTATCTAATTTATATAATAAATTGGTTTAATTATGCTTTTAGTACTTCAAATTTCAAGTAAGTTATTTTCAGTTCTTTAATTGAAAAAAAAAACATTTTAATTCTTCAAAACTTAATAAAATACAATTTTAATACGTAAATATTAAAATTAAAATATTAAAGTTTAGTGACTGAAATTATATTTGTTTTAATTTTGTGAGATTAAAATATTTTTTAAAATTTAAGAAGCAAAAATCATAATTACTATAAATTTTAGAAAAAAAACGTAACTAAACGTAATAAATTTCGCCTAATTAGAAAAAATACAAGAACATTAAAAATGTTACATGTAAGTTTTGTATTTTTTATAATCTCAGACCACTTTTCAATTTCAACAATTTCAAACACGATTATTTGTTGAACATCTGGTCAAATAGTAGTATCACAACGTTATTCTTTTTAATAAATAAACGCATTTGCATGCACAATCATTGTCCTAAATATTTTTCTTCACAATAAAGCAGACTATATATCTAACAATTCAAAATTATAAAAAATATTAAATGAAAACTAATTTTATAAATAAAAAATAATTAATTATTATATTAGTTAAATTAAATATTATTTTAAAAATTAAAAATATATATACTAATATTTTTTATTATTATTATTATTAAATAATATCAAAATTTTATTATTGATACATTTATTAAAAAAATTATAACTAATTAAATTCAAATTTAGAGACAATTTATTAATAATAGAGTAAATAATATTTTTAGTCTATAAAATTATATCTAATTAAGTTGATATAATAATAATTATTTTTTTTCTCTAAATTTAATTTTTATTTAATAATTTTTTTATGTTATATTTAATTTTGAGTCTTTATTATAGAAAAAAAGAAATGATTAATAAATGATAATTAATTTTAATTATAAAAAAATGTTTTTATAAGCATTTTTCTCTTTATTTTGTTTGAAATTATCACCAAAGTTATACTCCTACTAAGCCTGTCTTGGTGCAGGCAGTCCTAATTAAATGCCCTAGACCAATGAATAACGCATTTATGGTGGTTAAAGAAGCTTTAGCTTTAATCTTAATATATACCTAATCACTCAGTTGTGTATAGTGAGATTTGAAAATGACAAGAATTTCCATTTCGGCCATATCTGCAATTAATTGTTTATAAACTAGTCGTAATCTTGAAATCTTAATGTGGGAAGAAGCTCTCTGCTTTCTACTTTCTTTTCAATAAATTTATCATATGAGGAAATTTCCATTATCAAGCTTAAGTTGTTTTCTTTCTTTGCCCAATGACAAGTGTAATAACTGCAATTAAGAAGCTTGTATTTATGACTTCTTACACTTGAGTCGTGTTCCATTAAGATTCTCTTTTCTTTCCTTCATAATTCCTATATATTTTTTCATGTTTTAATCTTTTGAATAGATACTCCCAGAAGATTATAACCTCTTAGCAGAAAATTTAGAGACAGAATTCTTAACATTGTTTGTCTTTGTGCTTTAACTTTCAAATATAAGTTGTAAAGTTTTACTGTATGAGGGAATCTTTGGCCTTTAATAAGTATAAACACATGTCAGAAATTAGAATGTAAAAGGACTAAGGTTGTTTCAGATTAATCAGTCATCATTTTCTGTGCAATTTCTTATAGGTTTTCGTTTTATAGGTTTCTTCTGTACCCAAAGCATGCATGCGTAGTGGTTCTAATCATAAAAAATATTGTTCAGTTCAGGTGTAAACAGTATAAATTACAATAAAATAGGGGGAGAAAACGATAAATATACCAGAAATTATATCAATATGCATTTAGTTTTTGTTTTCATCTTATTATCACCTTTGCTTGTTTATCACATCAAACATTACATTTTTTCTTTCTTTCTATACTTCTTCATCCTCCCAAAATAGAATAAACATACATTATTATTTTTGTCCTTCATTATTGTCCCATTTATTTATATTTATCACATCACACTTATATATGTGTGTCATTTTCTTTTTTTTTCATCTTTTTTTTGTGCACTCCAAATTTGTAGTGAATGTGTTTGAAAAAAATTATTAGGTGATGCTGAAATATATGGGTAGTATGTTCTTTTTATCAGCAATATTTATTTAATATGTAACTTAATATTATTGATTTCATTTAAAATATAAAAAATTAAATGTGCATCACATAATGATTTATGGGACCATATATATAAAACAAAGGGTAATTCTATACTATCAAATAATTTCTCCTAGCATATTTTTAATTGGAAAAATATATATAAATAAAATAGTGCATTAGATACCCTAACCAGTATACAAGGTTCTGTACAAAAAGTTCTTTAAAAAAAACAAAAAAATCACAATCCATAAAATTATAATATATATACAAAATTCAAGATGGAATAAATAACTAACAATAATCTAAACACATATCAAGTACCATATATTATGACTCCTATTATAGTAATAAAAATTAGATTATTACTCCCTAATCGTGAATTACTTAGTAGGGTACATGGGTAATTTTGAATGTGGTGTGTGATGAATTAAGTGGTCCAATTTTATATGTAACTTTTGACAAGCTGTTTGGGTTGAGAATACAAAGACCCCACACCCAACTAAGCCTCTCCCATTTCTTGAACCCATCCCACACCCACCTTTAAAAGCACCCTCAATTGCCTCTTTTATTATAGGAGAGTAGGCTTCAACAAGCACACAAGAATCATAAGATGAAGATCAGTGTCTCAAAATTCACACCACTTCTTACAAAACCTTTCTCATTTGTTTACTTTTTCTCACTTCCCTTCCCTCTCCACTTACTAGTACTTCTTGTTCTTGTTCTTGTGTATGAGTACTCAGAGTAACTCCTCCCACCTAATAGTACTAGCTAGTGCCAAAGGTGCATGCTGAGCAAGATGGAGAAGCAGGGCACGTGCAATTCTAACTCATGAACGCACGAATGAACCCAGAGAATCACTTTCTTTTTCTGCTTTTCACCAACCAGATAGATTCATCCAGTTGCAGTGAGTTAGTCCTTCATGTGCCCCTCTTCCCCATCATGACGGCAGCACCTTGAGTAGCATTTGGAAATGCTGAAAATGCCTTTTAATTCTGGCTCCACCACTTTGAAGGTGAGTTATTGCTCATTCTCATCCATCTTTCTTATTCTTCAATGTTGCCATGTCTTGTGTAACAATACCTTGTTAAGAATATTTCAACTTGGTACAAAGTCAAAGTACTTATTAGTAGCCAAGGATGTGAAGTGAGTGGCTTGACATACCAGTTTTGAGATAAGAAAATATCATGCTGGATAAACATTGACTCAATAACTATGAAAATACCACCCATCAATTATATATTTTAGTCAAAAGTGATGAAGGTTGTGTGTGACTTGTTATTTACAGTCTGTCATTTCAGCTGCAGAAAAAGAAAATAAAAGAAGCAAATGCTACACAAAATTCAGCATGCAAGAGGCATGTCATGTTTGGTTTTAGGAAAGTGATGCAAGGACCATTCTACCCTATTTGACACAAAAAAAGAGAAAGAAAGACAAATATAATTGATGAGTTGTGATATGATTCTTTAAATTTATCTTTATTTGTGATAAGTGTGGGACAATATTTTGAGTAAGTAAGTGTCAACAAAATGTTTGTAGTGCTGAGCAGTTTACTTATAATTATCCTTGGTTATAAGTTCTCTTACAAAAACAACATATAAACATTAGCAGAACATATCCCTTCCCAAGAGGCACTAAACAACCTGATTCATCAATGCATGGTATCTCAATTATGAATCAGAATTGTGTCAGTAGAAAGTTTACTGTTATAATCTTTTAAAACCAAAATTTCATCAGTGACATTTGTTGAAGATATCACCTTTATATAAATAAAGATATTTCACTGGTTTAACTTTTATCTTTTCACGGTTAAGTTTATTTTACTGAATGATTGTTGTGGTGCTGATTTTCTGGGAGATCATGGAGATTCTGACTGAACAGAAGCTTTGAAGAAGACAAAATGAGAAAGAGAAGGTGTTTTGTCTCTTTTATGCTATAGGGGTGTGTGTGTATATTATAGGAAATAGAGAAAGAAAGAAGAAGATACCACATATTCTCTACTATCGTTATATGTTCTGCTTATTTCCTCAACTTACATGCATTGGTGTTGCCGTTGGATGAGATTCTAAGTCATAAATTTTCTCCACAAAACTTCTGGGTGTACAACTACTTCAAATTCGTTATGAGAAAAAAAAAGAACACAATTTGTACTATTGAATCAATGAGTGGCAGGTGTACCTGTATGTATTCAGAAAGTTAGTGAAGAAAAATCAGTATGTGATAAGAGATCACGGAGAAAAAGGACACTCATGGTAGTTTCTCACTGGTATGTAATGAATGAGTTTATAATTCCACATTCTTTATAAATATTTGTAAATATTTGTTAAAATATAAAATTTCAAAGAATAAGTAAACTAATTTAAATACAAATATTGAAACATGTGATTATTATACTAAACATAAACTAATCACTTTTTTTTGTTTGTTTAAAAGAAAGGTATTTAAATCATTTTAAGTTGGATACAGGTGCGTATAACAGTAACAGCTACCAATTAAGCTATTAATTCTCAACTTGTAACAGAAATATTTTCAGGTGGTTTTTTTTTTGGCATTCTTAAGTATACCTATATAATTAAAAGTAATGATTAAATTTAATTAAAACAATTATTTTTTCAGTAACATTTTTTTTATCAAAATGTATATTTGAACTTAGTTTCGTAAACTTAATAACTTTTTCTGCCATGGTCCACTATACCAAAAACTATATCACTTGCTAATGATGATGTTTCATTGCTTCAACTAATCTAAACTACAAGAACTTAATTTTGTAAACTTCCTTGATT
The DNA here is from genome assembly GCF_000499845.2 of Phaseolus vulgaris. Taxonomy (NCBI): domain Eukaryota; kingdom Viridiplantae; phylum Streptophyta; class Magnoliopsida; order Fabales; family Fabaceae; genus Phaseolus; species Phaseolus vulgaris. The sequence continues at coordinate 9,796,815 of NC_023750.2, read as the reverse complement.
TACGGAACTTTAAATTTAATGATTATACTAATATTTGGATAAAAAATATTACTGAGCTTGATACCTCTCATCATTTGATTTTGTCTTACATATATGGAGTTACTCAAGCAATAATATATGATTATATGTTAAGAAATGGAAATAAAAAATATGAATTATTAGAGATCGTTTAAATAATCAAAATTAAAAAAAAAAATGCACATATGTTTTTAAGAAGTGATATATTCATTACTAATTTTTTCATTCATGGTAATCATACAGTTTTGATTTATAAATTTCAGATTCCTAAAATAAACTTACAAATATCAAAATATTACTCATGCCTTTTCTTAATTTTTAAATAGCAACCCATTTTTACGTTTATGTATATTTTCAGCGCTGATAAAAAAAAATGCATATTGTCAGTGATAATACATAAAGTATTTATTATATTTTAAATGGAAAAAATAATTTTAAGAAACACTAATATATTTTATTTTATTTTATAAATGAAATTATTATTATTGTTACTTTGCACTGAAACTAAGAATGGATAAATGTCAAGCAACAATCATTACATATATGTGAATACGAGACATTAATCCTCAAATTCATTGAATTACAGAAGTGGGTTGATCCGAAGCATATAGTTTTTAAAATATTCCAAAGCATTATTATTTAGAGCAGCGTAATATACATTTAAGTCCAAAATTAGTTTTTTAGATTAGTTAAAATAAATTTTTAATATTAAAGTTACATTTAGTGAGTAAATTATATGGATTCCATTAATAAATATAAATAAAGATTCTTTTCGTTTTTAGGGCATTGGTTGTTTACAAAAAAAAATTGTTGACACATGTAGAGTGATATATCACAGACACAAAGATATGTATAATTTTTAAGAAAATAGGATATGGGACAAAAATCTATATATTATATAATTATGAATTATATAAATTGAAAATAAAGATTTATATGTAGAAGTATGTTTCAGATTTTTTTTTTGAGAAAAAAGATGATTTTTATGGTTGGTTTAAAATGGTTTGTTACATATTTTTATAATTATGATACAAATTTATACAATAAATTTTAGTTTTTAGAAAATTTATATTTTTTTTTTAAAAATTGTACTAGAATTATTAGAAATAAAAAAATATTTTTTAAATTAGACACTTCATCGATACGTGTCTTATGAGTGTCATACGAATGTTGATTTTCAATACGTATGTCCGACACGAACAGATCATTTAAGAGGAGTGTTCGAGCCAAATAACTTGCTTATACATATGGTTGTTTGTGTAAAAAAGAATTATGTTATAAAAGGTATTAAAGAAAAAATATTTGAAATAATAATGTATAGATTAATGGTATTATGTATAAAATTAAATTAAGCTTTTGAAGTGAATATTCAAATCCAACCATACTTAATTTGATAAAAAAAACTGATAATTTATATTTCCTAGTGTAAGTAAAATGACTACTTTTTATAAATAACTAAAATGAATTTGAAAAATGTGTAAAATAAAAGTGAACTGAGATGAAAGCGACAATCAGAAATAGAAAACGAAATGATAGCAACGAAACATTGGAGAAAGACAACCGCTATAACTAGCATTCAAGTCACTGTATCATGTTTTGGCCTAACCTTTTCTTCCGTACACTTTCTTCAATTACCACTCTTTATATATTATATATCCAATTCAATTTTAAATTATTATAACATTTTTATGTGTATAAATATTTATGTCTTATATTAGACTGAAAATAGGAACTAAATTATAAATTATTAAGTTGTAAGAAATTGAGGAATAGTAAAATCGCAGTATTTTACTCATTATTGAATATGTTACACGAACTAGTTTTCTATGCATAAACTACCTGAGAAAGTATGAAATACATACTCAAATTTAGTTACGAGAAAATCACAAATTTTGTGGAAAAAAAATCATATGGGTGAATGACTAATATCAAGAGAAAATTAAAATTATTTTAAATTTTAATAGTTAAAACTTTGATAATTAATTAAATATTAGTTTAAAAAATAATTTTTAAATTTTATAAATAATAAAAAATTATTTTAAATATTAATAATTATTTTAATTTTTAAAATAATATTTAATTTAGTTAATATAATAATTAATTATTTTTTATTTTTCAATAATTTTATTGTATTGACGATTTCAATTGTCTTTTTCTATTATTTAGGAAGTAAATAATTGTCAAATATAATATAAAGGGGTCTAGTTTAATTAGTTAAGTTTATTTTGAGTTAAAGGTGGTGTGAAAGAAGAAGACGTTGAAATTTTTAGTTAGATTTAATTTTTCTTAATAAAATAATATGATTATTTTTAATTTAAGAAAATATGATTTGAAATATTATTAGTAAAAACATTTACCCTAATGAAATTGAAACCTATATAGCTGAAAGTGGATTTGAGAATATGAAATTTTTTTATGTAAACTATATGAATTGTAATGATTTGTGAAATGATTTTGATTTGAGTAAACATTGTCACGAGGAAAATATATTTTGTGTTGTTTTAGCTTTGTTTTTAATATCATATTTTTAAAATTTATTGTTTTTGTTGGTTCTCCATAATTTGTCTAACAAATGAAAATTTATCCAATAAATATTAACTCGAGATCAATGAGTAAAGATAGTCTAGTTGATATTTTCATCTTGTCAATCCGTTCTGTCTTGATTGAAAAATTGACTAACTAGTCTCTTTTAAAATTAAAAATAAAAATAAAAAAATAGTTTTTAAGATTTAATTTTTTACAGTATTATTTGAAAGATGCAAATATGTAATAATATTGGAACTTAAATCATTATAATAGATTAGTTGGTAAAAAAAATCATTATAATAGAGTAATTTTTTTATAAAAGCTTTCATGTTAGGCATCACTATGCAACTTGACAAATCAGTTAGGATGACATCTTAAGTAACAAAAATCATCTAACATCACATGAAAAAAATTATTATTATTAAATAAATAAATAAATAAATAAAAACAAAAATATGGGGGACTAGACCATAACTCCATCTTTTGAGCTTCCTCCATATCATGTATAACTCCATAAAACTCCGTAACCATAGCAGTCTGAACTTCAAGAAACACAAAGAAAACACCAATAAACTCCCAATTCCTTCACAAGTAGCAAAACCAGAATACCCCTAGCAGCCTCATGAGTGTTAATTTTAACTCAGCCTGGTGAAGGAAACTCTCATCTAACAGGAAGAGGATGAAGAACTTTACCACTACGATGATTAATACCAAAAAACTTAATCACGTTGAAATCCAATATATCATTCTTCAGTGAAGCTTTAGACGAATTTCCCACTAGACAAGTTAAATCTTTAATTACCAAAATAGCCTTAGAAACCTCAATCTTATCCTGAAATCTAGCATAATTCCTCATACTCCATATCATCCAAATAGAAAAAGTTATCACAACAAGCTTAATCAATTTAACCAAAGGACTACCATCACTCTTAATAAAAGAAAGAAGATCATCCTTATTAGAGAAAATGAGAAGTAAAAAAATTTTGTCGAACCCAACACCAAATATGCAAAGCATTAGAACATTCAAAAAATAAATGTTGAATAGATTCTTCATGTTTTTCACAAAGCTTACACATAGAACATATATGCAAACCTTTATTTTGAATATGTTGATCCGTAGGAAGCCGCCCATGAAAAACTTTCCAGAGTATTAGAGTTTTGGAAGACAGAATAGATGAAAACCAAATAAATTTACCCCAATCACAGGGAACTCCTGGTTCCAAGAAAAAAGTCTTAGATGATTTAAGAGTGAAACGACCAAACTCATCTATAATCCAATTAGGAATATCCTATTTCTCCCTAACCATGATATGATTAAAAAAATGAGGCGTTAACTCTAAAGATAAGGGAATATTCCAATCATAGCTTGTCCAAAACTGAGTGACTGTATTCAGAATGCTAGCACCATCAGATAACCCTGCAATATTTGCTAAAGAAGTATTAGAACACCATTTATCATTCTAGAAATTCATAAAACAACATGTTCCAACAGTCCAAGAAATATAATTAAGTATAGTAAAATAAAACTGCTTAATTTCAGGCCAAAGAGATGAGGATCTATAAACCATTCGAAAATCGTATTTTGATTTAAGAACCCTGGCTTTCAAAAGAAAAGACCAAGGCTTGTTGCTATAAGAAAAGTTCCAAGCAAACTTAAAAAGATATGCATTATTTTCATGGCGAAGATTAATAATCTTCAAACCTCCATTCTCAACAGGAGAACAAATCTTATCCCAATTCACGGTGACTATGCCTTCTTTTTTTTCAAAATATCACCAATCCAAATTAAATTTCGACACCACTGCTCAACTTGGTTAAAAAGTGAAATAGGCCATTTATACATATTAAAGTTATAAGCTAGAAATCTAATCATCATCGTATTGACAAACTGAATCTGACCCATCATTCTAAGAGATTTACCTTTCCAACTGAAAACCCACCAAACTGCCATTTATTCTGATAGAAAGCATAGTTGAATGGATAATTGTACTAATCCAACCGAAAAACGAGGGGTGAAAACTAAAGCATGCCAAAACTAATAATAAGAGCTTCCAACTCAGAGTGTCAAAGACTTTATGTTTAAATGGAGTTTTCAAAAACTTTTTAAGCTAGAACAAAATCCTTTGAATGAAACTCAATCAGAAATTCAGTTAGCCAAGATATAAAGCACAAACAGCAAAGCACCAGAAAAACAATCGGTTGTTTCTGCGAAACAATCGGTTGTTTATACCAGCAAAGCCATAACAACTGAATTTAAATGAGTTTAAGGGAAGAAAGAGATACACAAACAGTTTATACTGGCTCACTCTTAAACCAAGAGCTACATCCAGTCCGCAGAATTCACTTGGCAATCCACTAAGTAATCAAATACAGATTACACACAAAACCACCAAAGAAGTGACCTTGAACCCCTCAAGAAACACACTTCCTTTGGCACGACACACACCAAGAATGTTGATCTTGATAACCTCAAAAGCACACAACACTCCTTGACTTATAACACCAGAAAATACAAAGTATTCAGAATGAATTACACTAGTTTACAGAATGAACTGAAATCAATACAAATGTAATCCTATTCCACTCTCTCTTGAGAAAAGCAAAGCTGAAAAGTGAATGTTCAAATCTTGAAAGCAAAAACTCAAATATGTTTTTCTTGTTTGTTATAAAACATCAACACACTATTTATAGATTTAAAAGATTAGTCAAAGCATTTAAAACAGGAGCGCGTTCAGTTTGAAAAAGCATTTAAAGCACACTCAACTAACAAAACAGATTCTGTTAGGATTTTCAAACAAACAATCGATTGAAAGCACGAAACAATCGATTATTTTGGTTTGATAGCAAGTCAACCAACCAAAACAATTTTCAACCTTTTAAAAAACACCTAAGGGTAAAACAATCGGTTGTTTCGACAAAACAACAAGTTGTTTTTCACTTTGTTTGAAAAACACTTTAATCTTAAAAGATTTGAAAATACTTTAGCTTTAGATTCAACAAAGTGTGGATTACACAAATAAACTACCTAGATCCTATCCTAAACACAGCAACAACTTAAGCCTTCCATTCTACACTAGGATTTGGATTCTTCAAAGCCTTTGATCACACTTGATTCAACAATATCCCCCTATTTGGTGAAGACAAATCCCTGGTTGCTTGTATTGGACTTGTTTGAATCTGAAGCCGCCAAAAAGGCAAACCAAGGCAAATCTTAAAGCTTCAGCAGCAGCAAAAATAATAATCACTTAAATAGATAGAGTTTGCAGAGTTTTAAGACAACACAGCATAAAATTCTCCCCCTATTTGTCTTCACAAATAGACAATAAGAAGTGATAAAACAAAAATTAAAAGAAATAGCAATAAAACTATTACAGAACAAAAACAATCGGTTGTTTCGAGCATTCAACAGATTGTTTTTCTTCAGTCATTTTTGCCATATTGCAGCTTAAAGATCTAGTTCTGAACAGCTTCAATCTGTTCATCTAGGGTCTGAAAGCGAGTGTCCATGCTCTAAAATCTATTGTCAATGCTCTGGAAATTTTCCACACAAAGATCATGGAGATTTCTTTGATGTTCAGCAAAACCATCAAGTCTATCCACCATCTATCTTTCAAAAGAAGACATTGAGGGAATCTCATCCCCTTGATGTCCAACACTTGATCCAGCATCAAAGTTAGTTGCAGGTTGTTCTTCATTGTGGATATCTATATCAGCAGCTTGATCTTCTTCATCAAAATCAGTAACTACAACACTTGAGGAACCACCATGATCACCATCCTTGCTCACCCATCTAAAATTTATCTTGGTGAATCCCATTTTGCTTAGTGAACCATTGTTCACTTCTTGTGTTGATTTTACCAACTCAAAGGTTTCATCTTCAAGATTCACTTCAAAATAGAGCAGAAATTTAGAGATTAAAACAGCATAGGGATAATGGTAGTCACTTAACCTCATGGACTTTTGCATATGTTCTTTGATGATATGAATCCAATTGATCTTGATTTTCTTCATGATGCAGTAGATATAGATAAGATCTTCTTCTGTTAAAACAGAATGGTAGCTCCCCCTTGGAGTTAGAATCCAAGTGACAATGAGAGCCAACACCCTTTCATCTAACTTCAATCCTCCAACATAACAAGTTCTAACTTGAGCTTGTGGATTCTTCAAACAGCTTTTGTAGTATTGAATCTTGTTGAAATCTTCCACAACACCAAGATTTCCTTTATTGATTCTAAGACCAGCATATTTCAACCTAGTTACAGCAGCCCATACATCATGGGTAATCTCCATGTCTACACCTTTAACATGTGAAACAAGATTGTTTCCTTCAAACTTTAAGTTTGTGTAGAATACCCGAATTAAATCTGGATAAATGTTTCCCTTCATCACCAAGAATCTTTTCAGCAACTGATCCTTGAGAAGCCTTCTCACATTGTCCAGCTTTTGGCTTTTCAACCAATCAAAGGAGACAACTTTTGGATTGTTGATCACTTTTGTACTTGTCTCAAAGCGATACCTCTCAATAAGTTAATTATCCCCTGAAAACCAGCCCTCAAGCCTTCCTCCTGACCTTACAACCCTTGTTTTGATCCTCTTGGATGTAGGTGGAGTGGACTCCATGACATAGAGAAAAGACAAAGGCACACACACAAGGAGAGAAAGAGATGTTGCAAGAGATGGCTCAATTGGTTATTTTTGTGAAGGAAAACAGTTGCAACAAATTTTATAGCAAATTAGTGACCTTCTTTGATCTTTGGTGATTGTGGGTTTCAGTCTTCAAGACAAGAGACTGGTCCAAGCACTACACAGAGAACGTCAGAAAAGAGCAGAAAAACACATGGTCAGCACATGTGATCTTTGACTAGACATAAAGGCTCTTGAATTTCCAAGATATGGAATATATTCCTTTATGACATCTTGTAACTTCCTCCAGAACCAAATCATGCTTTCAAGACTGCTTTATTAACTCAAGATCCTTTCATTATTGAGATCTGCAATAGACAGAATGTATAGAGAAATTAATTCAATTTTTCACAGTGCTGTCAGAGAAGAAACAATCGGTTGTTTCAAGGAAACAATCGGTTGTTTTTCTGCAACATGTTGACAGATTGTGATTTTCAAGCATAAACTGAGAAAGATTAAAAACAGATGTAATTGCTCATTTGAAAAAGAAAATTAAGCATGAATCAATAATTAAAAACAAAGGCAAAGATAAGGAAAGTCTTATCCTTTTATGAAGTCCCTTCAATGAGTCAATGTTTGTGATCAAGAATGCTTCTTTTGGCTTTTGAAAAAGCTTGGACTGGTGCACACCCTTAATTCAGTTCCAGTCTCAATCCTTTTCTTCCAAGAACCTGATCAGATGACTCAGAGCTTCATGTTCTTCTAGTATCCCTGCATTAAAATGAATTCAAGCAACAAGATTTGTTCCTCTTACAAATGTGGGTCCATTTGATTTATTTTTATCATTTGAAACCTCACAACCTTTGGGAATCCATTTCATGAAACCTCGGGGAACAGAATATTTCCTTATTTTACAGAATCTGATTGAATGGCCTCTTTTCATGCAATAAAAGCATGTAACAATCGGTTGTTTCGACTTAACAATTTGTTGTTTTACTGGTAGTTTTGAAAAATTCTTTGAAAACTTATCTTGCTTGTTTTGTGGATTAAAACCTAATCCAGCTCTTCCAAAAACACAATTTTGAGATGCCAAGACATTCTTAAAGTAGGATTTACCCTTTGAAAGCTTATCCACAGTTCTAACAAGATAATGAACTTTCTTTTCAAGATTTTCACAATTTTCACAAACTAGAGAGTCACACACATGATAAGAGTTTTTGCAATGCTTTTCAAGCTTTTCAAAATCATTCTTTGATTTTTCCAGCTCTTTTTCAAGTGTCTTAACTTTCTTTTCAAGCCAGTTGTTTAGCCCTTTCAATCGGTTGTTTGAGAGAGCCAATCGGTTAGCTTCTTCATGAGTTTCTTGAAAAGCTTGAAAAAATTTACTATAATTTTCAGCAGTTAGGGAAGCACTTGAACTTACATTGCTTGAGCTACTTGACTCATCATCTCCTTTTGAACCCAGAGAAATGCGTCTAAGAAGCTCAGCATCTTGCCGAGGCGCTGTCCACCAACGCGTCGATGCTGGGCAGTGGATACGAGTCTTTTGGGACACGCTTTGTTGAGGTCTGTGAAGTCGACGCACATTCTCCACTTCCCATTCGCCTTCTTCACTAAGACCACATTAGCCTACCACTCAGGGTATTGAATTTCCCTGATGTGTCCGGCACTCAGCAGCTTATTTGTTTCTTCCTGCACGACGAGGCACCTCTCCTCGTTGAACTTCCTCCTCCTTTGTCGTACAGGACGGACCTTGGGGTCCATGGTGAGATGGTGGCATAGAAAATCTGGGTCGATGCCTGGCATGTCCGAGGCGGACCATGCAAATGTGTCCAGGTGACGCGAGATTACCGTCACCACCTCATCCTGCTCCTCTTGGCTCAGCAGTCGCCCCAACTTGAAGATCTTGCCCCCAATCTGCCTCTCCACCACGTTCTTTACTGGCTCAGGTCGCCTTTGCGGGCGAGGCCTCCGCGGATACCTCTTTCATGGGCGAGGCGTTCTCGGTTATTTCTTCCATGGGCGAGGCCTCCCCGGATACTTCTTCAATGGGCGAGGCCTCCCCAGGTACTCCTTCTAAGGGTGCAGCCCCCTGGGCACTTCCTCCGCGGGCACGGCCTCGTCAAGCGTCGCCTCCACGGGTTCTACCTCCTCTAAAGGTTCCACCTCCATGGGCATCTCTGCAACGGGTGAGCATTCCATCACCATAACCACTCCCCTTTTTCTTTTTAGGCTATTCTCATAGCACTTCTGGGCCTCCTCCTGATCTGACTTGATCACGATCACCCGGTCACTAGGATCTGGCAACTTCATCTTCATGTGGCGTGTGGAAGCCACTGCCCTTAGCCTATTCAACGCAGGCCTTCCCAACAAAATGTTGTAGGCTGAATTGGCGTTCACGACTAGGTATCGGATGCTCTCGGTACGTGACGTCGTTCCATCTGTAAAGGTCGTCCTCAGCTCCAGGTAGCCAAGTACCTCCACTTGGTCCCCCGCAAACCCATACAGACATCCCGTGTATGGCCTCAGCAGGTCAGGGGACAGCTGCAGCTTGTTGAATGTGGACCAGAACATGACGTCAGCGGAGCTGCCCTGGTCCACGAGGACTCGGTGTACCCTTCTCCCAGCGGTGATGACCGAAATAACCACGGGGTCATTATCATGGGGGACGACGTCACGTAGGTCAGCTTTTGTAAACACAAGGTCCGACTCCCACGGGTCATCCGGTCCTTCCTCAGCTACTGAATTCATCGGTCGCACGTACCTCTTGCGCTGAGAGGCAGTGCATCCTCCTCCTGAGAAGCCACCAGATATGGTGTGCACTTCTCCATGGATCGGCATCTCATGTGCCTGATCCTCCTCTGGTACCGCCAGGGCTGCGACCATAGAAGACCCGGCCAGATAGTCCTTCAGAAAATCACTCTTCACCAACTCGTCCAACTGATGGCCTAGAGCCAAGCAGTTGTTGATGTGATGCCCAAAGGCTTCGTGGAACTCGCACCACGCGTCCTTGAGGGGTCCCAGCACTTTGTCATTCTTCACTGGGGGCCTCAGCCTGTCTGCTATGTTAGGCATGACGATTAAATCCTTCAACTCTACTACAAAATTATGCCTCAACGGCCTATTCCCCTCCCTCCCCAGCCTGTTCCCCTCCGTCCCCCCCTCGTTTGGGGCCTCCTCACCTCGTACGGGCGCTTCCTCTCTTGACCTTTCCTTCCGGTCGCGACCTCGTTCACTCTAGCGGGCTGTGCACGCGACGGTGCACAGCCCGCTAGATGCGCTTCTCGCACACCTCACCCTCTGTGGCGATGTGCTCCACTGCGCGACGCCTTATTTCTACAAAGGTTCGGTGGCGGCTTAAGATGATTGACTCACAGAAAGGTCCGGGGCACATCCCCTTCCGTAGACAATCATATGCTCCTCCGTGGTGCCAACCTTCACCACCTGCGCCTCGAAGCGATTGATGTATTCTTTCAAGGTTTCGCCTTGATACTGCTTTACGTCGAATAAATCATATGATACTGGTGGCGGAGCTCAGTTCGCTATGTACTGTTCGCGAAACAGCTGTGAGAGCTGTGCGAAGGAAGTGATGTGGCCGTCTGGAAGGCTGATAAACCAGTCCATGGCCATTCCAGTCAACGTGCTCATGAAGAGCTTGCACCTTACGGCGTCGGAGCCGCCTACCAGCATCATCTGCGTGTGGAACGCAGTGAGATGTGCCTCGGGATCCTCCATTCCCGTGAACGTCACCTTAGGACCTACAAACGTGTGAGGGATCACCGCCTCCATGATCGACTGCGAGAACGGTGTGGAGAACTCCCTCGGTGGTGTGAAACATTCACGATCATCTGCTTCACGTAGCCCTGAGTGGTTGCGCAACTCGCGACACAACTCCTCATTCGTACAACATAACTCTTCATTCCTCGCCTATGAGCCGCGAGGTCCACCTGCATGCGCTCTTGCTCAACCTTTGATGCCGCCATCGCTTCCTGCAGGCTTTGCATCATATCCATGACTTGCTGCATGGTCATGTCACCGCTCTCAGCTTGTGTCGAACTTTGCCTTGTTGTCCTCATTTCTTGCGGTTTCTTGGAAATCTTCGAGCTGTAACGGTGGTTCTTGACAAATCTTTCAGTGAAAAACGAACGGAATCATGAACGAACGACAGAAACTCTAGAAAACTGAGAAACGAACGATAGAAACTCAAGAAAACTGAGGAACGAACGGCAGGAACTGATCAAGACCGAAAAGAATCGGTAGAAACTGAGCCAAACTGAAGAACAATCGGTGAAAACTGAGCAAACCACGAACAAACGGTAGAACTGAGCAAACTTCATCTACGAACAGCGAAAACTTGAGTTGGACCGAAAGCAATCGGTGGAACTGCGTAAACTTCAAGATGAACGATGGATCTTGCAAGATTCTTGGAAAACTTCTCGAAAACTTTTACTCAACCTCCTAGCACTTGCGGTGGGACTGATGTTTTAAATCGACCCCACGGTGGGCGCCAAATGTTCCCGCCGGTTGACCAGAATCTGCTTCGTGCGTAGCTGTGACTCTCGTATCAAGGACACCTTTGTCTTGGTTCCAGATCTTCACCCTACACCGCCGTGAGTACCTGAAACAGGGAGAACAAAGGGCACCCTCGCGGTCGTTTGCACTCCGACGATCAAGTCAGTAGGCAGAAAACACCATGCGCCTTCGTATCGAAACACCGTAACTGCGATGTTCTAAAGGCGCGTAACTGTATTCTAACGAACTTCTCTCTGGTGCTCAAATCACTCGTGCGTACAATGTGTAAGCACGCAAATGATTAGAACGTGTGAAAAACGTACCTCACTAAGCTTTCAGAAAAGCTTATATACCTTGGGTTTCAGTGCTTACTGCCACGTGGCCTTTCTAACTTAAGCGCAACTCCACGTGGAAGGCCTTATGACGCTGTAACCCAACTTAGGGAAATCCCAGCGTGTAAGTCTTCCTTCTTCGAAGTGCATCCGGTGCAAGGGGTGACTACCTGGGTGCCAACTCATGCGCCCCAACCTCTAGCCACTCGCCCTGGGAGTGTATCAACCTTCCTCTCGTACCATGCACATGGATTATCCCTGGGCGTGGCCCTCTCCCGGGTCGTATCTGTCCCAGGGATTCCCCAAAGGTGGCGTGGGTACTTCACGAATCAGGTTACTCCCTACTGGTACTGGGATATGGCCTTGAAGCCACCTTTCTCTTCTCTTTATTACTGTTCTGAGGTATCGGGGCCCGAGGCCTTCTCGCCCGTACCGTGGCCTCTCGCTGGGACGCCTCCTACACGGTCTTCCCTACCCGTGGGTATCGGGGGGTGTCACCATCCGAGCCGAAGCATGCTCTCAGAATAACGGGCCGTGCCTTTAAGGTGGGAGACGCTTACACCTGGCGACACCCACTCCTGGTGATGCCCACACCTGGCGACGCCCACACCTGGCAACGCCCAAAGCGGTCGACACACTAACTTTCCTCCTTGGAGCCCCTTTGTGGGTCCCACCATATGTTTGACTTTGGTCAACGCCCGAGGACGGGTCGGTACAATTTTTATCAGTTGAAACCTCACAACCTTTGGGAATCCATTTCATGAAACCTTTGGGAACATAATATTTCCTTATTTTACAGAATCTGATTGAATGGCCTCTTTTCATGCAATAAAAGCATGTAACAACCGGTTGTTTCGACTTAACGATCTGTTGTTTTACTGGTAGTTTTGAAAAATTCTTTGAAAACTTATCTTGCTTGTTCTGTGGATTAAAACCTAATCTAGCTCTTCCAAAAACACAATTTTGAGATGCCAAGACATTCTTAAAGTAGGATTTACCCTTTGAAAGCTTATCCACAGTTCTAACAAGATAATGAACTTTATTTTCAAGATTTTCACAATTTTCACAAACTAGAGAGTCACACACATGAGAAGAGTTTTTGCAATGCTTTTCAAGCTTTTCAAAATCATTCTTTGATTTTATCAGCTCTTCTTCAAGTGTCTTAACTTTCTTTTCAAGCCAGTTGTTTAGCCCTTTCAATCGGTTGTTTGAGAGAGCCAATCGGTTAGCTTCTTCATGAGTTTCTTGAAAAGCTTGAAAAAATTTACTATAATTTTCAGCAGTTAGGGAAGCACGTGAACTTACATTGCTTGAGCTACTTGACTCATCATCTCCTTCTGCAATTCAGCATATGTTTGCCTTTTCATCTTCACCGGATGAGGAGTTTGATGAGGAAACTTCATTTTCATCCCAAGCAATATATGCTCTTATTGATTTTCCCTTTTTCTCCTTGTAACTTGATTTCTTTTCATTGCTTTCTTTATTTGGGCAATCAACTTTTATATGCCCTTGTTCACCACAACCAAAGCAAGTATAATTGTTAGAATTGAAATCACTAGTTTTCTTGTTGCCATACCTTTCTTTATTGGTTGCGATTTCTCTTCAAGAATCTACTAAACTTTTTGGACAGCAAGCTAAGGTTTTCTTCTTCACTTTCATCACTTGAATCTTGTTTGCTTTTGTGCTTGGCAGCTTTCAAGGCAATGCTTCTCACATGCTTGTCTTCACTTTCTTGAACATTGAGTCTATTCATTTCTAACTCATGTTCTCCAAGCTTACCAAACAATGAAGCCGTTGTCAAGGATGTCAAATCTTTTGATTCAGAAATTGCTGTCACCTTAGGTTGCCAAGATCTATCAAGGCACTTTAGAATCTTGATGTTTAGTTCTTTTTTATCAAAGGTTTTCCCAAGGCTCATTAGATGGTTGATGATGTGAGTGAACCTCTTTTGCACTTCAGCAATAGATTCTCCTTTAAGCATTCTGAACATCTCATACTCTTGTATTAGAGTATGTTTCCTTGCTCTCTTCACATCATTTGTTCCTTCATGGGTGACTTCCAAAGTGTCCCACATCTCCTTGGCCGATGAACATTATGATATCCTGAAAAATTCATCCGAATTCAAAGCAGATGTTATGATATTCTTGGCAATACAATCAAACTTGGCCTTTTTATTTTTAGCATCAGTCCATTGGGACCAAGGTTTTTCAATGGAAGATCCATCTTTTTCAAATTTAGGGATAAAAGGGCCATTTTCAATTGCATCCCAAATTCCTTTGTCAAGAGATTCAACAAAGATTTTCATTCTAACTTTCCAGAATTGATAATTCAAACCACAGAACAGAAGTGGTCTGTTAATTGAAGCACCCTCTCCAAAAGGTACTTTTTCAGCCATTGAAAAAAAAGATTTTAGGATCAAACTTGAGTATTTTTCAAGTACCAAGCTCTGATGCCAATTGTTAGAATATATGGTCTTAAACGAGAGGGGGGTGAATGGTTTAAAGGGGGTTTTCAAAAACTTTTTAAGGTAGAACAAAATCCTTTGAATGAAACTCAATCAGAAATTCAGTTATCCAAGATATAAAGCACAAAACAACAAAGCACCAAAAAAACAATCGGTTGTTTCTACGAAACAATCAGTTGTTTATACCAACAAAGCAATAACAACTTAATTTAAATTAGTTTAAGGGAAGAAAGAGATACACAAACAGTTTATACTGGTTCACTCTTAACCCAAGAGCTACATCCAGTCCCCAAAATCCACTGGGCAATCCACTAAGTAATCAAATACAGATTACACACAAAACCACCAAAGAAGTGACCTTGAACCCCTCAAGAAACACACTTCCTTTGGCACAACACACACCATGAATGTTGATCTTGACAACCTCAAGAGCACACAACACTCCTTGGCTTACAACACCAGAAAATACAAAGTATTCAGAATGAATTACACTTGTTTACAGAATGAATTGAAATCAATACAGATGTAATCCTATTCCACTCTCTCTTGAGAACACCAAAGCTGAAAAGTGAATGTTCAAATCTTGAAAGCAAAAACTCAAATCTGTTTTTCTTGTTTGTTATAAAACATAAACAAACTATTTATAGCTTTCAAATATTGGTCAAAGCATTTAATACAGGAGCATATTCAGTTGAAAATCATTTAAAGCACACTCAACTAACAAAACAGAATTTAGTTAGGATTTTCAAACAAACAATCGATTGAAAGCACAAAACAATCGATTGTTTTGGTTTGACAGCAAGTCAACCAACCAAAACAATTTTCAACCTTTTCAAAAACACCTAAGAGTAAAACAAACGGTTGTTTCGACAAAACAACAGGTTGTTTTTCACTTAGTTTGAAAAACACTTTAATCTTAAAAGATTTGAAAACACTTTAGCTTTAGATTCAACAAAGAGTGGATTACACAGATAAACTACCCTGATCCTATCCTAAACACAACAACAACGTCAGCCTTCCATCAAACACTAGGATTTGGATTCTTCAAAGCCTTTGATCACACTTGATTCAACAATGTTCAAAATGCTTAAGGGAGAATCTATTGCTGAAGTGCAAAAGAGGTTCACTCACATCATTAACCATCTAATGAGCCTTGGGAAAACCTTTGATAAAGAAGAACTAAACATCAAGATTCTCAAGTGCCTTGATAGATCTTGGCAAGCTAAGGTGACAGCAATTTCTGAATCAAAAGATTTGACATCCTTGACAACGGCTTCATTGTTTGGTAAGCTTGGAGAACATGAGTTAGAAATGAATAGACTCAATGTTCAAGAAAGTGAAGACAAGCATGTGAGAAGCATTGCCTTGAAAGCTGCCAAGCACAAAAGCAAACAAGATTCAAGTGATGAAAGTGAAGAAGAAAACCTTAGCTTGTTGTCCAAAAAGTTTAGTAGATTCTTGAAGAGAAATCGCAACAAAGAAGCCAACAAAGAAATGTATGGCAACAAGAAAACTAGTGATTTCAATTCTAACAATTATACTTGCTTTGGTTGTGGTGAACAAGGGCATATAAAAGCTGATTGCCGAAATAAGGAAAGCAATGAAAAGAAATCAAGCTACAAGGAGAGGAAGGGAAAATCAAGAAGAGCATATATTGCTTGGGATGAAAATGAAGTTTCCTCATCAAACTCCTCATCAAGTGAAGATGAAAAGGCAAACATATGCTTAATTGCAGAAGGAGATGAAGAGTCAAGCAACTCAAGCAATGTAAGCTCATATGCTTCCCTAAGTGCTGAAAATTATAGTAAATTGCTTCAAGCTTTTCAAGAAACTCATGAAGAAGCTAACCGATTGGTTCTCTCAAACAACCGATTGAAAGGGCTAAACAACTGGCTTGAAAAGAAGGTTAAGAAACTTGAAGAAGAGCTGGAAAAATCAAAAAATGATTTTGAAAAGCTTGAAAAGCATTGCAAAAACTCTTCTCATGTGTGTGACTCTCTTGTTTGTGAAAATTGTGAAAATCTTGAAAAGAAAGTTCATTATCTTATTAGAACTGTGGATAAGCTTTCAAAGGGTAAATCCAACTTTGAGAATGTCTTGGCATCTAAAAATTGTGTTTTTGGAAGAGCTGGATTAGGTTTTAATCCACAGAACAAGCAAGATAAGTTTTCAAAGAATTTCTCAAAATTGCTAGTAAAACAACCGATTCTTAAGTCGAAACAACCTGTTCTTACATGCTTTTATTGCATGAAAAGAGGCCATTCAATCAGATTCTGTAAAATAAGGAAATATTCTGTTCCCAGAGGTTTCATGAAATGGATTCCCAAAGGTTGTGAGGTTACAAATGACAAAAATAAATCAAATGGACCGACATTTGTAAAGGGCCAAATCTTGTTGCTTGAATTCATTTTAATGCAAGGATACTAGAAGAATATGAAGCTCTGAGTCATCTGATCAGGTTCTTGGAAGAAAAGGATTGAGACTGGAACTGAATTAAGGGTGTGTACAGGTCGAAGCTTTTTCAAAAGCCAAAGAAGCAGTCTTAATCACAAACAATGACTCATTGAAGGGACTTCATAAAAGGATAAGACCTTCCTTATCTTTGCCTTTTTTTTTAATTACCGATTCATGCTTAATTTCATTTTCAAATGAGCAATTACATCTATTTTGGACCTTTCTCAGTCTATGCTTGAAAATCACAGTTTGTCAAAAGGTTGCAGAAAAACAACCGATTGTTTCCTCGAAACAACCAATTGTTTCTTCTCTAACAGCACTGTGAGAAATTGAATTAATTTCTCTATACATTCTGTCTGTTGCAGATCTCAATAATGAAAGAATCTTGAGTCAATAAAGCAGTCTTGAAAGCCTGATTTGGTTATGGAGGAAGTTACAAGATGTCATAAAGGAATATATTCCATATCTTGGAAATTCAAGAGCCTTTATGTCTAGTCAAAGGTCACATGTGCTGACCATGTGTTTTCTGCTCTTTTCTGACGTTCTCTGTGCAGTGCTTGGACCAGTCTCTTGTTTTGAAGACTGAAACCCACAATCACCAAAGGATCAAAGAAGGTCTCTGATTTGTTATAAAATCTGTTGCAGCTGTTTTCCTTCACAAAAACAACCAATTGGGACATCTCTTGGAACATCTCTTTCTCTCCTTGTGTGTGTGCCTTTGTCTCTTTCTGCTGTCATGGATTCCACTCCAGCTACATCCATGAGGATCAAAACAAGGGTTGTAAGGTCAGGAGAAAGGCTTGAGGGCTGGTTTTCAGGAGATAATGAACTAATTGAGAGGTATCGCTTTGAGACAAGTAGAAAAGTGATCAACAATCCAAAAGTTGTCTCCTTTGATTGGTTGAAAAGCCAAAAACTAGACAATGTGAGAAGGCTTCTCAAGGATCATTTACTGAAAAGATTCTTAGTGATGAAGGGAAACATTTATCCAGATTTAATTCGGGTATTCTACACAAACTTAAAGTTTGAAGGAAACAATCTTGTTTCACATGTTAAAGGTGTAGACATGGAGATTACCCATGATGTATGGGCTGTTGTAACTGGGTTGAACTATGCTGGTCTTAGAATCAATAAAGGAAACATTGGTGTTGTGGAAGATTTCAACAAGATTCAATACTACAAAAGTTGTTTAAAGAATCCACAAGCTCAAGTAAGAACTTGTTCTGTTGGAGGATTGAAGTTAGATGAAAGGGTGTTGGCTCTCATTGTCACTTGGATTCTAACTCCAAGGGGGAACAACCATTCTGTTTTAACAGAGTAAGATCTTGTCTATATCTACTGCATCATGAAGAAAGTCAAGATCAGTTGGATTCATATCATCAAAGAGCATATGCAAAAGTCCATGAGGTTAAGTGACTACCATTATCCTTATGCTGTTTTAATCTCTAAATTTCTTCTCTATTTTGAAGTGAATCTTGAAGATGAAACCTCTGAGTTGGTAAAGTCAACACAAGAAGTGAACAATGGTTCACTAAGCAAAATGGGTTTCACCAAGATAAATGGAAGATGGGTGAGCAAAGATGGTGATCATGGTGGTTCCTCAAGTGCTGTAGCTGCTGATTTTGATGAAGAAGATCAAGCTGCTGATATGGATATCCACAATGAAGAACAACCTGCAACTAACTTTGATGCTGGAACAAGTGTTGAACATCAAGGGGATGGGATTCCTTCAATGTCTTCTTTTGAAAGATACATGGTGGATAAACTTGATGGTTTTGCTAAAAATCAAAGAAATCTCCATGATCTTTATGTGACAAATTTCCAAAACATTGACAACAGATTCCAGAGCATAGACACTCGCTTTCAGACCCTGGATGAATAGATTGAAGTTGTTTAGAACCAGATCTTTGAGCTGTAATATGGCAAGGATGACTGAAGAAAAACAATCGGTTGAATGCTCGAAACAACCGATTGTTTTTGCTCTGAAACAATTTTATTACTATTTCTTTTATATTCTGTTTTATCTGGAACAATTTATGTTTTATCTCTTCCTATAATCTATTTGTGAAGACAAATAGGGGGAGAATTTTATGATGTGTTGTCTAAAACTCTATCTGTTTAAGTGATTGTTATTTCTTCTACTGCTGCTACTGATGCTTTATGGTTTGTCTTGGTTTGCCTTTTTGGCTAGTTTTCTCTACTGTATTGGTTAAGCAGAACACAAGCTATATGTGCTATTCTAACCTGTTGCCATAGATGTTGTATATTGCTTAAAATTTGTTTTGCAGGATCTGCTTCAGATCCAAACAAGTGCAACACAAGCAATTAGGGATTTGTCTTCATCAAATAGGGGGAGATTGTTGAATCCAGAGTGATCAAAGGCTTTGAAGAATCCAAATCCAAGTGTTTGATGCAAGGTTGAAGTTGCTGCTGTGTTTAGGATAGGATCTGGGTAGTTTATCTATATAATCCACTCTTTGTTGAATCTAAAGCTAAATTGTTTTTAAATCTTTTAAGATTAAAGTTTTTTTCAAAATAAGTGAAAAACAACCTGTTGTTTTGTCGAAACAACCGATCGTTTTACTCTTATGTGTTTTTGAAAAGGTTGAAAACTGTTTTGGTTGGTTGACTTGCTGTCAAACCAAAACAATCGATTGTTTCGTGCTTTCAATCGATTGTTTGTTTGAAAATCCTAACTAAATTTTGTTTTGTTAGTTGAGTGTGCTTTAAATGATTTTCAACTGAATACGCCCCTGTATTAAATGCTTTGACCAATCTTTGAAAGCTATAAATAGTTTGTTTATGTTTTATAACAAACAAGAAAAAACAAATTTAAGTTTTTCAGTTGTGAGAGATTGCTTTCAAGTTTTGAACATTCACTTTTCAGCTTTGGTTTTCTCAAGAGAGAGTGGAATAGGATTACATCTGTATTGATTTCAGTTTATTCTGTAAACAAGTGTAATTCGTTCTGAATACTTTGTAAATTCTGGTGTTGTAAACCAAAGAGTATTGTGTGCTCTTGAGGTTGTCAAGATCAACATTCTTGGTGTGTGATGTGCCAAAGGAAGTGTGTTTCTTGAAGGGTTCAATGTCACTTCTTTGGTTGTTTTGTGTGTAAACTGTATTTGACTGCTTAGTGGATTGCCCAGTGGATTCTGGGGATTGGATGTAGCTCTTGGTTTAAGAGTGAACCAGTATAAACTATTTGTGTATCTCTTTCTTCCCTTAAACTCATTTAAATTCAGTTGTTATTGATTTGCTGGTATAAACAACCGATTGTTTCGAAGAAACAACCGATTGTTTCGATGTTTTGTGCTTTATATCTTAGCTAACTAAATTTCTGATTGAGTTTCTGATCCTGCCTGTTGACCGGAACGCTGGAAATTGCCTCGTCAAAGATCGACGTGCGCACCGCTTCTCACCTCCGTTCCTCTTCGGGATCTACCTCAAGAACCTGCAAAGAAACAGAGCGGCGCCGCTGCGGCGCCGCTGCGGCCGATCGCACTCCAACGCTCAAGTCAGTGACGGTATCACCAAAAACTAAGAGAACTAGAACCGTGCAAATCCTCTCTCACAGTCAGCTCTAACTCGCAAGCGTAAAGTGTATGAACTGAACGTGCGTACCTCAGAAAGTTTGTTAAGAACTCTTATATACCTGGTAGCTTTCTCTCTCCTGGCAGTTACAGACTTGGACACGTGGCTCGCATCCAACTGTACACGTGCCATCATCTGGAGGCTCCCTGACTTGGCGCTGCTTCTACTCTCATTTTGGCTAAGTTACGTATGCATGGTACTGCCCAGTGCATAGCGAACTTGGGAGTGCGATCTCTACTGGAACTGGCGAGTTAGGGGCCTTCATACACCTTCCCTGTGGTCTCGCCGGTCGCCTTCATAATCTGCTTCTCCTTCATCTTTGGCGATGTGCTCACTCCGGCGATCTCCTTCATCTGGCGACTTCATCTTTAACCTGGCGATCGCCGATCCTGGTAAGCTGGAACTCGGAACACGCCAATATAACAACTGGCGACTACACGAGCCCCCCGACTTCCTTCCCTCTTGCCAACCTGGCGCCTTGCAACACGCCTATACTGTAGCAGGGTGCCACGTCATCACACCCGACCACCAGGGCGGTACACAAGCCCCCCAGTCTTAAGCGAAGACTTGTCTAGCGAAAAGACTGAAAGAGCCTACGTCTACACCGATCTACGTGGCACTGACGCAGAATTCCAAACGGTTGTACCTTCTGCTGCTCTGACGCTCCACCAAACCCCTCACTCATCGTTCGACACGTGGCTTCATCAACGGCTCTCTTCATTTGCCGTTTGCGCTTCCTAAACCCATTTCGAAAAACCCTTAAACCCATTTCGCTCCACTGTTCCATCACTTTCTTCGTGCTTGCAAACGCTCTAACTTCCTTCTGCGAAAACTCTCAACGCTCTTCAACGCTCTAGATCACCATCTTCCTCCATCGTCTTCCCGATCATCGAAAGGTAACCACTTTCCTTCATCTGCTGGTTTTCCTTGCATTTTCACCGATTTGCATCATCCTGTAACTGCTTGGTGCATACGCTGTGGGTTGTTTTTCCATTTCTCCTTCTGCGTAACTTAGGGCTTTGTCGATCGTCGCAACGAACCTACATTCGTTCGTTTTTTTACCTTCCTTCTATGATCGAGTCAGCCTCTGTAACCCCCTGATCATTTTTCCTTTCTTCTTCCTTTGCAGTTGCTATCATGACTCGCACAAAGATTACCCCGAACCCCCCTCCTTCAGCACGAAACCTCCCTTCACGAGCACACGACCCAACACAAGTTCGTGGCGCTTCATCTTCGCAGGCTGAGAGGCCTGCGTCTTCCCAACCTGCCCTGGCCCAGGCGACTCCATCTAACGCTGGAAGAGCCCCCGTTCCTCCGCCAGACTTCAAAACTTTATACCCCTGGGCTAACTCAACCCTTCTGAAAGAAACATCCTCTGTGAACACTGCGGGAGCGGTCCTGCGGCTGACTAAGGGGGACGAGATCTATCAGTCGTTTCACAAGGAGCACGACAAGAAGATGATGGTGCTGCCTTGCCCCGCCGACCTGCCCGTGTGTGTTGATGACAAAGTAAGCGCCGACGGGCCCTTCTGCTTTGTCTATACGACTTTGTTCAAGAAGGTTAGGCTCAGGTTCCCTTTCACCCGATTCGAGAGGGAACTTCTTACCGAGCTCAACATTGCTGCCGCCCAGCTCCACCCCAACAACTGGGCGTTTGTTCGAGCTTTTCAAGTAATGTGCGCCCACCTGGGGTTGCCCGCGTCGGTGGACGTGTTTTTGTTCCTTTTCGAAGCCAAGCACCCAGGAGACCGTCTGTGGATCAGCTTGAACGCGATTGCTGGAAGGTCCATCTTTACCATCTTCCAGCAATCGTACAAAGACTGGAAGGGGAAGTTCGTCCAAGTACGTGCAAACGACAAGGACACCTCCCTTCTCGATGGCTTCCCCTTGTACTGGGTGGACAAGGGGAAGAAGGAATCCAAGAGTTGCTTCAGGAGGCCCAGAAGTCCTGATAGCATGGGAGCATTGGACAGAGACCTCTGTCTCTTCTGGAAGAAGGTGGCGGACGCCAATATATCATTCCTCACCACCACCTTGATATGCTTCGAATTTTACAAAGATCAGCTAGAAATTCGAATAGGTTAGGACATTAAACTCTTGTCTTGATACTGCTTCTGTTTAGCTGTTTCTGGGCGTCTTGTGCGTTATGCGCAAGACTTTGGTTTTACCTTTCCTGCATATATCATCTGCTTTGCTGTTTTATTACCTTATGCACTCATTCGTTTTCCTTGAGTTAACCCATGCATCTTTGTTCCCTGCAGACGACATGTTGCCCAGAAACATGCTCGCTGAGCTGAAGGCGCTCGCCCGAAACCACGGGTTGGCGACCGGTTCCCAAACGGTGCCCAACTCGGTGGTAGAGGCCGCCATTGTCCAAGGGCGGTCACCACCGAAGGAACCCGCCCAACGCAAAAAATTGGTCCTTAAGAGACCTAAAAGGAAAGCCCCTCAAGTCATCCATGAGGAGGAAGAAGAGGACGACGAGGTCACCGAGGATGGCCTGGTTACGAAGAGGAAGAGGGTGGCACCCTCTTCACCACCTGCTCCACCCCCTCTTCCAACCTCAACACCACCCTCGACGCCTGCTCCTCATCCATCATCGCCAACACCACAGGCTCCTTCCTCGCCAGTCCAAGCGGTTCCACTGGCCACTGCGCCACCTGCAGCTGAGGCCCAAGAGCCAAATTTCCTGGAGGACCCCCCAAGCGCCTCTACGCCATACGTGTCAGCCGGAGGGGGCCCCCCTTCAAACACTTCAGCTGCAGAAAATGTTCCAATCGGGGATGAGGTTGCTCATACCTATCCGATTCTGATTACCGAATCCCTGATTGCGTCGCCACGCCAGGAAGCAACCACTGAAGAACCTGCTAAGGAAGGTGGCGACGAGAACCCACAACAAGCCCACCTGGCGCCTCTCCAAGCAGCAAACCTTCCCCTTGAGGTCACAAGGATGTGGGAACCTCTAACTGCCAAACTGAAAACCATAGCAGAGGATATCCCAGCGATCATAACCAGGGCTGTGGAAGGCTCAACCAGGAGGCTCCAAGACGACCTCTTCAACCTCAAAACCGAAAACAGCACCATGAAGATCGAGGTGGAGAAGTTGTCCTTCAGCCTGACGCTCGCAGAAATCGAACACTCCCGAGTGGAGGATGCAATGAATACCGAGCTCAGGCTGGCGCGCAAGGAGGCTACTGACCTTCGCCGCAAAGTTCACGATCTTGCCCAAGAGAAGGTCGAGCTGGAAAGCAAAATCGTGCCTCTTCGCCGCTAAGGTGCAAAAACTGGAGCAGAGGTCGATCGACCGAGAGAAACTACTTGGGCAAGTAGAAAAGGCGAGGGACGACGCCATGGCTGATCTCGTCGAGGCCAACAAAGAGAAGGGAAAGATGGCTGCTGAGTTGGCCCAAGCGCAATCGGAATCCAAGAAGGTTACTGAAGACCTTCTCCAGGCTCAAGAGACCAACGAACAACTTAAAAAACAGGTTGAAGAGCTGGAACAGCAGAATAAAGAGCTGAA
Source organism: Phaseolus vulgaris (assembly GCF_000499845.2). Lineage (NCBI taxonomy): Eukaryota > Viridiplantae > Streptophyta > Magnoliopsida > Fabales > Fabaceae > Phaseolus > Phaseolus vulgaris. The sequence continues at coordinate 9,772,772 of NC_023750.2, read as the reverse complement.
AGAGCAAACCGAAGACCTCAAGAAGCGGATTGAGGAACTTCAGGGGCAAATCGAAGAACTCAAGCTAAATTCTGCTCAGATTCTGGCTGCTGGATTCGAAGCTGCGCGGGAACAATTCGCTTGCCTATTCCCCGATCTGGATCTTAGCCTGGTGTCGCTGAACAACGAAGTAGTAGATGGAAAGGTCGTTCCTGCTGAAGACTAATCAACTCCACTTCATCTGCTACTTTTATGATTTTCCTTGTATATACCTTGTAATAAACCCGTGCATATGTGCTTTTAACAGATACTTATCTCAATGACAAAGTTTGGATATTCCCTCTCCTGACTTCTTTAAGCGCTTTAACCTTCTTTGCATGTTCAACTTTGTCGGATTTAACTTAACGATTTTGCAAACACGACCTTTTGACTTAACTGCTTCGAACCACTTCAAACTCAAGTAATAATCACTTTAACCAACTTGTACTCTTAAGGCAACTAACCTTATCGCAAGAATACCCTTCAAGCAACGAACTGTAACTCAATTATTGGCTCAAACACCGTCCCACTCGACCTGCTTCATCAAACAAGTCTTTTAACCTTCTCGCCGCTGTTTGAACTTTTCCCGATCGCCAAGAACTCTTGGTAACATTAGCTTTTCCTAGCCTCATGCTTTGGCAATCGTTTCTTTGCATGGGGGCAGAGACGCCTTTAGGGATCTCTCTTTACCCTCCTGGACTTCAGAACAAAGACCGGCTGACTAGGTGTTCTCTTCGAACCTACCTTAACCACCTTCCATACTTCTTCCACCCTCTGCGCCATACCTAAACTCGTTCGAGACGAGAAGGATTTTATCTTGCCTAAGCTCGCATGTAAGCGAGACGGTCTTTAACTGGTGCCTCAACTTGCCCAGGGTGTACATCTCCTCCCCCCTGGATGCACTGAGGACCTTTCTCTTTCTCGCCTGCACTCGCTCGACGGCGAGGAGGTCTTTAACTGGCCTTAGCTCGCTCAACGGCGAGAAGGACTTTATCTGGTTCCTCAACTTGCCCAGGGTGTACATCTCCTCCCCCCTGGATGCACTGAGGACCTTTCTCTTTCTCGCCTACACTCGCTCGACGGCGAGGAGGTCTTTAACTTGCCTCAAAACGCGCGAGGGCGTCGAGGTCTTTCATCTGGTGCCTCCGATCGCCGAAAGACGATGAGGACTTTAAAACTTTAACTGGTGCCTCCAATCGCCGAAAAACGATGAGGACTTAAAAACTTTTAACTGGAAGCATGCGATATATCTTTTCCTGCCCTAAATCACTTACAAGTGACAAGGTCTTTCTTCAAAAATTTTGGAAAACAGCAAACATGCAACCAGAAAACGCCTTATACTTCGAAAACTCTTCTTTTACTGGGTGGCCTCATTAAAAACCCTCCTTAGGGAAAAAAGAGTGCCCCCTTGAAACTGTTTTAATAGAGACATTGTAATATAACATTTGTGTTTGTCTTTACTTACAAAGCTCTTAACTATAGTACAACTTCAGGTGTGTGGCGTTCCAGGTGCGAGGAATCGCCCCTCCTTCCAGCGTCTCTAAGCGGTAGGCCCCGTTCCCGAGCGCCTCGGTTATTCTGAACGGTCCAGTCCACTTGGGTGACATTTTATTCTCCATCTCGTACTGGTGGGCCTTCCTCATTACCAAGTCGCCCTCTCTAAACTGCCTTGGCGTCACCTTCGAGTTGTATCTTCGTTCAACCCTTCTCTTCACGGCCTCAGCCTTCAACCTCGCCTCTTCTCTGACTTCATCCAGCAGATCCAGGTTCAGCCTTCTCTCTTCATTCGAGTCTTCCTCTACGAAGTTCTGGAATCTCGGCGAGCTCTCCTGGATCTCCACCGGAATCATGGCATCACACCCATAGACCAAGCTGAACGGGGTCTCGTGGGTTCCTAACTGCTCGGTGGTGTGGTACGCCCAGACTATACGGGGCACCTCCTCAGCCCAACTTCCCTTGGCTTTCTCAAGCCTTCTCTTCAAACCTCTCAACAACACCCGATTAGCTGACTCCACCTGGCCATTTGTCTGAGGGTGCTCGACGGATGCAAACACTTGTTGAATTCCCACCCCTTCGCAAAGCTTCTTCAACAGGTGGCTTGCAAACTGCGTCTCATTATCTGACACCAGGCGCTTAGGCACTCCAAACCGGCACACGATGTTCTTCCATACAAAACCTTCGATCTTGTGTGCGGTGATCTGGGCCACTGGTTCTGCTTCAATCCACTTGGTGAAATACTCAATCGCCACCACCAAGTACTTCATTTGCCTGATCGCCAGCGGGAAAGGTCCCAGGATGTCGATTCCCCAAGTATGAAACGGCCAAGGGCTATAGATCGACTTCAACTCCTCGGGAGGTGCCTTATGCCAATCGGCGTGCTGCTGGCATTGTTTACAACATTGGGCATATTTCTTGCAATCTTCTCTCATGGATGGCCAGTAGTAGCCTGCACGGAGAGTCCTCGCGGCCAGAGCTCGACCCCCGACGTGGCTTCCGCATATACCCTCGTGGAGCTCTGCCATGATCCTCGTGCACTTCTCGCCGTGTATACATTCCAGGAGTGGGTGAGTGAACCCAAACCTGTACAGATCGCCGTCGATCAATGTGTACTTGCTGGAATTTTTCTTTACCTTCCTAGCTTCTGTCGGATCCAGCGGGAGGAGGCCATCTGCCAAACACCGCTTGTACTGTGTTATCCAAGTGTCTGGCTCATGGGTGGCGCAGATCTGCGTCATGTTCACCTTTTCTCCTCGACATGCTCTAATTCTCGGCGATCTCAGAGTTTCTTGCGTTAGGGACTTATGGCTTCTCGCTGCTTTCTCCGTCAACTTGCTTATCTGAAGGACCAGGTGATCTGCTACAAATGCCCTTGGCGTCTTCAGAGTTTCTTGAATCACCGTCCTCTGCCTACCCCCTTGCCTGAGCTGGCGAGCTTAGCAAGCAAGTCAGCTCGGGCATTCTGCTCTCTGGGCACATGTACTACTTCAAAAGAGGCAAAGGAACTCTTCAATTCCTGCACATACGCCAAGTAAGCCGCCATTTGTGGATCTTTAGCCTGGAACTCGCCTGTTACTTGCCCCGTGACTAGCAGCGAGTCACTCTTAGCCATCAACACTCTAGCTCCCATCTCCTTGGCCAGCAAAATTCCGGCGATCAGCGCCTCATACTCTGCTTGATTGTTGCTGGCTTTGAAGGTGAACCTCAGAGATTGCTCGATCAGCACGCCGTTGGGTCCTTCCAATATGACTCCAGCACCGCTGCCCTGCTGGTTCGACGATCCATCCACCGAAAGTACCCAACGGAAATCGTCCCCTTCAACCCGCGTCGCCTCTGATGAGAGCTCGACCACGAAATCTGCAAAGATTTGCCCCTTGATCGGGCCTCGGGGTTCGTACTTAATATCAAACTCTGACAACTCTACCGCCCACTTCACCATCCTTCCCGCAACGTCGGGTTTCTTCAAGACCTTCTGGATGGGCAGGTCAGTCATCACCAGTATTGTGAAACTGTGGAAGTAGTGGCGCAACCTCCTCGCCGATAACACCACAGCCAGCGCAGCCTTCTCCAGGGCCTGATATCTCGTTTCTGGGCCCTGCAACACCTTGCTCACAAAATAAATAGGCTTCTGAGCCTGATCTTGATCCTGGGCGAGCACCGCACTCACCGCCCTCTCAGTCACAGCAAAATACAACCTGAGAGGGATTCCCGCCAGCGGTTTGCACAGAACCGGCGGGCTCGCCAGATACTCCTTCAGTTTGGCGAAAGCTTCCTCGCATTCTTTCGTCCAAGCAAACTTATTATTGCGCCGCAGACATTGAAAATAGGGATGCCCCTTTTCTCCGCTAGCTGACACGAAGCGAGATAGGGCTGCCATCCGACCTGTTAGCTGCTGGACTTCTTTCACCGTAGCCGGGCTCCTCATCGCCAAGATGGCGGCACACTTGTCTGGGTTGGCTTCTATTCCTCTTTCTGTCAAGAGAAAACCCAAAAACTTTCCAGCCTCCACGCCGAAAATGCATTTCTCCGGGTTGAGCTTTAACTTGAACTTGGCGATCGTCGTGAACAATTCTTCCAAGTCTGCAACGTGCTTGCTCTTTTCCTGCGAGGTCACGACCATGTCATCGACGTAGGCTTGCACGTTCCTTCCCAGCATTGGTGCAAGTACTCGATCCATCAGCCTCTGGTACGTGGCCCCCGCGTTCTTCAGCCCAAACGGCATCACCTTATAGCAGTAGCACGATCTCTCCGTCATGAAGGCTGTTTTCTCTTCATCCATGGGATGCATCTTGATCTGATTATATCCTGAGAAGGCATCCAGGAAACTCAGCAACTTACACCCTGCAGCACTATCAACCAGGGCATCTATGCTTGGTAAAGGATACGAATCCTTTGGGCAAGCTTTGTTCAGGTCGGTGAAATCGACGCACATGCGCCATTTCCCGTTGCTCTTCTTCACCAGCACGACATTTGCCAACCATTCAGGGTACTGGACTTCCCTGATGTGGCCTGCAGCGAGGAGTTTCTGTGTTTCGTCCCTGATCGCCTGCCTCCTCTCCTCGTTGAACTTTCTTCTTCTTTGTCGCACCGGTCTCACCAAATTGTCCATCGCCAGATGATGGCACAAGAAGTCGGGATCAATCCCGGGCATGTCCGAAGCGGACCATGCAAACGCGTCCAGATGCCGCTCAATCACCTTGGCGATTTGGTCCTGAAGATCGACCTTCAGAGAACTTCCCAGCTTGAAGATTTTTCCTCCGATCTCCTTTTCGAGCCACTGCTCGACATGTTTAGGCCTGGATTCTCTGGCGATCACCGCCCTAGCGATTCCCTGTTCCCTTGCTTCCTCGGGGCGATTCCGCGCCTCTTCCTTCTCCAGGCCAGCATTCCTCTCCCCTAGCTCAGCGTCTACCATCTCTATATCTCTTCCGGCAGCCTCCTCTGTTACCGTCGATCTGGGCTTCACACCGGGAGGTGGGGTGGTTGTTACGTAACTTACTGATCTTTTGTTTTTCAGGCTATTCTCATAGCACCTTTTCGCTTCTTTTTGATCAGACTTGATCGTGATCACCACCCCTTCCATGGATGGCAACTTTACTTTCATGTGCCGAGTCGACGGAATGGCGCCTATCCTGTTAAGCGTGGGCCTTCCCAACAGGATGTTATACGCTGAAGGGGCATTTACGATGAGGTACTTGATTTTCTCTGTCCTTGACCCAGCCTCATCTGTAAACGTGGTTCTCAGCTCAATGTACCCCCTGACCTCCACCTGGTCACCAGCGAACCCATATAAGCACCCTCCATAGGGCCTTAGCTGGTCAAGGGGCAATTCCAGCTGCGTGAAAGTCGGCCAGAACATCACGTTTGCCGAGCTTCCTTGGTCCACCAGAACTCTGTGGACCTTCCTTCCCGCTGTAACCAATGAAATAACTATGGGATCGTTGTCATGAGGCACAACGTCCCGAAGATCCTGCTTTGTGAACGTAATGTCCACTTCCGGCGAGTGATCTTCAAACATGTCCACTGTCATCACCGATCGCGCATACTTTTTCCTCTGCGATGCGGTGCATCCACCACCTGAGAAACCCCCTGCAATGGTGTGGATCTCCCCGTGGATAGGCATCTCGTGTTGCTGGGCTTCTCCACCTGCTGGCTGGGAACTCGACGCTCCCCCCGTCCTCCTGTCCAGCAGATAGTCATTTAGGAACCCGCTCTTAACCAGATCGTCGAGCTGGTATCCTAAAGACAAACACGAGTCCAAAGTGTGGCCAAAACATTGGTGGAACTCGCACCAGGCGTCCGGCTTTGACCCCAGCACCTTGTCGCCCACCTTCTCAGGCGCCTTCAACCTAGCAGATATGTTAGGAATGGCGATCAGGTCCGCCAGTCCCATGACAAACTTGTGCTTAGGCGGACGATTGTATTCCCGGCGTGCTGGTTGCTGGCGTGCTTGGCTTCTTCCCTTGTTTCTCCTGTCGTAAGGATGGCGAGTCCTTTGGTCTTTCCTGGCCGCCGCCGCCGTTTCCAGCACCCTCTGCGGCTGGATCCTGGTCTGGGCGCGTGGCCTGGCGGGAGCCACGCTGCCTCTTTTCTCGGTGACTTCACTCTCGTCGGCGATGTGAGCCACCGCAAGTCGCCTGACCTCAGCAAATGTCGCGGGGTGAGCCCTGATCAAGGCCTTGCAGAATGGTCCTGGCTGCACGCCCTTCTTGAATGCATAGACCAGCATTTCTTCATCCTTGGCCGGCGATCTGACCATCTGCGCCCCAAAGCGATTCAGGTAGTCTCTGAGGGACTCTCCCTGGTACTGCCTTATATCAAACAGATCATAAGACACCCTGGGCGGTGCCTTATTCACTATGTACTGCTCAACGAAGATCTTCGAGAACTGTTGAAAATTGGTTATGTGGCCGTTAGGCAGGCTCACAAACCACTCCATAGCCGTTCCTTGGAGCGTACTCACGAACATCTTGCAGTAGACGGCGTCTGACCCTCCCGACAGCATCATCTGCGTATGGAACGTGGTCAGATGAGCCTCTGGATCCTCCACGCCGGTAAAGACAGCCTTAACCGGGACCACGCTCGTGGGAATTGGCGTGTCGGTTATCGCCTGAACGAAAGGCATTGGGAAAACACGAGGTGGCGTCGACGGCGCCACCACTTCAACAGAAGAACGTCCTTGCTGCTCCTGAAGAGCTCGACGCAGCTCCTCAGTCACCTTGCTGAGCTCCTCGTTTCTGGCGCGAGAGGCGACCAGGTCCTCATGTATTCTAGCCTGCTCTACGCGCGAGGCTTCCACAGTTGCCTGCAACGAGCGCATCATCTCTGCCATCTGCGCCATGGTCATGGCGGCGTCGCCTTCAGCAGCGACAGGCGCCACGGGACTGGAACGATTGCTTCTCATTTTTCTCATTAACTTCAGCGAATCACAGGAATGCAGCGAACAACACCTCAGCCACGATCGAATCAGCGATCAACCGGAGAAAAAAGCGCGAAACTTGCGCAAGAAAACTCAAGAACACCGTAAGCCTTCAAAGAACCACAACTTCACTAGAAACCAACGCTTCCCCGCGGACAACCAAACTCACGCTGTGGATGGGAGCAAGTTTTACACGGCCCCACGGTGGGCGCCTGATGATCCTGCCTGTTGACCGGAACGCTGGAAACTGCCTCGTCAAAGGATCGACGTGCGCACCGCTTCTCACCTCCGTTCCTCTTCGGGATCTACCTCAAGAACCTGCAAAGAAACAGTACGGCGCCGCTGCGGCCGATCGCACTCCAATGCTCAAGTCAGTGACGATATCACCAAAAACTAAGTGAACAAGAACCGTGCAAATCCTCTCTCACAGTCAGCTCTATCACTCGCAAGCGTAAAGTGTATAAACTGAACGTGCGTACCTCAGAAAGTTTGTTAAGAACCCTTATATACCTGGTAGCTTTCTCTCTCCTGGCAGTTATAGACTTGGACACGTGGCTCGCATCCAACTGTACACGTGCCATCATCTGGAGGCTCCCTGACTTTGCGCTGCTTCTACTCTCATTTTGGCTAAGTTACTTATGCATGGTACTGCCCAGTGCATAGCTAACTTGGGAGTGCGATCTCTACTGGAACTGGCGAGTTAGGGGCCTTCATACACCTTCCTTGTGGTCTCGCCGGCCGCCTTCACAATCTGCTTCTCCTTCATCTTCGGCGATGTGCTCGCCCTGGCGATCTCCAATGGCTAGGTCGCCTGAATCTACATCTGGCGACTTCATCTTCAACCTGGCGATCGCCGATTCTGATAAGCTGGAAATCGGAACACGCCAATATAACAACTGGCGACTACACGAGCCCCCCCGACTTCCTTCCCTTCTGCCAACCTGGCGCCTTGTCAACACGCTTATACTGTAGGAGGATGCCACGTCATCACACCCGACCACCAGGGCGGTACAGTTACTTAGTGAATACCCAGTGGTTTTCTGGGGACTGGATGTAGCTATGGTAAGGAGTGAACTAGTTTAATTGATTGTGTGATCTTCTCTTTCCCTCAGTCATTTAAAATCTTATTGAATTTGGATTTTAACGTTGTTTCCATAAACAATCGATTAAAACGTAATTCCAACCGGTTGTCTTTCTGATAGCTGGTTTAACGGTTCTGTTTTTTTGGCTGATCTGATTTTTTTATCTGTAAATCAATATCAATCTTCATTCTTAACATATATTTGTGAAAAACACCTCTTAAACATTTCATCCCCTCTCTTGTTAAGCCCATTAATACTTACAATTGGCATCAAGAGCTAGGTTCTTGAAATTTACTGAAGTCCTGTTTTTCAAAACTTTTTGAATGGTTGACAAGTTTGTTAGAATGGATGGCTTTAAACTAAAGGGGGGGGGGGGTTGCATTGTTTAAAGAGGGTTTTCGCAAGCTTTTAGTCAAGAATGAAATTCTCTCAAGAAACAATTGATAAGGAATCCAGTTTGCCAAAACAGCAGTACCAGAAAAATCAATCGGTTGTTTATACCAGCAAACAAATATCAAAAATGAATTTAAAGAGATTAAGGATAGAGAGATTGCACACAGAAGTTTATACTGGTTCACTCTAAACCCAGAGCTACATCCAGTCTTCTCAGAAACCACTGAGGAAATCCACTAAGCAACCACACCTTGATCACTTACACCACAACCAAGAAAGTGACCTTGATCCCCTCAAGACACACACTTCTCTTGGCCAACACACCAACACTAAGATTGTTGATCTTGATCCCCTCAAGAACACGCAACAAATCTCAGCAAACACACAAACAAAACTTGTTCAACAGAGTACAAGGATTACACTTGTTACAGAAGATAATCTGAAATCAATACAACCAGAATCCTATTCCACACACTTTGATCAATCACAAACTCTAAGCAATCTCAGCTCTTTGAAAAACTCAAAAAACTCTATTCAAAATCTTGTTTTTCAAATTTGTTTTTTTTGAATTTATTCAAAGATGTTGTTTGTTATCAAATCTTAACAAACTCTTAAATTGCATTTAAAGATTGGTCAAAGCATTTAAAGACTGGAGCGTAAGCAGTTAAATCATTTAAAGCTCAGTCAAAGATAAAACAATTTTTCTGTTATGGTACCAAAACAAACAATCGGTTGTTTCCTCGAATCAATCGGTTGTTTTGGTTTTAACAGCTCAACCATTTGAAAAACAGTTTTCAAACTTTTCTAAAAACATCTAAGTATAAACAATCGGTTGTTTCGACAAAACAATCGGTTGTTTTTAACTTAGTTTGAAAAACATTTTTCTTTCAAAAAGATTGAGAATGGCTATGCTTTGGATTCAATCAAGAGGTGGATTACATACACAATCTACCCCAGATCCTAACTAAAACAGCATAGCAACAGCAAGCACAGCCAAGGCTTCAACATCCTTCAAAGGGTTTGGATTCTTCAAAGCTTGAACACCACTTGGTTCAACAAAGTTGCCTTTTGGGGAAGGAGCTTCTATTAATAGACCACCTTTATTCTGTGGTTTAAACTATCAATTCTGGAAAATTAGAATGAATTTTTTTTATTCAATCTACAGATAAAGGAATTTGGGAAGCCATAGAGAATGAACCCTTTATCCCAAGTCAAAAAGGATGATGTGTTTGTTGATAAGCCTTCATCTGAATGGACTGAGTCAGACAGCAAGAAAGCTAAGTTTGATTGGATTGCAAAAAATATTATAACTTCTACTTTAAGCTGTGATGAATTTTTCAAGGTGTCACAATGCAATTTTGCAAAAGAAATGTGGGATATTCTTGAGGTCACACATGAGGGAGCCAATGATGTGAAAAGGGCAAGAAAGCATGCTCTCATCCAAGAATATGAGTTATTCAAGATGCAGAAAGGGGAAAGAATTTCTGAAGTCCAGAAACGTTTTTCTCACATTTTGAATCACCTAATGAGTCTTGGAAAAAGATTTGACAAAGAGGAGCTGAATATAAAGATTTTAAAGTGTCTTGATAGGTCTTGGCAGCCAAGGTTACTGCAATTTTTGAATCAAAGGATCTAACATCCATGACAACAACCTCATTGTTTGGTAAGCTAAGAGAACATGAACCTGAAATGAATAGGTTATTTGTCCAAGAAAGTGAGGATAAACACATAAAAGGAATAACCCTGAAAGCAGCTGGCCAGAAAAGATATCAAGATTCCAGTGACAGTGGAGAAGACACAATGAGTTTGCTATGAAAAAAAGTTCAGCAAATTCTTGAAGAAGAACAACAAAGGCCAATCTTCTAAAAGGTATAGTTCCAAGAAAGTGAATGATTTCAATCATAATAAATATACTTGTTTTGGTTGTGGTGAGCAGGGACACATCAAGGCAGATTGTGCTAACAATGAGAACAAAGAGAAAGCAAAATTCAAAGGAGAAAGAAGAGGCAAGATCAAGAAAACATATGTAGCTTGGGATGACAACGAAATGTCCTCTTCCAGTTCTTCAGAGATGCATAAGGTAATATGTGCTTGAAGGCATCAACATCAAGCAATGTAAGTTCATCTTCTTCATCCAAGGGTAATAACTACTGTCAACTCCTTGTAGCATTTAAAGAAACACATGAAGAAGCTAATAGATTGGCTCTCCTGAACAACCGATTGAAAGGATTGAATAACTGACTTGAAAACAGAGTTAAATCACTGGAAGAAGAGTTGGAAAAAGCTAAAATTGATTTTGAAAATTTGGATTTGATTTACAAGAACTATTCTTGCATGTGTGACTCAAGTGTTTGTGAAAACTGTGAATCTCTTGAAAAGAAGGTTCACTACCTTGTGAAAATTATGGATAGGCTTTTAATAGGAAAATCCAACTTTGAGAGTGTTATTGGAAAAATTTTGTTTTTGGAAAATCTGGTTTAGGATTTAATCCACAGAGTAAAAAGAATGGGATTTCAAAACCTTTTTCAACTGTGCCAAAAAATCAACTGATTAAAAGATCGAAACAACCGGTTGTTACATGCTTTTATTGTATGAAGAGAGGTCATTCTGTCAGGTTCTGCAGAATTTGTAAAATTCTTGGTCTTAAAGGTATTTTGAAATGGATTCCAAGAAATATTGTTGATTATGATGATAAAACTAACATAAAAGGTCCCCAATTCTTTAAGGGATCAAATCTTGTTATTTGATATGTTCTTTTTTGCAGAACTTTGCTTCCACAATGAAGGATATGTAGAATCTGGATTTCATGGATGCAAGTACTTAAGACAGAGCTTAGATTTTGGAATTATGAACTGTCTCAAATCTGTACTAAAATCTTGAAGGATAATTCCTTATTCTTTCTATGCTTAAACATTCAGTTTTAAATCAAATTCTGTATTTTCATTCTTGGGTTCTAGATTATTTTGATTTGTATTTCTTCTATTCCAATACAAACACTATGTGCTTTAATATGAATCTTTGTATATTTGATTTTTGTTAAATGAATTTTGGTTTTCTAACTTCATTCCGTTGTTGTAGAATTTCAATCAATTGTTTCAACCCTGATAACACTGGTCAAATTTGCTTTAATTCTCTATGCCTTGATTTGCTTCTCTGATCAATCCTAGTGTCGTTAGTAGTCAATGGTGCATTAATTACAGCTTTGAACATGTATTCTATGTGCAATATATTTTTCTTTACATTAAAAATTAAAATCCTTTTAAGCTTGGTCAAATCAGCATGTGATTTCTCTCTTTGTGCTTTATGTTAGGGTCTGATAGTCTACTTTATTGCCTTTGATTTGATTCCTTTTCGTTTGAATTTTAACTCACTAAATGCCAAAGCTTTGACTACCTTTTTTGGTTATAAAAATGTGTGGTTATTAGTTGTTCTTCTTCATAAGAAACAACCAGCTATTTTCTCTTCTGCTATAATATTTTTCTGCAGTTTTCCTACACTCTTTTGCTCTCACTAAATCATGGAATCAACTCCTCCATCATCCAAGAGGATGAAGACAAGGGCTGTGAGAAGCGGAGGTAAACTTGAAATCTGGTTTGCAAGAGAATCTGAATTGATTGAGAAAATCCTACATGAGACATGTAGGAAAGTTGTCAATACTCCAAAACTGGTTTCCTTCAGCTAGATGAAACAGCAAAACCTCATTGAAGTGAGGAATCTCTTGAAGGAACAAAAGCTGAAGCGGTTTCTTGAAATGTCTGGAAATATATATCCAAATTTGGTTAAAGTCTTCTATACAAACCTTCAATTTAATGGTGATAATCTCAGCTCTCATGTGAAAGGGGTGGGCATTGAGATCACCCATGAGGTTTGGACTGCCATAACTTGGTTAAAGTACACTGGACTGAGAATCAATAAAGGCAACCTAGGAGTGGTGGAAGAATTTAACAAGACACAATTCTACAAGAGTTGCCTTAAAAATCGTATCTTAAAAGTGAGGAATTTTTCAGTTGGAGGATTAAAGTTGGATGAGAGGCTCACTGCCTTCATCATCTCCTGGATAGTCTCACTAAGGGGTAGCAACCATTCCACTCTCTCAGAAGAAGACTTGGTTCTGATTTACTACATCTTGAACAAAGTCAAGCTGAATTGGATCCACATCTTTATGGACCACATGCAAAAAGCAACAAGGTTAGTGATTTCCATTATCCTTATGCCATTTTGATTTCTAAATTTCTACACTATTTTGAAGTGGATTTGGAGGAAGAACTGGCTGAGGTTGTGAAGCCCTCAAGTGAAATCAATAGTGGTTCCCTAAGCAAAATGGGGTTTACCAAAATAGGTGGAAAGTGGGTGAGTAAAGATGAATATCAAGCTGGTCCAAGTGGAGCTCATGCTGAGGAAGGAAAAGAAGCTACAACAACCACAGAAGAACCTACTGCTGAGGTATATGAAGTTGGACAAAGCTTTGATCATATGAATGAGAGGATAACCTCAATGTCTCCCTTTGAAAGGCTCATGGTGAGTAGGATGGATAACTTTACTGAAAATCAAAGAAGCCTTCATGAGTTATGTGAGACAAGGTTCCAGAATATGGATTCAAGGTTCCAGACCTTGGATAAGCAAATTGAGGAAGTACATAATCAACTCCTTGATCTGCAATATGGCAAGGATGAATGAAGCAAGTTTACAACTTTCTTTTACAATTCCGGTTTAATTTTCTGAACAATTGCCTTTTCCTTATGCTATTTTTCATCCTTTTTTCACTTTATTTGTGAATACAAATAGGGGGAGAAGTGGTTTGGGTTGAAATGTTCTTATCTGCACCTATTTTTGCTTGAACATTGCCTTGACTGTTTTTAAGCTGCTACTATAATTCTGAATTTTAATCGGTTAATCCTGCGATTTAACCGACTGTTTTTCTACTGCTGCACCTATGCATGTGTTGTCGGTTTTCACAGTGATTTGGTTGATGTTTCTATTTAAAAATCACCTAGTGGAACTGGTTGTGGTGTTTGATTAATCTGGAATAGATTATACTATGTTTCTGCATCTGTTTGTGATTGCAGGTTGTGCCAAATTCTAAACAGAACATTCCAAAGCATCCCAGGGATTTGTCTTCATCAAATAGGGGGAGAATGCGGAAAATGAAGCTTTGATGCCTCCAAACCTATGAAGAAAGCTTGAAGCCAGTGTTGCTGTGTTTGAGGTTTAGTTCTAGGTTGTCTAGAATTTGTAAAGTTCATTCTTAAACCAATGCATAGCTAAATCAATATGTTTTGGAAAAAGAAAAATATTTTTCTAAGAAAAGTGAAAAACAACCGCTTGATGTTACAGTTTAGTCGGTTGTTTTACACTCAGCTTGATTGGAGGGTTTTTCAAACTGTTTTTTGGTTGACTAACTGTCAAAACCAATTCAACTGGTTAAAACGACATTTCAACCGGTTGATTTTTGAATTTCTTAACAGTGTTTCAAAATCTTGTTAAATCTGTTTTCAGTTGATTTGAAACTGTTTTAGCTCGTGATTATCTGCCTAAAATGGCTAGATTGAAGAGCTATAAAACTGGTTACCCTCAATATTTAAAAACACACAGAAAGTGAGATTAAGAAAGATCTTTGAGGGAGATTTGATTCAAGCTTTGCTAAGATTGCCTAAGGTTGTGCAAGTGGTTCAAGAAGTGAATTAGGAGCTTTGTGATTTCCTGTACTCCAGGTGTAATTTGTTCCTTATATTCCTGTAATTGTTTTTCATTTTGTGTTATTGTAAAACATTGAATCTGTAAGGTCAGAGGTTGTTCTGATTGTGATTGTGTGAAAAGGCAAAGAGGGTGTGTGCTCTTGTGGGATCAAGATCACCTCTTTGCAGTGTTGTGTGATTGTAATTTGTTGTTGGTTACTTAGTGAATACCTAGTGGTTTTCTGGGGACTGGATATAGCTCTGGTAAGGAGTGAACCAGTATAATTTATTGCATGATCTTCTCTTTCCCTCACTCATTTAAAATCTTATTGAATTGTGATTTTAACATTGGTGCCATAAACAATCGGTTAAGACGTAATTTCAACCGGTTGTTTTTCTAATAGTTGGTTTAACAATTTTGTTTTCTGATTTGTTTATCTGTAAATAAATATCAATCTTCATTCTTAACATATATTTTCAAAAACTTCCCTTAAGCAATTCACCCCGCTCTTGTTAAGGCCATTAATACTTACAGACCTGGTTATTCGTCTGATGATGCTCCATAGAGGCAAACACCTGTTTAATATCGAGCTCCGTGCATAGCGTGCATAACTTCTAACTTGCAAACTGGGTACCACTATCGGATACCAAGTGCATTGGGATCCCGAAACGATAGACATTGTTTTTCCACACAAAGTGATGAACCTTGCGGACGGTTATCTACGCAACTAGCTCAACTTCTATCCACTTAGTGAAGTATTCAATAGCTACCACGAGGTACTTCATTTGAGGAATTCCCATAGGGAAAAGACCTAAGATGTTTATTCCCCAGGTATGGAAAGGCCAGGGGCTATGTATTGACAACAACTCCTTCGGGGGCGCATGGTGCCAATCAGCATGCTTCTGACATTGTTCGCATCGTTGTGCGTATATCATACAATCCTCCTTCATAGTTGGCGAATAATACCCAACTCGAACGACCTTCAGCGAGAGAGCTCTTCCTCCCACATGGCTTCCACAAATGCCTTCATGGAGCTCTGCCATGATGCGGGTACACTGATCCCTGCTCACACAAGTGAGGATGGGATGAGTGTAACCATGACGAAACAACTTTCTATCCACCAGGGTATACCTTCCCGCATTCCTCTTAACCACCTTCGCCTCTGTAGGCTCTAGTGGGTGTATACCATCAATTAGGTAGCGCTGATATGGTGTCATCCAGGTCTCTATCACGTCGACCTGCAAGATTTCCAACGATTCCTCTCCCAACAAGGTGTAGGTGCTTATCCTAGGCACCTTCAAAGTTTCTTGCATCTTTACCATCTGCCTTAGACGATAGTTCTACCATGAAATCAGTATATACCTAGCCTTTAATAGGCCCTCTGGGTTCGTACTGCACGCCAAACTCAAACAGGTCGACTGCCCAACGAACCTGCCATGTCAGGCTTCTGAAGGACCTTGCGGATAGGAAGATCGGTCATCACTATTACAATTAAACTTTGGAAATAATAGCAGAGTTGTCGTTCTGCAAATACCACTGCCAAGGCGGCCTTTTGAATAGCTTGATATCATACCTCCGGTCCCTGAAACACCTTGCTCACGAAGTAAATAGGCCTTTGAACCTTGTCTTGCTCTTGCACAATGACCGAACTGATTGCTTGATCGGTGACTGCAAAATAAAGATGAAGGGGAGTACCTGGCAGTGACATACAAAGAACAGGCGGGCTGGCCAGGTACTCCTTCAACCTAATGAATGCGTCTTCACACTCGTGAGTCCCTATGAAACAATTGTTCTTCTTCAGGCATTGAAAATAAGGGTATCCCTTCTCTCCTTCAACTGATGAGAAACTGGACAAGGCGGCCATGCGCCCAATCAGTTGTTGTACTTCCTTCACACTGGCAGGGCTCCTCATCCCTATGATTGTTGCACACTTGTATGGGTTCGCTTCTATACCCCCTTCAGTGAGCAGAAAGCCAAGGAACTTCCCTGCTTCCACCCCAAACACACATTTCTTAGGGTTCAACTTTAAATTATACTTGGCTATCGTACTGAACAACTCTTCCAAATCATTAATGTACTAATCCTTTTCTTCTGAGGTGAAGACCATGTCGTCCACATACGCTTGTACATTTCGCCCAATCATTGGGGTGAGGATCCTATTCATCAACCTCTGATAGGTGGCACCAACATTCTTGAGACTGAAAGGCGTGACCTTGTAGCAGTAGCTAGAGAGCTCGGTTGTGAAGGCGGTCTTGCTTTCGTGTCAGGGGTACATGCGAATATGATTGTACCCCGAGAATGTGTCTAGGAAACTCAGCAAACGAAAACCTGAGGCATTGTTCACCTAGGAGTCTATGATGGGGAGTGGATAAGAGTCCTTGGGTCAGGATTGTAAAGTCGACGCACATCCTCCACTTCCCATTAGCCTTCCGTACCAATACCACGTTTGCTAACCACTCAAGGTATTGAATCCCCTTTTTGTGGCCAGTCTTGAAGAGCTTCTGCGTCTCTCCCCTGATGATCTGACGCCTCTCCTCATTAAACTTCCTTCTTTTTCTACACTACCGGTATGACCTTCTCATCCATAGTAGGCCTATGGTACAAGAAGTCTGGGTTTATCCAGACATGTTCGAGGATGACGAGGCAAAAACATCCATATCCCCGGATATTACTCCAACTATCTTGTCTTGTGATCCGATCGGTCATCGGTAGTCGATGACATCAGCATCAGAGAACCACGTGGACCACTCGCAGGGTGACACGTGGACCAGGTGGCAGAGAGGTAGGGGGACGATCGCCAAGAGAGGTGATCGGTGGTCAGTAACCAAGTTACCACCGACAGATCAGGCGACAGAGAGGTCGGGGGACAGATCACCCAGAATGGTGATCGGTGGTCAGTAGCCAAGTGACCACCAGCAGACCAGTTCCCAGACTCACGCCTGGAGGCAGAGCGCGAGTAGCGAATAAACACTGATCAGTCATCGGGTGTATTGTCATCGGGGTCTCGTGTTACACGCAGTTAGACTGGGACTAAGGTTCCCAGCGAGAGCGTTACGCATGGACCTCGCATGGGCACACCTCAAGGAATCATGCACGAGAGTGGCCTGAGGGAACTAGTAAGCCAGTCGGTGATTGGTGATTCCCTCAACCCATTACGTGCGTGTCATCCTGAAGGGTAAGTCGCCTACACAGAGAGTAACGTTTGGAGAGTGCGCCTAGACCAGCCACACCCGACGTTCTCCTAAGAGTATGCAATTTGCCCGGATAAGAGAAGCATCCTGAGTTACTCCGCAAGGGTGTAGCTTAGGCAGACAAAGAGAGGCGCTAGAGCCCTTCCAGTAAGTGACACGTGTGTGGTTAGATGTGAGTTGCAGGCCTCCACGTGTCAGCATCTGAGAGGGTTTAGGGTTTAGGGTTTAGGGTTTAGGGCCAGAAGCAGGGAAAGAGAGATAAAAGGCAGAATCAGAGTGAGAGGGGAGGAAGAAAAAAAGATATAGAAAAAACAGAGTGCAAGTTTTTTCACACACACACATTTTTACTAAGTTTCCAGTTTCTGGTGGTTCTGTCGAACTAACTTGATCGTCGGAGTGCAAACGGCCGCTAGAGGCGCCGTCTGTGCATTTTGCAGGTCACACTTTGAAGACATCTGAGAGAGAGAGAGTTCAGAAGGTGATTCTTCAGGAGACGCAGTCGCGAAGACAGGGCAGAAAGTGTTACGAAGCGATTCACCCACGTTCAAGTTGCCGGCAGGATCATTTGGCGCCCACCGTGGGGCCCGAGTGAATCGTTGTCCCACATATACCACAGTTTTTAAGCTCACCAGAGTTTTATCAGTTTCTCTGATAGAGAAGATGCCTAGAAACAGACAACCATCACCTGCGCCATCCGCTGACGAAGGATCTGTGACAATGGCGCAGGTCCTGGAAATGGTGTGCACGCTGCAGGATAACGCTGCAGCGTCGAAAGTCGAACAAGAAAGGATGCAGATGGAGTTGGCTGCGTCGCAAAGCAGGAACGACGAACTGAATCGTGTCAACGAAGAGTTGAGAAGAACGCTGCAGGCGCAGAGGGAGCACGTCGTTGACGAAAGGGTGTCCAGGCAGCCTTCACCTCCAAGGGCATTTCCCATGCCATTCTGCCCCGAGATTATGGGAACCATGGTGCCTTCTAACCTGGTGGGGGTAAAAGCGTCGTTCAAAGGGGTAGAAGACCCGGAGGCGCATCTGACGGCATTCCACACCCAGATGATGTTGTCCGGGGGCTCAGACGCTGTATACTGCAAGATGTTCATGAGCACCCTGAGCGGAATCGCCATGGAGTGGTTCGTGAGTTTACCAGAAGGGCATATCACGTCGTTCTCTCAGTTCTCGAAGCTCTTCATCGAGCAATACATCGTCAACAAGGCACCTGCGGTGGTGTCCTACGACCTGTTCGACGTGCGCCAATACCAGGGGGAGTCGCTGAAAGACTACCTCAACCGTTTTGGAGCACAAGTGGTTAGACTACCCAGCAAAGATGAAGATATGCTTGTGCACGCATTTAAGAAGGGAGTGCTGCCTGGCCCTTTCAGTGAGTCTCTCATCAGGAGCCATCCCAGCACTTTTGCAGAGATCCGACGGCGTGCGGTGGCGCACATAGTGGCAGAAACAGAAGTTTCTGAGAAGAGGGGAAGTGCTGCACCACCCAGACCGCGTGGAGGGCAAGGAAAACCACAGCAAGCGAGGGTGCATGAGACCAAAGAAGGGAAGAAGGTGCGGGAAAAACCTCGTCCCTATGCACCAGGCAAAGACCAGAGTAAGGGGCGTGCAAGGGAGAATAACGCGCCCCCAAGATACAACTTCATGGTGGGGTTGGCGGATCTCATCGCCCTTCCTGCCGTAGCAGCAAGACTACGAGTACCAGAGAAGACAGACAAGGTACTCGGAAGGAAGAAGAATGAATGGTGTGAGTTTCATCAGGCCTTTGGACATACACTTCATTCCTGTTTGGCGCTGGGACACCAACTGGCAGAGTTGGTGAAGTCTGGTTTTCTAGCAGATTACCTGCGTGAGCCACAGGGTGATCGCGCGTCAGGATCCCAAACTGGAGAGCAACAGCATGAAGTCCCTGTGCATGGGGAAGTGCAGACGATCGCTGGAGGCTTCTCTGGTGGGGGATGCACAGCTTCACAAAGAAGGAGATACACTCGATCTGTGATGGCGGTAGATGCAGTGAATGAGAGTCATTACCCTGAGGTGGACATTGTCTTCAGGAAGGCCGACCTACGAGACGTTGTCCCACACGACAACGACCCTGTGGTCATTTCTCTCGTCACAGCAGGAAGACGAGTGCATAGAGTACTCGTAGATCAAGGAAGCTCGGCGGATGTCATGTTCTGGCCAACATTCAACAAGCTACAGTTGTCCCCTGATCAGTTGAGACCGTATGCTGGTTGTCTCTACGGTTTTGCAGGGGATCAGGTAGAAGTGCGAGGATACATCGAGCTGAGGACAACGTTCACTGACGGAACGACAGCCCGCACGGAAAAGATAAAGTACCTGGTGGTGAACGCCCCTTCTGCGTACAATGTCCTGTTGGGGAGGCCAACGCTCAATAGACTGGGCGCAATACCATCGACAAGGCATATGAAGTTGAAGCTACCGTCGATGGAAGGGGCCGTGATAACCATCAAGTCGGATCAGGCTGAGGCAAGACGCTGTTATGAGAACAGCTTGAAGCAAAAAAGAAGTGTGTGCCATGTCACCACAAAACCACCACCAGGCATGCATGAAGAGCGATTGGCGGTCAGGGAGACACAAGGCGCTCAGAGGATGGAGAAAGCTGCGGTGGGGGGCTCCCAGGTGGCCCAAGTCGAGGAAGAAGAGGAAGGCACGATCACTCCTCGCGAGTCAGGGATCGCGAGAGCGATCATTGCCAGTAAGAGGAGGCCCCACCCAGCTGAAGGATGGGTCGAGGTGGACATCGGGGGAAGAAAATTCAAGTTGGGGGGATCCTTCATTGAAGAAGAACGAAGGCTGATCATGCGTGTGATTGAGAAGCACATGAATGCCTTTGCATGGTCATCATCCGACATGCCAGGAATCGACCCCGATTTCCTCTACCATCGTCTATCAATGGACCCCATGGTTCGACCCGTACGGCAGAGAAGAAGGAAATTTAACGAGGAGAAGAGGAAGGTGATCCACGACGAAGCGCAGAAGCTCCTTGACGCAGGGCATATCAGAGAAATCCAGTACCCCGAGTGGCTAGCGAATGTGGTACTGGTGCAGAAGGCAAGCGGCAAGTGGAGAATGTGCGTGGACTTCACTGACCTCAACAAGGCGTGCCCCAAGGATTCTTACCCCTTACCCAGTATAGATGCCCTAGTCGATAGCGCATCGGGGGGAAAGTTGCTCAGCTTCTTGGACGCTTTCTCGGGATACAACCAGATCAGGATGCACCCAATGGACGAATGCAAGACCGCGTTTATGACGGAACGGTCTTGCTATTGCTACAAGGTCATGCCATTTGGGTTGAAGAATGCGGGGGCTACCTACCAGCGGCTCATGGATAGGGTGCTCTCGCCCATGCTGGGGAGAAACGTACACGCCTATGTAGATGACATGGTGGTTACGTCCCAAGAGAAGAAGCATCATGCAGCTGATCTGGAAGAGCTATTCGCCACCATCGCCAAGTATAGGCTGAAGCTCAACCCTGAGAAATGCATATTCGGTGTAGAGGCTGGGAAGTTCTTGGGTTTCCTCTTGACAGAGCGAGGAATCGAAGCTAACCCGGAGAAGTGTGCGGCGATCGTGGCGATGAGGAGCCCAACGACGGTGAAGGAGGTGCAGCAGCTCACCGGTCGCTTGGCAGCACTGTCCCGGTTTATGTCTGCTGGTGGGGAGAAAGGTCACCCAAACTTCCAGTGTCTCAAGCGCAACAGCAGATTTCTCTGGACGCAGGAGTGCGAGGAGGCCTTCATTAAGTTGAAGGGATATCTGGCAAGTCCACCAGTCTTGCGAAAGCCCCAGGTAGGCATCCCTCTCCGTCTATACTTTGCTGTTACGGAGAGGGCAGTCAGTTCAGTCCTGGTGCAAGAGCAGGACCAGGCCCAGAGGCCTGTTTATTTCGTCAGCAAGGTGCTGCAAGGCCCTGAAACCAGGTACCAGGCCCTCGAGAAGGCTGCTCTGGCGGTGGTATTCTCAGCCAGAAGACTCAGACACTATTTCCACAGCTTCACAGTGGTGGTGATGACTGATCTGCCTATTCAGAATGTATTGAAGAAACCTGATGTGGCAGGAAGGATGGTCAAGTGGGCAGTAGAATTGTCGGAATTCGATATTCAGTATGAGCCCCGAGGACCGATCAAGGGGCAGGTGTTCGCGGACTTCGTAGTCGAGCTATCATCCATCGCGACACCTGCAGAAGGGCTAGATTTCCGATGGGTGTTATCGGTGGATGGCTCCTCTAATCAGCAAGGAAGCGGCGCTGGGGTCATCCTGGAAGGGCCAAACGGAGTACTGATCGAGCAGTCCCTCCGTTTCGCCTTCAAAGCTAGCAACAATCAGGCGGAGTACGAAGCCCTGATCGCAGGAATGTTGCTAGCAAGGGAAATGGGAGCAAAAAATCTGCTGGCCAAGAGCGACTCGTTACTGGTCACTGGGCAGGTTACGGGGGAGTTCCAAGCAAAGGATCCCCAGATGGCAGCCTACCTGGAGTATGTGCAGCTCCTGAAGACGTCCTTCACTGAGTTTGAGTTAGTGCATGTACCAAGAGAGCAGAATGCCCGAGCAGACCTGCTTGCCAAGCTGGCCAGCTCAGGCAAAGGGGGAAAGCAGAGGACTGTCATTCAGGAGACCCTGAAGGTGCCGCGCGCGTTTGTATCAGACAACCAGGTGCTTCATGTATACAAGTCAATGGAGCGTCTAACGATCGGTCATCGGTCGTTGACTCAAGAGACGCTGAGAGCGCCGAGGGTGAGATCGCGACCCTCAAAGATCGGTGAGTCGATGGAGGTCCACGCGGAGAAGGAACCCCACACCTGGATGACGCCATACCGGCTATACTTAGAAGATGGTGTACTCCCGCTCGATCTGGCAGAGGCCAAAAGAATAAAGAGGGGTTCAAGTAAGTTTACTCTCGTAGATGGAAGCCTATTTAGATTTGGATTTTCTCACCCTGTGCAGATCTGTGTACACGGCGAGCAGTGCACCAGACTCATGTCTGAGCTGCACGAGGGGGTGTGCGGAAGCCATGTAGGTGGTCGCGCTTTGGCAAGTAGAGTACTCCGCGCGGGGTACTACTGGCCGAAGCTGAAGGAAGATTGCATAAGGTTTGCTCAGCGATGCAAACAATGTCAGCTGCATGCAGATTGGCACAAGGCACCCCCTGAGGAGTTGAGGTCCATCCATAGCCCGTGGCCATTCCATACATGGGGGATTGACATCCTAGGACCTTTTCCCCTGGCGACAAGGCAGATGAAGTTCCTCATTGTGGCCATCGAATATTTCACTAAGTGGGTGGAGGCAGAGCCAGTTGCACACATCACCGCACAGAAAGTCGAACACTTCGTCTGGAAGAACATTGTGTGCCGCTTCGGAATACCCAAGAGGCTGGTTTCCGACAATGGCACCCAGTTCACCAGTCATCAGTTGAGGAAGATGTGTGAAGAGCTAAAGATACAACAGGTTTTCGCGTCAGTGGAGCACCCACAAACAAATGGGCAGGTGGAGTCAGCAAATCGAGTGCTGCTCAGGGGGCTGAAGCGGAGGCTAGACAAGGCCAAAGGAGGCTGGGCAGAGGAGGTCCCCAGAATTGTGTGGTCTTACCACACCACCCCACAGTCCAGCACCCATGAGACACCCTTCAGCCTTGTCTATGGGACAGACGCCATGATTCCTGTAGAGATACAGGAGAGCTCCCCCAGATTCTTGAACTTCGTTGCTGAAGAGTCTAATGAAGAGCGTAAGGTGAATCTAGATCTGCTAGACGAAGTGCGAGAGGAGGCCAGAGTCAGTGCTGAAGCCGTAAAGAGAAGAGTCGAGCGGAGGCACAACTCTAAAGTGAGGCCCAGGCGCTTCCAGGAAGGTGATCTGGTGATGAGAAAGGCGCATCAGAATGACATGCCGAATAAGTTATCCCCGAAGTGGACAGGCCCGTACAGAGTGGTGGAGACATTAGAGAACGGAGCCTATCGCCTAGAGACTTTGGAGGGAGGAGCAATCCCCAGAACGTGGAACGCCACCCATTTAAAATTTTATTTCAGTTAAAGTTGTACTGTAATGGCGTTCTCGCGCTAAAAGACACAGGCTTTGTATATGGTGGAAACAGTCGAACAGACAAGGGGGCACTCTTTTCCCTAAAGAGGGTTTTTAACGAGGCCACCCAATTAAAGAAAAATTTCCAGCATATCAAGTGTGCTCAGGTATTAAAGTTAAAATCCTCCTTGCCCCAGGTGCAAGTGCAGGTGATTGGTTAGGCCCTACTTGCCCTAGGCGCAAGTACTGGCACCGATCTAAGTCTTCCTCACCCCAGGTGTGAGCGCAAGCAGAAAGGTTTGAAAAGCCAGGGGTGCTAGTAAGACCAAGAGAGGGAAAGGAAAGGTTTTGACAAAACGTCCTTACCCACTTGGCATACACCAATATTGGCCCAGTAAGACTCTCAGTCAGAAACCTTTCTCACCCCAGGAGTGAGACAGGGAATGAGCGACTCAACTCGCCAAAGGGTGATGACCTTGGGGAAAGGGAAAGGGGTTAGCAAGAAACAATTTCTTTTCCCAAGACGAGGCATCACTTTGAGCGATCGATGTCAAGGTCCTTTATGCACTTAGCGCTAGAGCGACAGAGAAAGCTAAGTAAGGACTAAAGAGCGATCATCGATGAGTTGTCGGTAATTGGCTAGTAGTGCAAAGCAGCGCGCGAGGACTGTTAAACACCAAGCTGAGGGAATAGCCAGTCGAGATCAAGCCGATCGCGCTAAGCCTGAGTTGGTTGACACTTAGTCGCGCGCAAAGAGTAAGAGAAGCAGATCGCGCTAAGCCTGAGTTGGTTGACACTTAGTCGCGCGCGAAGAGTAAGATAAGCAGATCGCGCTAAGCCTGAGTTGGTTGACACTTAGTCGCGCGCAAAGAGTAAGAGAAGCAAATCGCGCTAAGCCTAAGCTGGTTAACACTTAGTCGTGTGCGAAAGGAAAGGCAAAGCCCAAGATCGCGCTGAACCTAAACTAGCTAACAGTTAGTCGCGCACATAAAGGTAAGTGGAGTCCGAAGAAAATACAAAGAAAAATTGAACAATTGAAACCAAGGTATATCACCAGAGATGTTCATACAATTGTCAGTTACAAAGAGTTGAATGGTGCAGAAACATAAGGTTACAAAATGAAACTTTGTACAGAAGAAGTCAAAATTACAGAAGGAAGAGATTCAGGGAGTAGGAGGCTTAAGTTTCCCATCTACCACCGAGTGATGAATGCTGAATTGCGCAAGGTCCAGTTCTGGAAGGACGCAGCGGACTTGCTCGAGCGCCAGCTCGAATCCATCAATGAGGGAATCGGCGCCCACGTTCATCAAGTCCTCTTTCTCCGCCTCCAGACTTCGCCTCGAAGCCTCTGCAGCATCCCTCTGCGTGGTAAGGGTAGCAAGGGAGGAGGCAGCCTCAGACAGCTTGCCCACTGCCTCCTCAAGCTTCTTTTCGGCGGCAGCAGTTGCCTCCTTGGCGGCCTTGAGCATCTCTACCCGCTGAGAATCCTGTTGGCGTAGGGAGGAGTTCTCAGCCTCTAACTCCTCCACCATCTGACTCCGTTCGAGCAAAGAGGAATTCTCAGCCTGTAACTCTGCCACCTTCCAGTCCAGGGGACCAACAGTCTGCCCCATCAAGATCTCCATCTTGATGGTCTCCTGGACCTGCAGCAAGTACTCCCTCCTGGCCTTCTCCACCATGCCTCGCATCAGCTCGACAGACCCCTGAGCGGCTTCAAGGTCACTGTGCAGCGACTCGTTGTCGTGCTCAAGTTCCTTCACCCTTTTCTCCAGGGCTTTCTGCTTGCGATGCTGGTTGGAGAACTCCAGCGAGAGCACCACCTGCTTGGCAAGGTGTGCGTCTATCTCCTCCCCGCTCCAGTCGACGAGCTCCCCATTGCTGATGTGCTGTCGCACCATGGAGATAACTCTGCTGAAGTTCTCATGGTTGGCTCCAGTGTTGCTTGGGCGCGAGCCAGACCCACCATGTTCAGCATTGGCGGTGGAGATTGTCATTGGAGGCGGGGCACACTCTTTTTGAGCAGAAACACCCCCAGCAGGGTGAGCGGATGGACCAGGTGATTGGCCTGCTGGGGGGGAAGTTGGTGGTTGAGAGGTTGGGGGCGATTTTTTGCCAGGAGAAGGAGGACATGCGGGCTCTGGGGCCGGTCGAGTAGAGGGAGAGGGAGGTGGTGAACCTTCCTCTACCTCTACCACCTCTATCCCTCCAGGCTGGAGAGACGAGACCCCCTTGGCTACTGCTTTCTTCCTCTGGCGGTGAATGAGGGGGGAGCCTGAGCTTTCCTCTTCCACTGAGGCAGCGGCAGCAGTAGGTACCAGCGAAGAAGCCTTCACCAGTCTCTTCCTTTTCTTCCCTTGCTCAGGGCCTTCGGCTGGCGCGACCGAGAGCGGAGGGGCTTCGATTGGCTCAGTGGTGGAAGAGGAAGAGCCAGTCCCTTTGGCCGCTCGGCGTTTAGCGAGCTCCAACACCGCCAACCTCCTATCTTTCCCTGACATTGAATCTGCATAGGCAAGAAAGAGGGAAATTAGACAGCTAAGAGACGCAAGCAAGGTGAAAAGTATAAGAGCATGCATGAGGAAGTATAAGTGTCCTAAGGGGCGGCAGAGAAAGAACTACCTATATATTTCTTCAGGGAAACCACATCAAACTCATCCTTGATGAGGCGAGCGGAGTCATACTTAGCCCCCAGGAGCAGCCCACACAGCTCGCGCTCGTAGGGGGCCATGGTCTCGAGATCCTTGGGTTTCTTAAATTGAACCTGGGGAACCCAGTAGAGGGGGTACCCCTCGAGCAGATGAGGGCTTTGTGGGGTGGCGGATATCATATAAAATCTGCCCTTCCAGTCTTTGAAGGACTGCTGGTACAGGCCCAGAAGCACCCGTCCAGCAACCCCGTTCAGGCTGACCCAAAACCTATCCCCTGGTTTCTTCGCCTCAAAGAAGTAGAGGAACACCTCCACCGAGGCGTTGTGCCCAAAGTAGTTGCACAGAATCTGAAACGCCCGGATGAAGGCCCAGGCATTGGGGTGGAGTTGGCAGGGCGCGACGTTCAACTCCATCATCAGCTCTTTCTCGAAGAAGGTGAAGGGGAGTCGCAGCCTCAACCTTTTGAAGATCGCGGAGTAAACAAAAACGAAGGGCACCCCATTGGTGGCCCTGTCGTCAGCGCAAATGGGCATCCCTCGGGGAGGGATGCGGACTCGGATGTGGAAGTCGTTTTCCCTGTCTATGGAACACGAGGGTTCATCCGGGTCGTGGCTCAGAAGCGAGTTAAGATGGTCCTCAGGTAGCAAGATGGACGTTTCAGATAGCAACGCCAGAGGGGCCCAGTCATAGACTTTGGCGTTGTCATGGAATGAGGTGACAACAGGCGGTGGCGAAGCTGGTGAACTCGCGGAGGGCTGTGCACCAGAAGAAGAGGCAAGGACGCGAGCGGTCTGCTTCAAGCGAGCCATCGAGAGATAGCTGCAATGGAGGAAAAACGAAGGGTCAGAAATAGAAAGGGAGAGAGTGATGGATGGATCGGTGAAAAACAGAGAGGGGGAATGAGGAAGAAATGCCCAGGTAAAGGAGAAAGAAGGGAAGGCAGAAGCCAAAGCGGAAACATGAGAAAAACCCTAGCGCGGGTTGAGAAGAAGAAAAACGGGGAAGGTGAATGCATGATAACTAGAATGGTAAATGCAATCGGTAAAGATGACCAAAAAGGGGGCCAGGGAAAAGAAAAACCATACCTTTGAATGATCGTAGGAGTATAGGATCACAGAGAATTCGAAGAAAGATGGGTGCGCAGAAGAAAGGTTCGCAGAGAGTTTGGGAGTCAAATGAAGAAGATGAAGGAACAGTGGAAGGGCGCGCCATTTTGAATAAGAGAAGCGCTAGCGACGCACAACGCTGGCCGTTGATGGTGCCACGTGTCGCGAGATTAAGGAAGGAAGCCCAAACGTTAAAGAAGCAGCACGTGAGGTGGCACGTGAGGCGGCCCCACTTGCCACGTGGACTGAGGGCACGACCACTTAGTCTCTTCGCTGAGAACGAGTTCTCGACTCGAGACTAGGGGGCTTGTGATCCGATCGGTCATCGGTAGTCGATGACATCAGCATCAGAGAACCACGTGGACCACTCGCAGGGTGACACGTGGACCAGGTGGCAGAGAGGTAGGGGGACGATCGCCAAGAGAGGTGATCGGTGGTCAGTAACCAAGTTACCACCGACAGATCAGGCGACAGAGAGGTCGGGGGACAGATCACCCAGAATGGTGATCGGTGGTCAGTAGCCAAGTGACCACCAGCAGACCAGTTCCCAGACTCACGCCTGGAGGCAGAGCGCGAGTAGCGAATAAACACTGATCAGTCATCGGGTGTATTGTCATCGGGGTCTCGTGTTACACGCAGTTAGACTGGGACTAAGGTTCCCAGCGAGAGCGTTACGCATGGACCTCGCATGGGCACACCTCAAGGAATCATGCACGAGAGTGGCCTGAGGGAACTAGTAAGCCAGTTGGTGATTGGTGATTCCCTCAACCCATTACGTGCGTGTCATCCTGAAGGGTAAGTCGCCTACACAGAGAGTAACGTTTGGAGAGTGCGCCTAGACCAGCCACACCCGACGTTCTCCTAAGAGTATGCAATTTGCCCGGATAAGAGAAGCATCCTGAGTTACTCCGCAAGGGTGTAGCTTAGGCAGACAAAGAGAGGCGCTAGAGCCCTTCCAGTAAGTGACACGTGTGTGGTTAGATGTGAGTTGCAGGCCTCCACGTGTCACCATCTGAGAGGGGTGCGGTCCAGACAAAAGAGCACTCCGTACCGCTGAAGGTACAGACATGCGCAGACTCTCACGCTCCCCATTGCTGATTCTGAAGGTACGCTTTCTCTGAAAAGCACGACAGGGTTCTGACACATGCCAGAAAAGCATAACAGAATTCTGTTATGCCCAGAAGCAGGGAAAGAGAGATAAAAGGCAGAATCAGAGTGAGAGGGGAGGAAGAAAAAAAGATATAGAAAAAACAGAGTGCAAGTTTTTTCACACACACACACATTTTTACTAAGTTTCCAGTTTCTGGTGGTTCTGTCGAACTAACTTGATCGTCGGAGTGCAAACGGTCGCTAGAGGCGCCGTCTGTGCATTTTGCAGGTCACACTTTGAAGACATCTGAGAGAGAGAGAGTTCAGAAGGTGATTCTTCAGGAGACGCAGTCGCGAAGACAGGGCAGAAAGTGTTACGAAGCGATTCACCCACGTTCAAGTTGCCGGCAGGATCATCTTGTAATTCTCAACCTAGTGACCCGCCGAGTTTGAACTTCTTTCCTTCAATTTCTTTCTCCGTCATTCCATTCTTTTCATAAATATGTTCTTGTTGTGATTTCATTATGTCTATTCGGTAAGTACCTTTTGTTCTTGTTTTCCTTGTTTAATTCTGCACCTTCACATCATTATTTTCCTTGTTTTCCTTGTTATCATTATCTTTTTCTTTTTCCTTTGTGAAATGAACCTTCACATCTACTTAACCACTTGGTTAAGTTATTGTCCATTGCGAATTTTCTTTAGGTTTTCACTCTTAATTGCCTAAAAATCTCAATCCTAAATCTAAAGTGTCACCTAAATGAACAATCTTAAAATCAACTCACATCATGTGGTTATCAGAGCTTAGGTTCTTATGCTTAATTTGCTTGAGTTGATTTGGCACTTTACATTCTTTACATTCAAGTACCTTTAATTTCTTGTCTTTAAATTCAAGTACCTTTAATTTCTTGTCTTTAAATTCAAGTACCTTTAATTTCTTGTCTTTAAATTCAAGTACCTTTAAATTTTTGTCTTTACATTCTTGCAATTTAATTTTCAGCCCTTTATTTTCTTGCAATTTCATTCGGCCATTTTCTTTTCCATAGTTTTGTTTCGCTTTTGGATTAATTTTTGTGTCTTATTGTGTTCTTGCCTTTTTGCTTTGAGTCATATGTTCATTAGTGTTCTAGGAGTCCTTACTTTGATTCTATTTACTTTGCTTTTAATTTTGAAAGTTGAGAAGCAATTAGAAACTTGTTTTAGTCGAAGTAGATTTAAAGTTCCAAACAAAAGATTTCAAGTGTTCAATTATATTGAATTCCAAAATTTTTGTGAAAATAGGAGTTATTAGAAATTATGCATGATTAAAACTATGGAAATTTCATGTCCATAATTCAAAAACTAATATAAAAAAAAAAGTAAAAATGCAATTTTATGGTATCAATTACCAAAGAAAAACATTTTCCAAATTTGGATTCAACTTGATTGGCAAATTGATTTCAACCATTGTGGAATTTTTATCCTTTTGCTTTAGCAATTTCAATAGAAAAAGTTTCATTGTTAAAAGTTTAGTAAGTATCTTTGAGTCCTTCTTGTGTGCCTTTTTCTTGATTATCTTCCTTTTATAGTTTTGTCATAATCTCTTAAATTTGGTTTAGTTTTTCTTGCTTAAGCTTTTCTTGTTTGTCTTTTTTTTTTCTTTTCCTTAAGTTTTGTGGTGGTTTCCTTTAAGATCAAGTGTTGAAGGTTTTAACCTTTTTCATTTGAGAGTTTTTCAACCTCAAGAAATACTTTTGTGAAGTGTAAGAATTTCTTGGAAGTGCTTTGAGTGTTCTCTTCTTGAATTTCATCAAAAGTGACACAAACGTGAGGAGTGTTTAAATTGTTTTCACTAATTGTTTGTTCCTTTGTGCAAAAATTATGGGTCATTTCTCTTTAGGTCAATCTTCAAAACCACAATCATATCACAATGCACACCTTTTGGGAGAACATGAGGAGGTCCAGAAGCGACGTGTCCACAAAGACGAGAAAATAAGCCAACTAGCAAAAATATTGCAAAGACTAGAAAAAGCTCAAGCGAGGCAAAATCAAGAAAGGAGATTGGAGCCTTCAAGAACACCTAGTCCATCCATGCACTATGGGAGTCAAGAACATGATTGGCGAGTGGACACTTTTGCAAAACGGCACCATCAACACCACCACCAACAACAACATTCTTTTGATTTTGTGAAGTTACCTAGTTTTAGTTGGTCCAATGACCCTACTTTGTATGTAGAATGGGAAGCTAAAGTTGAACATCTCTTTAATGTGTAAAAGGTCACTGATCCTGCCGGTTGACTCGAGTGCAAGAGTCTTGCCACGTCAAAGGTATCTTCTCTCGATCAGCTTCGCACCACGTTAGCCTTCGATCTTCACGTCTCAACTCCTCGCAAGAACCTGAAGAAAACAAAGACACAGAATGGCGCTGCTGCGGCCGATCGCGCTCCGACGCTTAAGTCAGTGACAGAATCACCAAATACTAAGAGAAGAAAATCTGAACTCAAGGAACCGTGCAAGTATTCTCTCAACGTACTCAAGTGTTCTGAAAAACGTACCTCAAAATCTGTTAAGAGTTCCTTATATACCTGAGCATTTTCTCTCTCCTGACGGTTACACCTCTGGACACGTGGCTCGCATCCAGCTGTACACGTGTCACCATCTGGAGCCCCCTTCTACTTGAGCGTCACCTCTACTCTTCCAGCTATTCGACTAAGTTACCCATGCAAAGGGGCAACTTGGTGCATAGCTTCCTTGGAGCGCGACCCCTTCAAGCGGCGAGTACAGGGTGCCACCATGCACACCTTCTCTATGGTCTCGCCTGCCGCTATCACGATCTGCTTCACTTGTACATCATGAATGTTCTGGTAAACTGTTCCCTTGCCTCAACCTCTGGCTAGGGAATGATCATCTGATAACTTCGCCTTTCGTACTAGTACCCCTTAAAGGCCTTAAGCAAGCCTTGCTGATCTCTCGGCGATGTGCCCCTTTCGGCGGTCTCTAACCACTTGATCGCCTAAAACTCACATACGGCGACTATGACGCGAGCCTGGTGACCGCCGGTTATACATACTAGAGATCGGAGAACGCCAAGCTGACAACTGGCGACTACACAAACTTCCCGATGTGCTTCCCTTCTATCAGCCAGGTGTCCCGTTCTACACGCCTATATTATCGCTTGCTGCCACGTCATCACTTCCGATTACCTGATCGGTACACAAGCCCCCCAGTCTTAAGCTGAGACTTGTCTAGCGAAAAGACTAAGAAGTCACATCATCGTCGATCTACGTGGCGCTGGTACGGATTTCCATACGTTCGTACTCTCTGCCTTTCTGACGCTCCACCAAACCCCTTTTTCAATCACACGACACGTGGCTTCATCAACGGTTGTCTTCAATTGACGTTTGCGCTTCCGAAAACATTCGAAAACCCTTAAACCCTTTCGCGCTTCTCACTGTTCCATCATCTTCCTTCATTCTCAAACACTCCAAACATTCTCTTTGCGAACCACGAAGATTCTCGTCTCTCTCAATCTTCAACTTTCTTCAACGCTCATCCGATCAAAAAAAGGTAACCCTTTTACTCCTTCCATGGATACTTGCTGCATTTTAATCGGTTTGCATCATCCATTATCTGTCTGAAGCATACGTTGTGGGCTGTTTTCTCTTTTTCTCGTAACCTAGGGCTTCGTCTTCCCTAACATTTATCCCAGCGAACCCTTGTTCGCTCGTTCCGTCTTCTTCGTCCTCAATCGAGTCATTCTCTGCTATCCTCATTTCATCCCTTTCTCTTTCCTTTGCAGTTCCTGCGATGGCTCACACGAAGTCCACCGCTAACCCCCCTCCTTCGCCGCGAAACCCTCCACCCAAAACACGTAGGGTTGCCCCTGGGCAAATCCTCCACCAACGCGCAACCCACCACGAGCCTCTGGTGCTCCTTCTAATCAGGCTAAGAGGCCTACCTCTTCTCACGCCACCCCTACTCAGGCAACCCCACCAGTCGCCGGTGGAGCCTCCCTTCCTCCACGAGACTATAAAGAACTCTACCCTTGGGCCACCCCAACTCTGCTGAAAGAGACCTCATCAATAAACACTGAGTTGGGCGTGCACCGGCTGAGGAAAGGAGACCAGCCCGACCTTTCCTTCCATAAAGAGCATGATAGCAAAGTGGTCGTGCTGCCCTGCTTCCCGGGTGAACCGGTTTGCGCGGATGATAAGGGGAACAACGGCGGTTTGTTCTGCTTCATCTACACCACTTTGTTCAAGAAGGTGAAGCTTAGGCTTCCTTTTACCCGCTTCGAAAGAGAGCTGCTAACCGAGCTCAATATCGCCCCCGCCCAGCTTCATCCCAACAACTGGGCGTTTATAAGGGCGTTCCAAATTCTTTGTGCGCACCTGCTGCTTCCGGCCTCAGTCGACGTCTTCCTCTTCCTGTTTGAGGCAAAGAATCCTGGAGATCGCCTCTGGGTCAGCTTGAACGGGATTGCTGGGAGATCCACCTTCTCAATCTTCCAGCAGTCTTACAAAGACTGGAAGGGGAAGTTCGTGAGGGTGTGCCAAAATGACCAAGACCCCTCACTGCTCGACGGCTTCCCCTTGTATTGGGTACACAAGGGGGACAAGGACTCTAAGGACAGCTTCAGAAGACCAAGGAGCCCTGACAACATGGGGGAGTTGGACAAGGACCTTAGCCTCTTTTGGAAGAGTGTAGCTGCCGCCAACATCACCTTCCCTACCGCCTCAATCATTCCCTACGAGTTCTTCGAGAGCCAACTCGAAATACACATAGGTTAGCTCCTACCTCCACACCAAGTCCTTCACTTCGAGTTAATACTAACTTAGCGTCTTCACCACTCTACTTTGTCATTCTATTATTCTGTGTTGACTCTGATCTTTTATCCATGTATTGCTTGTGTTACCTCTGCATGAATATACCTGTGTCCTTTGCTTCTGTTTTGGTTGCTCATCTGTTCTTTACCTTGTGCAGATAACATGCTGGGAAAAGGAAAGCTAGCGGAACTGAGGGCGATCGCCCGATCTCACAAGCTTGCGGCGGGCTCCCAAACCGTGCCCAACTTGGTGGTGGAGATCGCGGCTGCTCAAGGCAAGACTCCTCCCCAAGGTCCAACTCCTTCGGGGGCTCTACCCGCCCCCCAAAGGAAGAAGCTGGTTCTGAGGAAACCCAAGAGGAAGACTCCTCAGGTGGTACAGGAGGACGAAGAGGATGATGAAGAAACTGAGGATGGCCTTGTTACCAAAAGGAAAAGGGTGGCCACCTCTACACCGCCTGCGCTTCCAACACCAACACCGCCCTCACCTCCAGCTCCACTACCACCAGTCCAAGCGACGCCCTTGGCCGCCGCACCCCCAGTGGTCGAAAGCAGCGACCCAAACTTCATAGAGAACCCTCCAAGCGCCTCCACACCATTCGTATCTGTTGGAGAGGGTCCTCCTTCCACCACTTCTATTGCTGGGGCCGCACCAGGAGGAGATGAGGGTGCTCAGATCTCGCCAATTTTGATAACAGAATCTCTGACCTCACCACCACGGCAAGAAGCCCCGCTTGCCCTACCAACTCAAGAGGGTGGTGGTGAAAGTCAGCACCAAACCCCCACAACACCTCCAGCAACAACTTCAAACCTCCCAACCTCCTTCGAAGAGATCTTGGGACCCTTCACAGCCCGACTGAAGATGATGGCGGAGGATCTTCCTTCGATTGTATCAAGAGCTGTGAAGGACTCACTCAAGAAGCTTCAAGAGGAAAACTCTGCGCTGAAGGAGTCAAACCGCCTGATAAGGATCGAGGCAGAAAAGCTTTCTTGCAACCTGATGATGGCGGAGATCGACCATTCAAGGCTGGAGGACGCCATGGACGCCGAGCTAAGAAGCACGCACAAAGAGGCTTCCGACCTGTGCCAGAAACTGCATCTTCAAGTCCAAGAGAAGATCGACTTGGAAAGCAAGCTTGTCCCTTACAGGCTCAAGGTGGCGGACTTGGAGGCTGCACAGAAGGCGGATGGGACCAAGGTGGAAAACCTTGAGAAAAGGTCAGCAGATCGGGAGGTGCTCCTTGGGAAGGTTGAAAAGGAAAGGGACGATGCCATTGCTGAGCTCGCCAAATCTCGAGAGGAGGCCTCAAAGATTGCTGCAGAGTTGGCCCAGGCTCGGGACGAAGGCAAAAAGGTTGCTGAAGACCTTGCTCGAGCTCGCGAGGAAACCGAAAAGCTGAAGAAACAAACACAAGAGCTCGAGCAGAGCACTGCCCAAGTCCTCACCGCCGGGTTTGACGCCGCCCTGGAGCAAGTAGCATGCCAATACCCCGAGCTCGACCTCTCCATGGTGTCAATCTGCAACGAGGTGGTGGATGGGAAGATCGTGCCTTCTGAAGACTAGCTGCCGCCCTCCATCACCTTGTTTTTGTTAAAAACTTCGTCTGTAATTTTACTGCTTATGTAACTATTTACATTTGTATACAAACTCGAACAGCCACTTCTTGTATAACTTTCATTGTTGAACAGTTGTTTTCTGATACTTCGCTTTAAATGCCTCTTACCCGTTGTGTGGTTAATCAACATAACTGGTGAAACTTACTCAAACGACTTCACTCAACGATGCTTCAGGCTTAACTATTCACACACTGCTTTGAACTTGATTAAACTGTTAATCTCATAACAATTTATCAAACTATTAACTCAAAGTAAACTTGAGCAACTATTAACTTTCAAGCGACGACATGCGACGACATGTAATATAACTTGCGAACTCAAGGCAACAAACCTTAACATAATAGTTACTTACTAGGCAGCAGGTTCCAACTCAAACTAGCACTAAAACACAGTTTACCTGATCTGCCCAGCAACGTGAGTCCTTACTCCTGTCATCGCCTGGAATTCTTCTCATCGCCGTAAGGTTCTGGCGATGTGACCTTTCTTACCTTCATAACCTTGACCATTGTTCCCTCATCTGGGGGTAGAGGCACCTATCGGATCCTCCTCTACCTCCCTGAGTCACAAAACAATGATCTGGTTTTACTGGGTCAATATTGATGTTTCACTTAAAGGGGAAAAGGCGTTTTCCTTCCCTTCCCACCGTTTAAGGTCACGAACACCCCTGACTTTTCAGTTCATCTTGCCTGAACTCAGTCTAAGGTGAGAAAGACTTTTTCTTGCCTGAACTCACTCTAAGGTGAGAAGGACTTTTTCTCTTTCTCGCCTGCACTCGCTCAAAGGCGAAGAGGACTTCTTCTTGCCTGCACTTGCTCAAAGGCAAGGAGGACTTCTTCTTGCCTGCACTTGCTCAAAGGCAAGGAGGACTTCTTCTTGCCTGCACTTGCTCAAAGGCAAGGAGGACTTCTTCTTGCCTGCACTTGCTCAAAGGCAAGGAGGACTTCTTCTTGCCTGCACTTGCTCAAAGGCAAGGAGGACTTTTTCTCTTCTTGCCTCAAGACGCACGAGAGCGTCGAGGTCTTTAATCATCACTGGAGCCTCCGATCGCCGAAAGACGATGAGGACTTTAAAACTTTTACTGATGCCACCGATCGCCGAAAGATGATGGGGACTTTAAAACTTTTACTAGAAAGCATGCAGCATAACTTCGATCTTTCCTTAAATCACGTACGAGTGATAAGGTCTTTTTTCTAAAAACTTTCAAAACAAAAGGCATGCAATCTCAGAAAACTTAAGCTTGAAAACTCTGCTTTATTGGGTGGCCTCATTAAAAACCCTCCTTAGGGAAAAAAGAGCACCCCCTTTCAAACTGTTTTAACAGAAAGCATGTAAATCTCTTCATGTTCGTCTTTACTTACAAAGCTTTAACTGTAACATAAGTTGAGGTGTGTGGCGTTCCAGGTGCGAGGAATCGCCCCTCCTTCTAACGTCTCTAAGCGGTAGGCGCCGTTCCCGAGCACCTCGGTTATTCTGAACGGTCCCGTCCACTTTGGCGATAACTTGTTCTCCATCTCGTACTGATGGGCCTTCCTCATCACCAGGTCGCCCTCTTTAAACTGCCTTGGCATTACCTTAGAGTTATACCTTCGCTCAATCCTCCTTTTTACTGCCTCGGCCTTTACTCTTGCCTCCTCCCTGACCTCATCCAGTAAATCTAGATTCAATCTTCTTTCTTCGTTCGAGTCTTCCGCGACAGTCACCGAGGACCAAAAGGTTAGGTTAGCTTCCCTGGTTTTTTTAGACTATGCCAACCAATGGTGGCAACAAACTGTAATGGACATTGGGCTAAACAAAAGGCCAACCGTTGATGTGACCCAAAAATACATGAAGATGACCAAGGATGTTAAACTTGAAGGGTCATCTCAACAAGCAAATAAAGATGTCATCAATAGGAGAAATAGTCAAGGAGCAAAACATTTGAAGTTCTTCGTATTAGTGCTCTTAACATTGAGGCCAAATCCAACAAAAGCATAAGCCCATGAGCTTCAATTAATGTCTCTTTGTAAATTCTTTTAGAGTGAATTTAAAATAGAACATAAAAGGGAAAGTATGAATAAGAGTATAGGACTTATGAAGTAGTAGAAAAGTCACACTTTTCCATGGAGCATGTGTCTTGTTTGGGTGGCATTCTCAAATGCCTTTTCATTTGCCTTCTTCCCACTTTTTCCTTGAATGACTGCCCTCTACACTATATATAGAGGTGCTTGGCTCTTGTAAAAGATAGATTGATATTGAATTTTGAAAGTAAAGTTACTCTTCTCAAATTGAGAGAGATTTTGTGAGACTTGTTCTCCTTCTCCTAGTCTTATCTTGTGAGTCTTTGGGAGCTCTTAAGTGGCGGCAACCTTCACTCATCTTGGAGCCTATTCACCTTCCAAGTGGCATGTTCATCTTCCCTTGCATCAACCACATAAGTTTTTCCAACCTTTTCATCTTCTTCTTCCATGTCCAATCCATATCAAACTCTAAAACATGTCTTGTTCATTGTTCTTCATCTTTAAACGGTTAAATGTTGTTGTTCCTGCCGGTTGACTCGATTGCCTTCGTATTCCAACAACGATCACACGCCCAATTCTCTCTGTCTAGGTTCGTGCTTTCCTTCGATCAAACACCCTGTACCTGCAAAGACAAAGGGGCGCCCTAGAGACCGTTTGCACTCTGACACTCAAGTCAATATTTGGGCTAGGAAACACCAAAACTCTTAGCTGTAAAAGCTCTGTGTAAACTGTGTGTGTATCGCATAAATATTGCGTACCTTGTTAGGTTTCTTACTACCCTTTTTATAGTCTAAGGTTTCTGCTGTTTTCACTCATGGGCCTAAACGCATCCAGTGGTTCTTTACTTTTTCTATGCCTGAGTGCGCTACTCACACCACACGCATGGACCCCTCGTGATGTAGGCTTCTCCCTACAGATAACTGGTGTGTTGTTTGGGATCCACCTCTCGTGGCTCAGCTCTGCTGTTTGACTCACCAATGCCCGATGTCACATCGCCCTCACTCTGTTGTCGAGGACACATCAGCACATCCTGGTGATCGACGTCTGACCCCTCTTCGGCACCTTGGCTTGCGTCGCTTGCGAGACACTGGCCCATGCCGCTTGTGGGACCCAACTTACGTGGACCACCATTACTAGCAGTCAACGACTTCCGAGGACTGGTCGGTACAGTTGTAAATTCTTGATTCTAATTGGTTTGTGTTGTGTTGTTCTTCATTTCAATCGGTAGATTTGCTTGTTTGATATTTCTAACCGATTCATGTGTCCTTAATGGAGTTTCAATCGGTTCATTTTCCTTATCATGGGTTTTCATTCGGTTTAGTGTGTTTATATCTTAGATTCAATTCGGTTATTTGTTCTTGATTTGTGTTCTTGAATTGCTTGAGAATCTTGATTCTAATTCTTAAAAGTGTCACATAATAAATCATCTCCTAATCAACTCACATCAACCGTGGTCTCTTGGTATGATTTGAAAGCATGTATGCGCGCGCAGTTTGTTCCTTCTTATAGGAAGGAACACTTGTTGAAGCTCCAACGACTTCATCAAGGACCTAGGACGGTAAAGTAATATTTTAAGAATTTAGAAAAAACTTTGACTAAAATTAATATGCATAATAGTGATGAGTCAAAGATAACTATGTTTGTGAGTGGTTTGAGGCGAGAAATTTGAGATGTGTTAGAAGTATATGAGTACTCTTATTTAAAGAAGTTGGTTCACCTAGCCATCAAGGTGGAATCACAAATTTCGAAGAAAACAACTTTCAAAAATACTAATAGTGATGGCTTCTACAAAACTTCAAGGAAGGATTCAAACAACATTTATACAAAAACTTCTCCTTCCCATTCTTCAAAAGAAATCACTACACACCAAAAAGTTTCTAAAGACCACCTTTTCACCTCTACCACTAAGTCACCAACCAAAACTTCCAATATGAAATATTTTAAATGTTTAGGTTTTAGGCACATCGCTACCAACTGTCCAACTAGAAGCACCAAGTTGGCAACTACAGAACAAATACAAATAAAAACAAAAAGAGAAAATGAGAAATCCGAGCAAAGTAAAAAGGGTTTCATCTTGTTAGACCTCCCAAAAATAATTGCGCCTTCACGGTATACTTCTTCCTTTTCTTTTTCATTCCCAAAGGTTTCTACTTACTTACCATCTTTCTTAAAGAATTTTAGGGATGATTTTCAAACACATCCTTGAAAATCTTGAAAGATTTGAACATTTCCACCTTTTAAGAGGATTTTCATCACAAAGATTTGTCATTCCCAAACATTATTTTAAAACTTGGTCTGTAAATAGAACCCCGTCTTTTGCACTCCCAACAGTTAAAAAACATAAGTTGAGTTCATATCCCTATCATTGCACTATCTTTTATGTGAACAAACTAACTATGCTATCTGCAGAAGTTCTGAATTCAAGGTCGAGTTCTCTTGAACTTGGGGGGCATGATACAACCCAAGTAGCTACGAAGATGACCAAGGAAACAAAAGACAAAGCACATGGTGAACTGTCATCTCAACGACCAATTCATAAACCCACCAAGGATCACATGGACCTCACCAGAGAACCTGAGCATAAACTATCACACCAACTATTCTTCCCTTTGGTCTTCTTATAAGATAAAAATATGTTGTAAATAATTTGGCTCACTTTAGGGGTCCAAATAGCAAATATAGGCTAGAATAAGGTACTTTTAGCATAATAGCGGGTGTGGGTCATTTTAGCTTGTTCCTAGCCCTTTCGGAAGGCATTTTGACCTAGTTTCTAGAAGAACAAGCCTAGGATGCGGGATTGACTTAGTCAAACCTTAAGGCTGCCCATTTTTTCCCTTTTCCCATCCTACCCCTTTAGCTTGTTCTCCAAGGCTCCTACACCTGTAAATAAGAGGCCTACTTGGTGTATTTTACAAGTTGAATTGAATAGAATAAAAGTTACTCTGCACAATTTGTGTGAGGTGCTAGTGAGGCTTGTTCCTCTTAGCCTTTAGTCTTATCTTGTGAGAATTTGAGAGATCTCAAGTGGTGGCTTCCAACACTTATCTTGGAGTAAATTCATCCTTCAAGTGGTGTGCTCCCTATCTCAAACTCCACTCTCTTAAGCTTCCTTATTCCTTCATCTTTTCCTTCCATTGTCATCCATTCTATTCATAAATATGTTCTTGTTGTGATTTCATTATGTCTATTCGGTTAGTACCTTTTGTTCTTGCTTTCCTTGTTTAATTTCGCACCTTATCTTGGCATCATGTTTATCTTATCATTATCTTTTTCCTTTGCTTTTGTTAAATGAACTTTCACATCTACTTAACCACTTGGTTAAGTTAATGTCTAGTGGGGATTTTCCTTAGGTTTTCACTCTTAATTGCCTACAAATCTCAATCTAAATCTAAAGTGTCACCTAAATGAACAATCATAAAATCAACTCACATCAGGAGATAAGCATTCCCATGGATTATACGCATGGAACAAAGTGGGTATTGATTAAACTAGTAGACGCATTCTTTACTAGTGAGTTTCAAGTTGAATAAGATTGACGCATGTTCAATCTGGTTTAGCTCTGTTTGAGGATTGAGAAAGGAATAATCTTTAGAGAACCTGTGAGGAATTCAATGGTGAGATATCTTGGGAGTCAACTTGCGTTCTTTACTTTTTTAAATCATCATATATATTTTCTTGCTTAACAATCACAACCCCTTATGCTTTATTGTTATTGTTAATCCTCATTGCTTGTAGATAAGTTTTGAATTTTGTTCACTGGACTCACTATTGGATTCGTTGGGAGACGACTTGGGGTGATTTGACCATTTCTATACTATCATCTATATAGCGTTAGACAGGTCTATGCTGGAATCGTATTCAATTTGACTGCTAAACGACAACTGTCAAATATCAACTGATTAATATACGAATTAACTAATTAAAATAAATACAAATTTGGAAACAAAACATTTAAAAGAGATTTCAAATCAGGTTTACTTTGATCATAATGAGATGTGAATTTACAAGACAAAATCTACCTAACTAGACACACACACAAAACAACATCAGATCTTCAAGACAAATTTGAATATCATCAAAGCTTCCTTATTCAACAATCTCCCCTTATTTAATGAAGACAAATCCCTGATGTTGTGTTATAGATTTTGACACAAGGAGATCATGCAAAATAGAAGGGAAGACCAAGCAAACCAGAATATACAATCATAACAAGATATTTAAACATAGATTAAGCATAACCACATTTTTTGCAAACCATGCACAACAAATACAAGCCAACATCCCAAACATTCTCCCCTTTTTGTGTTTAACAAATAGACAAAGGAAGGTGTCGAATGCAAAATATAACCTAATATAAAAACTGAAAAACACATATAAAACCACAAAATATAAATTTTCCAAATTTAACCCACAAAAACATTATGATACTGTACCGCCCTGGTGGTCGGGTGCGATGACGTGGCACCCTGCTACAGTGTAGGCGTGTTGACAAGGCGCCAGGTTGGCAGTTAGGAAGGAAGTCGGGAGGCACGTGTAGTCGCCGATTGTTAAGTTGGCGTGTTCCGATCTCCAGCTTACCAGAATAGGCGATCGCCAGGTTGAGGATGAAGTCGCCAGAACAAGCACATCGCCGAAGATGAAGGAGAAGCAGATTATGAAGGCGGCCGGCGAGACCACAGGGAAGGTGTATGAAGACCCTAACTCGCCAGTTTCATTAGGGATCGCACTCCTAAGTTAGCTATGCACTGGGCAGTACCATGCATAGGTAACTTAGCCAAAATGAGAGTAAAAGCAGCGCCAAGTCAGGGAGCCTCCAGATGATGGCACGTGTACAGTTGGATACGAGCCACGTGTCCAAGTCTGTAACTGCCAGGAGAGAGAAAATCACCAGGTATATAAGAGCTCTTAACGAACTTT
Organism: Phaseolus vulgaris; assembly: GCF_000499845.2. Taxonomy (NCBI): domain Eukaryota; kingdom Viridiplantae; phylum Streptophyta; class Magnoliopsida; order Fabales; family Fabaceae; genus Phaseolus; species Phaseolus vulgaris. Next base: position 9,731,279 of record NC_023750.2, on the reverse strand, counting down.
CTGAGGTACGCACGTTCAGTTCATACACTTTACGCTTGCGAGTGACAGAGCTGTTTGTGAGAGAGAGAGTTTGCACGGTTCCAGTTCTTAGTATTTGGTGATACCGTCACTGACTTGAGCGTCGGAGTGCGATCGGCCGCAGCGGCGCCGTATCGTTTCTTTGCAGGTTCTTGAGATAGATCCAGAGGAGGAACGGAAGTGAGAAGCGGCGCGCACGTCGATCCTTTGACGAGGCATTCTCCAGCGCTCCGGTCAACAGGCAGGATCATCAGGCGCCCACCGTGGGACCGTGTAAAACGTGCTCCCATCCACAGCGTGAGTTCGTGGAAGTTTTCGAGGTTTTCTGCGCGGTTGTGTGCTGGTGCAACCGTCGTTTGCAGTTTCTTTGAGTTTCGTTCGGTGAGTTTGTGTTTTGTACCGTTTGTTTGGCTTTCAATCGGTGGAGTGAGGTCTTTTGTTGCTTGTGCGCAATCTGTCTGGTGGAAGTTCGAGTTCTTTGGTGGTTTTCTGCGAAGGTTTGCGGTGTTCTTGGGTTCTTGCGCAGTTTCTTGAGTTTTCTCCGGTTGATCGCTGATTCGATCGTGGTGGAAGTGTTATTTGCTGTATTTCTGTGGTTCGCTGAAGTTAATGAGAAAGATGAGAAGCAATTGTTCCAGTCCCGTGGCTCCCGTCGCTGCTGAAGGCGACGCCGCCATGACCATGGCGCAGATGGCAGAAATGATGCGCTCGTTGCAGGCCACTGTAGAAGCCTCGCGCGTCGAGCAGGCAAGGATACATGAAGACCTGGTCGCCTCTCGCGCCAGGAACGAGGAGCTCAGCAAGGTAGCTGAGGAGCTGCGTCGAGCTCTTCAGGAGCAGCAGGTTCGTTCTTCTGCTGAAGAGGTGGCACCGTCGACGCCGCCTCGTGTTTTCCCAATGCCTTTCATTCAGGCGATTACCGACACGCCAATTCCCACGAGCGTGGTTCCGGTTAAAGCTGTTTTTACCGGCGTGGAGGATCCAGAGGCTCATCTGACCACGTTCCACACACAGATGATGCTGTCGGGAGGGTCGGACGCCGTCTACTGTAAGATGTTCGTGAGCACGCTCCAGGGAACGGCGATGGAGTGGTTTGTGAGCCTGCCTAATGGCCACATAACCAATTTTCAACAATTCTCGAAAATCTTTGTCGAGCAGTATATTGTGAACAAGGCACCGCCCAGGGTGTCCTATGATCTGTTTGATATAAGGCAGTACCATGGGGAGTCCCTCAGAGACTACCTCAATCGCTTCGGAGCGCAGATGGTCAGATCGCCGGCCAAGGATGAAGAAATGCTGGTCTATGCCTTCAAGAAGGGCGTGCAGCCAGGGCCATTCTGCGAGGCCTTGATCAGGGCTCATCCAGCGACGTTTGCTGAAGTCAGGCGACTTGCGGTGGCCCACATCGCCGATGAGAGTGAAGTCGCCGAGAAGAGAGGCAGCGTGGCTCCCGCCAGGCCACGCGCCCAGACCAGGATCCAGCCACAGAGGGTGCTGGAAACGGCAGCGGCGGCCAGAAAAGACCAAAGGACTCGCTATCCTTACGATAGGAGAAATAAGGGAAGAAGCCAAGCGCGCCAACCGCCAGCACGCCAACAACCAGCACACCGAGAGTACAATCGCCCGCCTAAGCACAAATTCGTCATGGGACTAGCGGACCTGATCGCTATCCCTAACATATCTGCTAGGTTGAAGGCGCCCGAGAAGGTGGGCGACAAGATGTTGGGGTCAAAACCGGACGCCTGGTGCGAGTTCCACCAGTGCTTTGGCCACAACCTGGACTCGTGTTTATCTTTAGGATACCAGCTCGACAACCTGGTTAAGAGCGGGTTCCTGAACGACTATCTGCTGGATAGGAGGACGGGGGGAGCGTCGAGTTCCCAGCCGGCAGGTGGAGAAGCCCAACAACACGAAATGCCAATCCACGGGGAAATCCACACCATTGCAGGGGGTTTCTCAGGTGGTGGATGCACCGCATCGCAGAGGAAAAAGTATGCGCGATCGGTGATGGCAGTGGACATGTTTGAAGATCACTCACCGGAGGTGGACATTACGTTCACAAAGCAGGATCTTCGGGACGTTGTGCCTCATGACAACGATCCCATAGTTATTTCGTTGATAACAGCAGGGAGGAAGGTCCACCGAGTTCTGGTGGACCAAGGAAGCTCGGCAGACGTGATGTTCTGGCCGACGTTCACGCAGCTGGAACTGCCCCTTGACCAGCTGAGGCCCTATGGAGGGTGCTTATATGGATTCGCTGGTGACCAGGTGGAGGTCAGGGGGTACATTGAGCTGAGAACCACGTTTACAGATGAGGCTGGGTCGAGGACGGAGAAAATCAAGTACCTCATCGTAAACGCCCCTTCGGCATATAACATCCTGTTGGGAAGGCCCACCCTTAACAGGATAGGCGCAATTCCATCGACTCGGCACATGAAGGTGAAGCTGCCGTCCATGGAAGGGGTGGTGATCACGATCAAGTCGGACCAGAAAGAAGCGAAAAGGTGCTATGAGAATAGCCTGAAAAACAAAAGGTCCGTGAGCTATGTAACAACCACCCCACCTCCCGGTGTGAAGCCCAGACCGCCGGCAGCAGAGGATATCGCTGGAAGGGATGTAGAGATGGTAGACGCTGAGCTGGGGGAGAGAGAGGCTGGCCTGGAGGAGGAAGAGGCGCAGAATCGCCCCGAGGAAGTGAGGGAACTGGGAATCGCCAAGGCGGTGATCGCCAGAGAATCCAGGCCCAAACCCGTCGAGCAGTGGCTCGAGAAGGAGATCGGGGGGAAAGTTTTCAAGCTCGGAAGATCTCTGGAGGTCGATCTCCAGGACCAGATCGCCAAGGTGATTGAGCGGCATCTGGACGCGTTTGCTTGGTCCGCTTCGGACATGCCCGGGATCGATCCCAACTTCTTGTGCCATCATCTGGCGATGGACAACATGGTGAGACCGGTGCGACAAAGGAGAAGGAAATTTAATGAAGAGAGGAGGCAGGCGATCAAGGATGAGACCTAGAAACTCCTCGCTGCAGGCCACATCAGGGAAGTCCAGTACCCTGAATGGTTGGCGAACGTCGTACTGGTGAAGAAGAGCAACGGGAAATGGCGCATGTGCGTCGATTTCACCGATCTGAATAAGGCTTGCCCAAAGGATTCGTATCCTTTACCAAGCATTGATGCCCTGGTTGATAGTGCTGCAGGGTGCAAGCTGCTGAGTTTCCTGGATGCCTTCTCGGGCTATAATCAGATCAAGATGCATCCCATGGATGAAGAGAAAACAGCCTTCATGACGGAGAGGTCGTGCTACTGCTATAAGGTGATGCCGTTTGGGCTGAAGAACGCGGGGGCCACGTACCAGAGGCTGATGGATCGAGTACTTGCACCAATGCTGGGAAGGAACGTGCAAGCTTACGTCGATGACATGGTCGTGACCTCGCAGGAGAAAAGCAAGCACGTTGCAGACTTGGAAGAATTGTTCACGACGATCGCCAAGTTCAAGTTGAAGCTCAACCCGGAGAAATGCATTTTCGGCGTGGAGGCTGGAAAATTTTTGGGTTTTCTCTTGACTGAAAGAGGAATAGAAGCCAACCCAGACAAGTGTGCCGCCATCTTGGCGATGAGAAGCCCGGCTACGGTGAAAGAGGTCCAACAGCTAACAGGTCGGATGGCAGCCCTATCTCGCTTCGTGTCAGCTAGCGCAGAAAAGGGGCATCCCTATTTTCAATGTCTGCGGCGCAATAACAAGTTCGCTTGGACGAAAGAATGCGAGGAAGCTTTCGTCAAGCTGAAGGAATATCTGGCGAGCCCGCCGGTTCTGTGCAAACCACTGGCGGGAATCCCTCTCAGGTTGTATTTCGCTGTGACTGAGAGGGCGGTGAGTGCGGTGCTCGCCCAGGACCAGGATCAGGCTCAGAAGCCTATTTATTTTGTGAGCAAGGTGTTGCAGGGCCCAGAAACGAGATATCAGGCCCTTGAGAAGGCTGCGCTGGCTGTGGTGTTTTCGGCGAGGAGGTTGCGCCACTACTTCCGCAGCTTCACAATACTGGTGATGACTGACCTGCCCATCCAGAAGGTCTTGAAGAAACCTGACGTTGCGGGGAGAATGGTGAAGTGGGCAGTGGAGTTGTCAGAATTTGACATCAAATATGAGCCCCGAGGCCCGATCAAGGGGCAAATCTTTGCAGATTTTGTAGTCGAGCTCTCATCAGAGGCGACGCGGGTTGAAGGAGATGACTTCCGTTGGGTACTCTCGGTGGATGGATCGTCGAACCAGCAGGGTAGCGGTGCTGGAGTCATATTGGAAGGACCCAACGGCGTGCTGATCGAACAAACGTTGAGATTCGCCTTCAAAGCCAGCAACAATCAAGCAGAGTGTGAGGCGCTGATCGCCGGGATTCTGCTGGCCAAGGAGATGGGAGCCAGAGTGCTGATGGCTAAGAGTGACTCGCTGCTAGTCACAGGGCAAGTAACAGGCGAGTTCCAGGCTAAAGATCCACAAATGGCGGCTTACTTGGCGTATGTGCAGGAATTGAAGAGTTCCTTTGCCTCTTTTGAAGTGGTACATGTGCCCCGAGAACAGAATGCCCGAGCTGACTTGCTTGCTAAGCTCGCCAGTTCAGGCAAGGGGGGTAGGCAGAGGACAGTGATTCAAGAAACTCTGAAGACGCTGAGGGCATTTGTAGCAGATCACCTGGTCCTTCAGATAAGTAGGTCGACGGAGAGAGCAGCGAGAAGCCACAAGTCTTTGACGCAAGAAACTCTGAGATCGCCGAGAGTTAGAGCTTGTCGAGGAGAGAAGGTGGACGTGATGCAGGTCTGCGCCACCCATGAGCCAGACACTTGGATAACACAGTACAAGCGGTGCCTGGCAGATGGCCTCCTCCCGCTAGATCCAACAGAAGCTAGGAAGGTAAAGAAAAATTCCAGCAAGTATACATTGATTGATGGCGATCTGTACAGGTTTGGGTTCACTCACCCACTCCTGGAATGTATACACGGCGAGAAGTGCACGAGAATTATGGCAGAGCTCCACGAAGGAATATGTGGAAGTCACGTCGGGGGTCGAGCTCTGGCCGCGAGGACTCTCCGTGCAGGCTACTATTGGCCATCCATGAGAGAAGATTGCAAGAAGTATGCCCAATGCTGTAAACAGTGCCAGCAGCACGCCGATTGGCATAAGGCACCTCCCGAGGAGTTGAAGTCGATCTATAGCCCTTGGCCGTTTCATACTTGGGGAATCGACATCCTGGGACCTTTTCCACTGGCGATCAGGCAGATGAAGTACTTGGTAGTGGCGATTGAGTACTTCACCAAGTGGATTGAAGCAGAACCAGTGGCCCAGATCACCGCACACAAGATCGAAGGCTTTGTATGGAAGAACATCGTGTACCGGTTTGGGGTGCCTAAGCGCCTGGTGTCAGATAATGGGACTCAGTTTGCAAGCCACCTGTTGAAGAAGCTTTGTGAAGGGGTTGGAATTCAGCAAGTGTTTGCATCCGTCGAGCACCCTCAGACGAATGGCCAGGTGGAATCAGCTAATCGGGTGTTGTTGAGAGGTTTGAAGAGAAGGCTTGAGAAAGCCAAGGGAAGTTGGGCTGAGGAGGTGCCCCGTATAGTCTGGGCGTACCACACCACCGAGCAATCCGGAACCCATGAGACCCCGTTTAGCTTGGTCTATGGGTGTGACGCCATGATTCCGGTGGAGATCCAGGAAAGCTCGCCGAGATTCCAGAACTTCGTAGAGGAAGACTCGAATGAAGAGAGAAGGCTGAACCTGGATCTGCTGGATGAAGTCAGGGAGGAGGCAAGGCTGAAGGCTGAGGCGGTGAAAAGAAGGGTCGAGCGAAGGTACAATTCTAAGGTGATGCCAAGGCAGTTTAGAGAAGGCGATCTGGTGATGAGGAAGGCCCACCAGTACGAGATGGAGAATAAACTATCACCCAAGTGGACTGGACCGTTCAGGATAACCGAGGCACTCGGGAACGGAGCCTACCGCTTAGAGACGCTGGAAGGAGGGGCGATCCCTCGTACCTGGAACGCCACACACCTGAAGTTGTACTATAGTTAAGAGCTTTGTAAGTAAAGACAAACACAAATGTTATATTACAATGTCTCTGTTAAAACAGTTTCAAGGGGGCACTCTTTTTTCCCTAAGGAGGGTTTTTAATGAGGCCACCCAATAAAAGAAGAGTTTTCGAAGTATAAGGTGTTTCCAGATTGCATGTGTGCTATTTTCGAAAGTTTGAAGAAAGACCTTGTCATTTGTACATGATTTGAGGCAAGAAAATATATATATCGCGTGCTTTCTAAAAAAGTTTTAAAGTCCTCATCGTTTTTCGGCGATTAGAGGCACCAGTTAAGTTTTTAAAGTCCTCATCGTTTTTCGGCGATTAGAGGCACCAGTTAAGTTTTAAGTCCTCATCGTTTATTTGGCGATCGGAGGCACCAGACGAAAGACCTCCTCGCCGTCGAGCGAGTGCAGGCGAGAAAGAGGAAAAGTCCTCCGTGTTTCTGGGAGCGAGAAGATGTAACTCCCGGGGCAACGTAGAGGCAAGTTAAAGACCTCCTCGCCGTTGAGCGAGTGCAGGCGAGAAAGAGGAAAAGTCCTCCGTGCTTCTGGGAGCGAGAAGATGTAACTCCCGGGGCAACGTAGAGGCAAGTTAAAGACCTCCTCGCCGTTGAGCGGGTGCAGGCGAGAAAGGTCCTCAGTGCATCCAAGGGGGAGGAGATGTACACCCTGGGCAAGTTGAGGCACCGGATAAAGTCCTTATCGCCGTTGTGCAAGCCAAGGCCAATTAAAGACCTCCTCGCCGTTGAGCGAGCGCAGGCGAGAGAAAGAAAAGATCCTCAGTGCATCCAGGGGGAGGAGATGTACACCCTGGGCAAGTTGAGGCATCAAATAAAGTCCTTCTCGCCGTTGTGCGAGCTCAGGCGAGTTAAAGACCTTCTCGCTTACATGCGGGTATAGGCAAGATAAAATCCTTCTCGTCTTGAACGAGTTCAGGTATGGCGAAGAGGGCGGAAGAAGCTTGAAAGGTGGCTAAGGTAGGTTCGAAGAGAACGCCTAGCCAGCCGGTCTTCAGCTCTGAAGTTCAGGGGGGTAAAGGAAGATCCCAAAGGGCATTTCTGCCCCAGATAAAGAAATGACTTCCAAAGCATGAGGCTGGGAAAAGCTGGTGTTACCAAGAGGTTTTGGCGATCGGGAAAAGTTCAAACGACGGCGAGAATGTTGAAAGACTTGTTTGATAAAGCAGGTCGAGTGGGACGTTGTTTGAACCGATGATTGAGTTACAGTTCGTTGCTTGGAAACTTTTCTTATGATCAGGTTAGTGCCTCAAGGGTACAAGTTGTTTAAAGCGATCGTTGCTTAAAGTTTGAATCGGCTCGAAGCAGTTACGCCAAAGGTCGTGTTTGCAAAATCGCTAATTTAAACTCGGCAAAGTTAAACATACAAAGAAGGTGAAAGCGCTCAAAAGAAGTCAGAAGAAAGAATATCCAAGTTTCGCTATTGAAATAAGTAACTGTTCAAAACACATATGCAAGAGTTTTTACAAGGTAAATACAAGTGAATTTATAAAGAAGCAGATGGGGTGGAATTGGTTGAGCCTTCGGCGGGAATGACCTTTCCATCTACTACTTCGTTGTTTAACGACACCATGCTGAGGTCGAGATCAGGGAATAGGCATGCGAATTGCTCCCGAGCGGCTTCGAATCCAGCAGTCAGAATCTGAGCAGAGTTTAGCTTAAGTTCTTCAAACTGCCCTTGAAGTCCTTCAACCTGTTCCTTGAGCTCCTTGTTCTGCTGCCCCTGCTCTTCAACCTGTTTTTGGAGTTGTTTGTTGGTCTCTTGAGCATGAAGAAGGTCGTCAGTAACCTTCTTGGATTCTGTTTGAGCTTGGGCCAACTCGGCAGCCATCTTCCCTTTTTCCTTGTTTGCCTCTGCGAGATCAGCCATGGCGTCGTCCCTCGCTTTTTCAACTTGCCCAAGTAGCTTCTCGCGGTCGATTGACCTTTGCTCCAGTTTTTGTACCTTATCGGCATTAGCTTGAATGTGAGCCTCCAGGTCGCTCGCCTTGGTGCGCAGAGGCACGATTTTGCTTTCAAGTTCAACTTTTTCTTGGGCAAGTTCATGGACTTTGCGGCGAAGGTCAGCAGCTTCCTTGCGCGCAAGCCTAAGCTCGGTACTCAGGGCATCCTCTACTCGGGAGTGTTCCAATTCCGCAAGCGTTAGGCTGAAGGCCACCTTCTCCACCTCAACCTTCATTGTGCTGTTTTCAGTCTTGAGGTGGTAGAGATCTTCTTGAAGCCTCCTGGTGGAGCTCTCCACAGCCCTCGTTATGATTGATGGGATATCCTCTGCTATGTTTTTGAGTTTGGCAGTCAGAGGTTCCCACATCCTTGTGACTTCAAGGGAAAGGTTGGATGCCTGGAGAGGCGCCAGGGGGGCTTGTGGAGGGTTCTCGCCGCCACCTTCCTTAGCAGGGTTTTCAATGTTTGCTTCCTGGCGTGGCGACGCGACCGGGGACTCGGTAATTAGAATTGGGGAGGTGTGAGCAACCTCATTCCCGGTCGGAACATTCTCTGCAGCTGAAGCATTTGAAGGAGGGCCCCCTCCAGCTGAGATATGGGGCGTAGAGGCGCTTGGGGGGTCCTCCAGAAAGTTTGGCTCTTGAGCCTCGACTGCTGGTGGCGCAGTGGCCAGTGGAGTTGCTTGGACTGGTGGTGAAGGGGCTCGTGGTGTTGGCGATGAGGGAGGAGGAGCAGGTGTTGATGGTGGTGTTGAAGCTGGAAGAGGGGGTGGGGCAGGTGGAGAAGGTGGTGCCACCCTTTTCCTCTTTGTAACGAGGCCATCCTCAGTGACCTCGTCGTCCTCTTCCTCCTCCTCTTGGACGACTTGGGGGGCTTTTCGCTTTGGCCTTTTAAGGACCAGTTTCTTTCGTTGAGTGGGCTCCTTAGGCGGTGATCGCCCATGAATGATGGCCTTCTCGACCGCCGAGTTGGGCACCGTCTGGGAACCGGTCGCCAACCCGTGGTTGCGGGCGAGCGCCTTCAAGTCGGCGAGCATGTTCTTACCCAACATGGTATCTGCATGAAACGAAAGTGCATGAGTTAGCTCAAAGGGGAAAAAGATTATTGTACAAGGCAATGAGACAGCAAAAACAGGCATATGCAGAAAAGATAAAACCAAAGTCTTGTGTGTGTCGCACAAGACGCCCAGAAACAATATCAGAAGCAATGTCAAGACAAGAGTGTAGCGTCTTGACCTATTTGGAATTCCAACTGGTCCTCAAAGAACTCGAAGGAAATCAGGGTGGGGGTCAAGAATGTTATGTGGGCATCTGCCACCCTCTTCCAGAATAGGCAAAGGTCTCGGTCCAAAGCTCCCATGCTATCAGGACTTCTGGGCCTCCTGAAGCAGCTCTTGGACTCCTTTTTCCCCTTGTCCACCCAATACAAGGGGAAACCGTCGAGAAGGGAAGGGTCTTTGTCATTTGCGCGAACCTGGATGAACTTCCCCTTCCAATCCTTGTACGACTACTGGAAGATGGTGAAAATGGATCTCCCAGCAATGGCATTCAGGCTGACCCACAGGCGATCTCCTGGGTGCTTGGCCTCAAACAGGAATAAAAACACGTCCACTGACGCGGGCAACCCCAGGTGGGCGCACGTTATCTCGAAAGCTCGGACAAACGCCCAGCTGTTGGGGTGAAGCTGGGCGGCAGCGATGTTGAGCTCGGTTAAGAGTTCCCTCTCAAATCGAGTAAGAGGGAACCTGAGTTTGACCTTCTTGAAGAAAGTGGTGTAGACGAAGCAGAAGGGCCCGTCGGCGCTCACTTTGTCATCGGCGCACACTGGCAGAGCGGCGGGGCAAGGCAGCACCATCATTCTCTCATCGTGCTCCTTGTGAAACGATTGGTGGGCCTCGTCCCCATTGGTCAATCGCAGAACCGCTCCCGCAGTGTTCACCGACGAGGTTTCCTTTAAGAGGGTTGGGTTAGCCCATGGGTATAAAGTCTTGAAGTCTGGCAGAGGGATGGGGGCTCCTCCAGCGTTTGGTGGAGTCGCCTGGGCCAGAGCGGTTTGGGAAGACGCAGGCCTCACAGCCTGCGAAGAGGGAGCACCACGAACTTGCGTTGAGTCGTGTGCTTGTGGAGGAGGGTTTCGCGCTGATGGAGGGGGGTTCGGGGTGATCTTCGTGCGAGTCATGATAGCAACTGCAAACGAAGAAGAAAGAAAAAAAATAATCAGGAGGGTTACAAAGGCTGACTCGATCATAGAAGGAAGGTGAAAGACGAACGAATGTGAGTTCGTTGCGACGATCGACAAAGCCCTAAGTTACGCAGAAGGAGAAATGGAAAAACAGCCCACAGCGTATGCACCAGACAGTTACAGGATGATGCAAATCGGTGAAAATGCAAGGGAACCCAGCAGATGAAGGAAAGTAGTTACCTTTCGATGATCAGGAGAATGTTGAAGGGAGGTGGTGATCTAGAGCGTCGAGGAACGTCGAGAGCTTTCGCAGAAGGAAATGAGAGTGTATGCAAGTGTGAAGAAAGTGATGGAACAGTAGGAGCGTAAGGGGTTTAAGGGTTTTCGAAATGGTTTTGGGAAGCGCTAACGGCAGATGAAGATAGCCGTTGATGAGAGCCACGTGTCGAACGATGCGCGAAGGGTTTGGTGGAGCGTCAGAGCAGCAGAAAGTACTATCGCTTGGAATTCTGCGTCCATGCCACGTAGACCGGTGTTAACGAAGGCTTTTTCAGTCTTTTCGCTAGACAAGTCTTCGCTTAAGACTGGAGGGCTTGTGTACCGCCCTGGTGGTCGGGTGCGATGACGTGGCACCCTGCTACAGTGTAGGCGTGTTGACAAGGCGCCAGGTTGGCAGTTAGGAAGGAAGTCGGGAGGCACGTGTAGTCGCCGATTGTTAAGTTGGCGTGTTCCGATCTCCAGCTTACCAGAATAGGTGATCGCCAGGTTGAGGATGAAGTCGCCAGAACAAGCACATCGCCGAAGATGAAGGAGAAGCAGATTATGAAGGCGGCCGGCGAGACCACAGGGAAGGTGTATGAAGACCCTAACTCGCCAGTTTCAGTAGGGATCGCACTCCTAAGTTAGCTATGCACTGGGCAGTACCATGCATAGGTAACTTAGCCAAAATGAGAGTAGAAGCAGCGCCAAGTCAGGGAGCCTCCAGATGATGGCACGTGTACAGTTGGATACGAGCCACGTGTCCAAGTCTGTAACTGCCAGGAGAGAGAAAATCACCAGGTATATAAGAGCTCTTAACGAACTTTCTGAGGTACACACGTTCAGTTCATACACTTTACGCTTGCGAGTGACAGAGCTGTTTGTGAGAGAGAGAGTTTGCACGGTTCCAGTTCTTAGTATTTGGTGATACCGTCACTGACTTGAGCGTCGGAGTGCGATCGGCCGCAGCGGCGCCGTATCGTTTCTTTGCAGGTTCTTGAGATAGATCCAGAGGAGGAACGGAAGTGAGAAGCGGCGCGCACGTCGATCCTTTGACGAGGCATTCTCCAGCGCTCCGGTCAACAGGCAGGATCAGATACATTTTTATATCTTCCTTCCATACTGAAATTCTCCAAGTTGAGTTTGAACAGCCTCAATTTGTTTGTCCAAATGTTGGAACCTTGCTGCACAAAATTCATAATGTTCTTTTTGGTCATTTGCCATTGTATCCATGCGGTTTATCATCAGCCTTTCGAATCGTGACATTGGAATTCCATGGTCAACCAGAGATTCATAAGCAACTAATGCTTGCATGTTATAGAACTCATCAATACGGGTACTAGGTCCAACACTAACACTAGGACCTGCAGTTGCACTTGATCGAGCAGAGGCACCATCAGAATCATCCTCTTTGTTGACCCAATAATCATTTACCTTTAGAAACCTCATTTTGATCAAAGAACCATTATTAACCTCATGAGACGATTTTAGCACCTCATATAGTTCTTCATCAAGGTTATCCTCAAAATATTGCAAATTTTTTTAAAGAAGTATGACATAAGGAAAATGATAATCACATAACCTTATAGATTTTAGCATATGTTCCTTAAAGACATATATCCCGTTCACTTTAATCTTCTTCATTATCCAGTACAAAAGTACCAAATATTGCTCAGTTAATACAACATGGTTGACGCCCCTTGGTCTCAGCATCCATGAAGCAATGTAGTATTGCATTTTGTTGAAGTCCTCCAAGGCATTGGTGTTTCCTTTGTCCACTTTTTCTCTTGAGTACTTCAGACCCGTCAGAGTGATTTCCATGTCTACTCCTTTAACATGAGAAGACATTTTCCTTCCTTCAAAGGTTATATTTGTGTAGAAAACCTTCACCAAGTTAGGAAAGATGTTTCCATTCATATCCAAAAATATTTGCAGTTTTTTGGTGTTTCAGTGCTTTTCTCACATCTTTGAGAATTTATTCTTTAAACCAATTGATACTAGATGTTTTAGAGTATTGATGAACTTTCTAATCATCTTCTACAAAAACAATTTGATTTTCTCATTATCTCCAGAGAACCACGTTTCTAAGTGTCCAACCTTGGTTGAGCCCTTTGCAATGCGAGATTTCTTCCTCTAAGGTGAACAACATGAAAAGGCCATGATACAAATATTTTGAAAATGCAGATAATAGAATGAAATTGTGTTTCGTGATAAGTGATGCGTATTGAGAATTTTCACAAGCAATATATGCACAGAAGATAGATACAATAAAGATGGTTAGGTGAGTTATTTTTCAAAAAAAGCAACTGACACAGTTTTGGAAATTGCATTTGTCAGTTTCAAAATAAAATTGATTTCACTCACCTTTAGTGTGATTTAAGGAAATTAGTCACAATTTTGTGAAAAATAGCTACATATTACAAAAATTCAGATTCTGATGCACACTACAAATACATGATTCGCTGATTGATTTAAATTCAAAAGAGGAATTGGCACAAAGTACACGTAAGCTATTTATTGAAGATATACAATAAGTATCAGAGATGCAAACAACCTATTGAAATGAATTTTTAAAAGATTAAAAAATATTGCACAAAATGCTTTGATTTAAATTAGTTGATCCAAAAATTTATCCAGTTATTTTTTTGAACAACATTAAACTTCACCTCTTGATATGTAGAAAACAATATGTGATTGTTTCTCACTCATACAGTAATCTTTTAAATGAGACATTAATATTGTTCATTTCTACTACTTCTTCCAAGGATCCTTCTTTGATTATTGTTAACCATTTGTAAAAACATCATCACATTTAAGGTGTAGATTCACAAGCGTCTTCTTCTCTCTAAACAATATCCTTTGAAGAGTCATTGTCCAAGTACCGTAGGTGTTGTTTTATTGTGAATGATTCATGCCAAAACAATCATGGATCAAGATTTGGTCCCTTATAAATTTGGGCCCAATGATATTAATTGAACTCTTAGGCACCAACTTAACAAGACCCTCAAGCATATCAAATTTTCTAACCCTACAGAATCTAGTAGTGTAACCTTGTTCAAAGAAAAAAGAGTAGGCTATGATAGGTTTATACACTGATTTCTTGTTTTCAAAAAAAACTTGTAAAATATTTTATTCTTAGTGCTTGGGTTGTAACCTAGACCAGCTTTGCCAAAAACACAATTTTGATAGGCAAGAACAGTTTCAAAATTTGACTGCCCTCTTCAGAATTTGTTCAAGGTTTTCAAAAGATAATGAACATTCTTTTGGAGGGAGTCACAGTTTTCACAATCTTTTAAGTCAGCACATATTAAATTATTAAATTTTGAAGAGACTGCATAAAAGTAATTTCAACTGATTAATATAAGAATCAACTTATTAAATTAAACACATATTTGGAAAAAAACATTTAAAAGAGATTTCAAATCAGGTTTACTTGGATCATAATGAGATGAGAATTTACAAGACAATCTACCTAACTAGGAACACATGCACAACAACACTAGATCTTCAAGACAAATTTAGACATCATCAAAGCTTCCTTGTTCAAAATAGAAGGATAGACCAAGCAATCCACAATATACAAGCATAGTAGGATATCCAAACACAGATTAAGTAGAACTATAGTTTCTGCAAACATTAAACCATACACAACAAAATGATGCAGAATTTACAAAAAAATAGTTTAAAACAATTGCAAACCAACATCCCAAATATTATTTACCAAAACTAGTATAAAAATGACCACTTAATAAGTTTTGTTTGTTATAATGCAAGTAGAAAGCAGATGCACTCCAATGTTTAGTTTGTAAGATCTTGTGTATTGAATTTCTTGTTAGGATGAGAGCATCTAGAGTCTAATTGCATAGATTATCTAAACAAGCATGTTACTTATCAGCAGTGTCTATTACATTAGAAAGTTTAGTGATGTTTATGATTATTAGTTGGTGTATATAGTTGTATGTATGTATATAATTGTCTCATACCTACCTAGTAGAAGATGATGTACATTCACCCAATGTAATAAACAATAAAATTCATTCTTGTGACATTTCTTTGTGTGTTCTTTGTTTGTTCGTCTCCAAAAGGTGTGTTTTTGTACCCAATGTTGCACTCATTCCTTCACTATCCCTAGGCTCATTTTGACATGTTGTGCACAACAATATATATCCCTATATGAAGGAAACTATATATATATATATATATATCTCATTTTTTTCTTGTAAAACATGATAGTTTCTTTGTGTATACATAATTACACATCTAGAATTTTTTTTTTTTTGTTCTGATAATGTTGTATTTGAGTATTACAAAAGTCCTAAGTCCCATATTATTATACATTATTGGCTTGGATAAGTGATGCATTTTCTACAGCAAGTGCGCTGTGTTGTCAGAAGTAATAATTTGTGTCTAAGGACGAATATCGAACCCACGATGAACAGTTGAATAATCAAGTAAAAGATTCACTAAATAGAAAATAAAATAATAAATTTTGTTCGAGTTTGTTATGATTGCAATGATTGATAAGAAAACAAATCACAGAGTTTGTTGGTTCAACTGGGAAAATAAGAATTGGGGTTCATCCTTCTTACTCTTTTGTATTTTGATTAGCATGATAGTATTCTATCATTTGATTGATATTGATGCTCATATAAAAATCATTCATTTCGATTCCTTGCATATAAAATTATTAAAGATTCTTGTAAATATCGATTCCTCGCATATTTGTAAAAACATTTTATCATTAAGCACAGACATTGATAGAAATTAACATTTCAGATTTATTCCTAGCATTCAAATATGTTAAGCATTATCTTTTGGGTTAGAAACTTATAAGTACCTTCCAATCAAATCTAATGATCTTGATCATGGTAAACAAGCATTACAAACAAAACAATAATACCAATCATCAATAAAGAACAAAATATTATATTTAAATATCACCTCAATACATAAGATTTTGAATATATTACTCCCAATCTCAAATGGTAGAATTAGCCACACATGTTGGTTGTTACAAGCATGGAGAGCAAGAAAGGAAGATCCAGGAAGTTTCTCCTTTATGGTTGTCTCCTCTAGAGTTTTCTAACACCTTTTATTCTCCCAATTGGATTCCAATCCATTCAATGATTATTTTTTTTTATTTTTCCTCTTCTTTTTCCTTTTCACTCTCAATTTTTCTTTCCTAAATTTTTTTCTCTTCCTCTTCTTTTTTTCAACCTTGAGAATTTTTTTTGGAGAACCCACCTTGCCTTCCTTGATTTCCCATATAATGAGCTTCTTCTTCAGATGAATTATTCTAATACACACAATGCCCATTGGAATGATAAGCTCCACACAAATCACACCTTATTGGTTGAATCTGACTCTAAGAAGCTTGCACAACTTGTAATTGTTGTGGCAATTTAGCCATTTGTGTAGTTAATGCTTCCAACGGTTGTGTTAGAATTTTAATTTGGGCCAAATGTTTTTTTGAAATATTATGATCCATTATGCCCTTCTTTGGATCATTTTTACTATCATTTTGTGATTGATAATATGTGGATGTCATTGCCTCAATAATCTTTTCTGCTTTTCCTGCATCCATTGCCATCATTGTACCACCAACTGCAGCATCTAGATGCATCTTAGTATCAGATCTGAGACCATTATGAAAAATGCTCATTTCAGCAATGCCTTCAAACCCATGATTTGGGCATTTTCTCAGTATCATTTTAAATCTCTGTCATGTCTGAACATAAAGGTTTCAGACTTTGCTTTGATGTAGTGAGATAATGGAAAAAATTTGTGCAGAAACTTTTCCTCTACATCCCTCCAGCTAGAGAGGTTCTGATTTGGCTGTGATGTGAGCCATTCTTTTCCCTTTCTTGCCAACGAAAAAGAAAATAAATGCATATAGACATTTTTAACATCATCTAAATGGAAGCTCATTGTTACCACCAATTCATAAAATGTAGACAAATGTGAATATATCTTCATGATCCATTGTTATAAATTGATGGGTACTGATG
The DNA here is from genome assembly GCF_000499845.2 of Phaseolus vulgaris. Taxonomy (NCBI): domain Eukaryota; kingdom Viridiplantae; phylum Streptophyta; class Magnoliopsida; order Fabales; family Fabaceae; genus Phaseolus; species Phaseolus vulgaris. The sequence goes on along the minus strand of NC_023750.2, from coordinate 9,714,790 downwards.
AGAGTAAGGAAAGCGAGTTTAATCTCCAAGGCCCTGGTGATAACAGGTATTGAAATACTAGAAAAATGTCTTGGCCTTTGCTACACTGCATAATCTTCAAGAGTTCTCCTAGGGTGTGGTGCTTGCCCTTTTGCCATGTTGCTATCCTCTTGAAAAATATTTGTGGCAAAAGAAGAAGTGGTTGAGGATTCCTCCCTAGTATCTTCTTGTCTCTCTTTTGTCTTTGTCTTTCTATTTCTTCTAGCTACCCTTTCAATCTCTACTTCAAATAATAATTGGTCTTTGGGAATTTGACCTCTCAATATCATATAAGACAGCTAATTCAAGGGTTAGCACAGGGATTCACTAGCAATAACTGAATAATATTTTTTTAAGATTTAAAAATTAAAATAAATATAATAAAATAAATTTAAATTAAATATGAAAATAAAATAAAAACAAATATGCAAAAAAAAAAATAAACAACAAATAAAAATAGTTAGAATATTTACAATATTTACAAATTTGTACTAAAAAATTCAATTGTTCCCCGGCAACGGCGCCAAAAAATTGATGACTCTTTTCAGAGCAAGTGTGCAGAGTCAGAAGTAATACTTTGTCCCTAAGGACGGATATCGAAACCACAAGGAATAATTGTTTAAAATCCTAATAGTAACATTCACTAAGAATAAGAATATGTATAATAATTTGATTTGATTTGATATTGACAATAGTTTGCATGAAATTTAACTAAAAACAAAGTAAAGAGTTAGTTGATTCAATTGAGAAAATTGGGATTGTGGTTCACCCTTCTTACTCTTTTGTATTTTGATGAGCATGATAATATTTTATCCTTAGATTGATATTGATGTCTGTATAAAAATCATTTATATTGATTTCTCGCATATAAATTTATTAAGGAGTCTTCTAAATATCGATTCCTCACATATTTATAAAAACATCTTATCATTACGAATAGACCTTGATAGTAATTAATATTTCAAATTTATTCCTAGCATTCAAATATGTTAATCATTATCATTTCAGTCAGAAACTTAAAAGTGCTTTCCAGTCAAATCTAAGGATCTTGATCATGGTAAACAAGCATTACAAACAAAATGATAATACCAATCATCAATTAAGAACATAATATTATATTTAAATATCACCTCAATACATAAGAGTTTGAACATATTACTCTCAATCCCAAAGGGTAGAATTAGCCACACATGTTAGTTGTTACAAGCATGGAGAGCAAGTAAAAAAGATTCAAAATGTTTCTCCTTGACGATTGCCTCCTCGAGGGTTTCTAACACCTTTTATTAAACAACTAGCTTGCAATCCACTCAATGATTATTTTCCTCTCAATGGTTATTTCATAAGGTTGTGGCTCAAGCCTCACATTTAACCTAGTTGGGCTTGGGCTAAGTAACTTCTGTCTTAGGCGTAGGCAAGTGCACGAAAAAAAAGGTCCAATGTCATTGGAGTGATCTCGCCTACAGGAGATAGGGCTCAATTAGGCGAGATCCTCTAGGGCATCTGGCTTGGGCGAGCTTTGTTGCATTCCAGCTTTCCCTTTTTGGCTTTGTAAATTCTCCTTTTGCCCTTCCATCTCCATTATTCTTTAGAATCCTGAAATTAACACAAATTTGGGAAAAATGTATAAATTCATAAATTAGGGGTTATTTTATCAATTAATATTCATAAGTGTCTGCATTTTAATATGAAATATTACTGAAATTTGACACTTATCAATAATACATTTTCATTTTTGTTGTTTTAGTTAAATCACTCCAATTTTTATTATGGATATACTAACAATCACTTTGGCCTTCCACGAAAAATTTGAAAATGATATTTCTTTGTTATAAAACAATTTGTATTTGTTTTTATTATAAATAAAAATCTATATGGACTATTTGAGATATAATTTTTCTTAACATGGCTTTGAAAGCAATTATTATTGGCATATATCAAAGATAGAGTGACTTTCTAGGCTATGATGTCAATATGATGTCATCCATATGGTATAAAACTTCATAGCTTGAAAAATATCTAAATTGTATTTAAAAATACAATAATGTTAATCGGAACTTTGGTTCAAGTGAGACAAAATTCACTACTAATTTATAGTGTATTACTTTGAGATCAATCAAACAAAATTATGGAGTTAGGATTTATTATTATTGAGATGACCAATTATACAATTATGTGGTTGAAAATCTCTTTGTAAGTATTCCTTTGCGAGATATGGAATAAAATATTTTTTTAAGACAAAGATATTTGTGTGTAAGGCCAATTATTAATTGAATTGATCCTTTATCTTAAGCATCTAGGGAAGAGATTATTCTTTTAAACAACGAGGGAAATGAGACGTAAGTCATTTAAAAACAAACAAGTAATGGTAAACCAACCTTTCTGATTGTGATTAGAGATTTTATAAATAAGTTCCATATGTGTAAAAGCAAGTGACTTGTTACTTTTGCAATGGGCATCAATCTGTTAGAAATAATGGCCTAAACAAGAAGGGGGTGAATTGTTTGACAAAAGATTTTCGCAAAGATTGGCTAAGAATGAAGATTTATCAACAATCATAGAAACAACAATCAGGGAAGCCAAAAAATCAAAGTTGTTAAAACTGTTTGCAGAAAAACAATCAGTTGAAATTTTGTTTTAACCGGTTGTTTATAGCAGCAAAGACAAAAACCACATCAAATAGTTTGTAATGAGTGTATGAGAGAGAGAGAGAGATTACACAATCAATTTATACTGGTTCACTCCTTACCAGGACTACATCCAGTTCCCAGAAAACCACTAAGTATTCCACTATCAATCAATCAATAGATTACAAACACTCAACACAACAAAGAGGTGATCTTGACCACACAAGAACACTCACCCTCTTTGCCTTTTGATCCTGCCGGTTGACCTGAGTGCAAGAGTCTTGCCACGTCAAGGATGCTTCTCTTGATCAGCTTCGCACCACGTTAACCTTCGATCTTCACGTCTCGATTCCTCGCAAGAACCTGAAGAAAACAAAGAAACAGAGTGGCGCCGCTGCGGCCGATCGCGCTCCGACGCTCAAGTCAGTGACGGAATCACCAAAAACTCAGAGAGAATATCTAAACTCAAGGAACCGTGCGCCGTGAATCTCAGTGTACTAAGAAGCGTACTGAAGTGTTCTGGAAAGCGTACCTCAAAAGTCTGTTAAGAGTTCCTTATATACCTGAGCGTTTCTCTCTCCTGACGGTTACACCTCTGGACACGTGGCTCACATCTAACTGTACACGTGTCACCATCTGGATCCCTCTCCACTTAAGCGTCACTTCTACTCTTCAAGCTATTTGACTAAGTTACTCATGCAAGGAGTAACTTGGTGCACAGCTTCCTTAGAGCGCGACCCCTTGAGTGGCGAGTACGGGGTGTCACCATGCACACCTTCTCTGTGGTCTCGCCTGCCGCTATCATGATCTACTTCACTCGTACATCATGCATGTTCTGGGAAACTGTTCCCTTGCCCCGACCTCTGTCTAGGGAGTGATCATCTGATAACCTCGTCCTCCGTACTTGTACCTCTTGAAAGCCTTAGGCAAGCCTTCCTGATCTTTCGGCGATGTGGCCCTTTCGGCGGTCTCTAACCACCTGATCTCCTAGAGCTCACATACGGCGACTATGACGCAAGCCTGGTGACCGCCGGTTATACATACTAGAGATCGGAGAACGCCAAGCCAACAATTGGGGACTACACAGACTTCCCGATGTACTTCCCTTCTGTCAGCCAGGTGTCCCGTTCAACACGCCTACATTATCGCTGGCCGCCACGTCATCACTTCCGGTTACCTGATCGGTACACAAGCCCCCCAGTCTTAAGCTGAGACTTGTCTAGCGAAAAGAGTAGGAGGTCACGTCATCGTCGATCTACGTGGCGCTGGTACGGATTTCCGTACGTTCGTACCCTCTGCCTTTCTGACGCTCCACCAACCCCTTTTTCAATCATACGACACGTGGCTTCATCAACGGTCGTTTTTAATTGCCGTTTGCGCTTCCTAAAACGTTCGAAAACCCTTAAACCCTTCGCGCTTTTCACTGTTCCATCATCTTTCTTCATTCTCAAACATTCAGAACGTTTTCTCTGCGAACCATGAAGCTTCTCGTCCCTCTCAATCTTCAACTTTCTTCATCGCTTCTCCGATCACAAAAAGGTACCCCTTTTACTCCTCCTATTGGTATTTGTTGCATTTTAATCGGTTTGCATCATCCATTATCTATCTGAAGCATACGTTGTGGGCTGTTTTTCTTTTTCTCGTAACCTAAGGTTTCGTTCCATAATAACGTCTGTCCCAACGAACCCTTAGTCATTCGTTCTATCTTCTTCGTCCCCAAACGAGTCATTCTCTGCTATCTTCATTTCATCCCTTTCTCTTTCCTTTGCAGTTCCTGCGATGGCTCACACAAAGTCCACCGCTAATCCTGCTTCTTCATCACGAAACCCTCCACCCAAAACTCGTAGGGTTGCCCCTGGGGCAAATCCTCCATCGACACGTGACCCATCACGAGCCTCTGGTGCTCCCTCTGCCCAGGCTGAGAGGCCTACCTCTTCTCACGCCAACCCTAGCCAGGCAACTCCACCATTCGCCGGAGGAGCCCCTCTTCCTCCGCAAGACTATAAGGAGCTCTATCCTTGGGCCACCCCAACTCTGCTAAAAGAGACCTCCTCGATAAACACTGAGTTGGGCGTTCACCGATTGAGGAGAGGAGATCAACCTGACCTTTCCTTCCATAAGGAGCATGATAGCAAAATGACCGGCTGCCCTGCCTCCCGGGAGAACCGATCTGCGCGGATGATAAAGGGAACAACGGCGAGTTGTTCTGCTTCATCTACGCTACATTCTTCAAGAAAGTGAAGCTTAGGCTTCCTTTTACCCGTTTCGAGAGAGAGCTACTAACCGAGCTCAACATCGCCCCCGCCCAGCTTCACCCCAACAGCTGGGCGTTCGTCAGGGCGTTCCAAATTCTCTGCGCGCACTTGTTGCTGCCAGCTTCAGTCGACGTCTTCCTCTTTTTGTTTGAGGTAAAGAATCCCGGAGATCGCCTCTGGGTCAGCTTGAATGGGATCGCTGGGAGATCAATCTTCTCAATCTTCCAGCAATCTTACAAAGACTGGAAAGGGAAGTTCGTGAAGGTGTGCCAGAATGATCAAGACCCCTCACTGCTTGACGGCTTCCCCTTGAATTGGGTAAACAAGGGGAGCAAGGACTCCAAGGACAGCTTTAGGAGACCAAGAAGTCCTGACAACATGGGGGCGTTAGACAAAGATCTTTGTCTCTTTTGGAAGAGCGTGGCTGCTGCCAACATCACCTTCCCCACTGCCTCAATCATTCCCTACGAGTTCTTCGAGAGCCAACTCGAAATACACATAGGTTAGCCCCCACCTCCACACCAAGTTTAACACTAACTTAGTATTTTTACCATTCTATTTTGGCATTCCATCATTTATCTATGTGCTGCTTGTGTTACCTCTGCATGAATATACTTGTATCTTTTGCTTCTGTTTTGGTTGCTTACCTATCCCTTACCTTGTGCAGATAACATGATGGGCAAAGGGAAACTAGCGGAATTGAGGGCGATCTCCCGATCCCACAAGCTCGCGGCGGGCTCCCAAGCTGTGCCCAACCCGGTGGTGGCGATCGCCACTGCCCAAGGCAAGACTCCTCCCCGAGGTCCAACTCCTTCGGTGGCACCACCCGCCCCACAAAGGAAGAAACTAGTTCTGAGGAAACCCAAGAGGAAGACTCCTCAAGTGGTCCAAGAGGAAGAAGAGGACGATGAAGAAACTGAGGATGGCCTCATCACTAAGAGGAAGAGGGTGGCCACCTCTACACCACCTGCGCTTCCAACACCAAACCGCCCTCTCCTCCAGCTCTTCTAGCAACAGTCCAAGCAACACCCTTGGCCGCCGCGCCCCCAGTGGTCGAAAGCAGCGACACAAACTTCATAGAGAACCCTCCAAGCGCCTCCACACCGTTCGTGTCTGTTGGAGAGGGTCCTCCTTCCACCACTTCTATTGCTGGGGCCGCACTAGGAGGAGATGAGGGCGCTCAAATCTCGCCGATACTCATAATAGAATCTCCGACCTCACCACCACGCCAAGAAGCCCCACTTGCCCTACAAACTGAAGAGGGTGGTGGTGAAAGTCAGCACCAAACCCCCCCATCACCTCCAGCAACAACCTCAAGCCTCCCAACCTCCTTCGAAGAGATCTTGGGACCCTTCACAGCCCGACTGAAGATGATGGCGGAGGATCTTCCCTCGATTGTATCAAGGGCTGTGAAGGACTCACTCAAGAAGCTCCAAGATGAGAACTCTGCGCTGAAGGAGTCAAACCGCATGATAAGGGTTGAGGCGGAAAAGCTCTCTTGCAACCTAATGATGGCGGAGATTGAGCACTCAAGGCTGGAGGACGCCATGGATGCTGAGTTAAGAAGCATGTGCAAGGAAGCCTCCGATCTGCGCCAGAAACTGCACCTCCAACTCCAAGAGAAGATCGACTTGGAGAGCAAGCTGGTCCCATATAGGCTCAAGGTGGCAGACTTGGAGGCTGCAAAAAAGGCGGATGCGACCAAAGTGGAAAACCTCGAGAAGAGATCGGCTGATCGGGAGATTCTTCTTGGAAAGGTCGAGAAGGAAAGGGATGACGCTCTCGCTGAGCTCACCGAAGCTCGCGAGGAGGCCAAAAAGACTGCCGCAGAGCTGGCCCATGCCCGAGACGAAGGCAAAAAAGCTGTTGAAGAGCTTGCTCGAGCTTGTGAGGAAATGGAAGAACTGAAGAAGCAAGCACAAGAGCTCGAGCAGAGCACTGCCCATGTCCTCACCGCCGGGTTTGACGCCGCTCTGGAGCAAGTAGCATGTCAATATCCCGAGCTCGATCTTTCCATGGTGTCGATCTGCAACGAGGTGGTGGACAGGAAGATTGTACCCTCTGAAGATTAGCTGCCTTCCCCTATCACCTTTTCTTTCTAAACACTTTATCTGCAGTTATACTGCTTATGTAATTGTTTATGTATGCATGTGAACTTGAATTGCCACTTCTATCATTTTCACTTCCCATATATCGTCTTTCTACTTGCTTTGCATGCCTTTACCTTTACTCAAACGAATTAACTCGGCAATATTCGAGCCTTACCTTACTCACAATGCTTCGAACTTGGATAAACTGTTAATCTCATAACAACTTATCAAACTGTTAACTCAAAGTAAACTTGAGCAACCATTAACTTTCAAGCGATGACACTTAATATAACTTGTGAACTTAATGCAACAAACCTTAGCATAAAATTACTTACTAGGCAGCAGGTTTTAACTCGAAACTGGTATTAAAATACAGTTTACCGGATCTGCCCAGCAAAGTGAGCCCTTACTCCTGTCATCGCCTGGGATTCTTCTGATCGTCGTAGGGTTCTGGCGATGTGACCTTTCTTACCTTCATAACTTGACCATTGTTCCCTCATCTGGGGGTAGAGGCGCCTTTCGGATCCTTCTCTACCTCCCTGAGTTTCAGAACAATGATCTGGTCTCACTGGGTCAATATTGATGTTTCACTTAAAGGGGAAAAGGCGTTTTCCTTCCCTTCCCACCGTTTAAGGTCACGAACACCCCTGACTTTTCAGTTCATCTTGCCTGAACTCACTCTGAGGTGAGAAGGACTTTTTATGGTGCCTCAGCTTGCCCGTGGTGTACATCTCGTCCTTCCTGGACACGCTGAGGACTTTCAATCTTGCCTCTATCTGCTTGCGCAGAGAGGTCTTTCAATCTGTTCTTGCCTACACTCGCTCAGAGGCGAGGAGGACTTCTTCTTGCCTGCACTTGCTCACAGGCAAGGAGGACTTCTTCTTGCCTGCACTTGCTCAAAGGCAAGGAGGACTTCTTCTTGCCTGCACTTGCTCAAAGGCAAGGAGGACTTCTTCTTGCCTGCACTTACTCGAAGGTAAGGAGGACTTCTTCTTGCCTGCACTTGCTCAAAGGCAAGGAGGACTTCTTCTTGCCTGCACTTACTCGAAGGCAAGGAGGACTTCTTCTTGCCTGCACTTGCTCAAAGGCAAGGAGGACTTCTTCTTGCCTCAAGACGCACGAGAGCGTTGAGGTCTTTAGTCATCTCTGGTGCCTCCGATCGTCGAAAGACGACGAGGACTTTCAAACTTTAACTACTGTCGCCGATCGCCGAAAAGCGATGGGGACTTTAAAACTTTTAACTGATGCCACCGATCGCCGAAAAACGATGGAGACTTTAAAACTTTTAACTGAAGCCACCGATCGCTGAAAAACGATGGGGACTTTAAAACTTTTAACTGACGCCACCGATCGTCGGAAAACGATGGGGACTTTAAAACTTTTAACTGATGCCACCGATCGCCGAAAAATGATGGGGACTTTAAAACTTTTAACTAGAAAGCATGCAGCATATCGTTGCCTTAGATCACGTTCGAGTGATAAGGTCTTTCTTCTGAAAACTTTCAAAACCACAAGCATGCAATCTTAGAAACTTTAAACTTTGAAAACTCTTCTTTATTGGGTGGCCTCATTAAAAACCCTCCTTAGGGAAAAAAGAGTGCCCCCTTCAAACTGTTTTAACAGAAAGCATGTAAATCTCTTCATGTTCGTTTTTACTTACAAAGCTTTAACTGTAATACAATTTGAGATGTGTGGCGTTCCAAGTGCGAGGAATCGCCCCTTCTTCTAGCGTCTCTAAGCGGTAGGCGCCGTTCCCGAGCACCTCGGTTACTCTGAACGGTCCCGTCCACTTAGGCGATAACTTGTTCTCCATCTCGTATTGATGGGCCTTCCTCATCACCAGGTCGCCCCCTCTGAACTGCCTTGGCATCACCTTAGAGTTATACCTTCGCTCAATCCTCCTCTTCACTGCCTCGGCCTTTACTCTTGCCTCTTCCCTGACCTCATCCAGTAAATCCAGATTCAATCTTCTTTCTTCGTTCGAGTCTTCCGCCACAAAGTTCTGGAATCTCGGCGAGCTTTCCTGGATTTCAACTGGAATCATCGCATCACATCCATAAACCAAGCTAAACGGGGTTTCGTGGGTTCCTGACTGCTCAGTAGTATGGTACGCCCAAACTATGCGGGGTACCTCTTCAGCCCACAATCCCTTAGCTTTCTCTAACCTTCTCTTTAAACCTCTCAGGAACACCCGATTGGCAGACTCCACTTGGCCATTCGTCTGCGGGTGCTCGACGGATGCAAACACCTGTTGGATTCCCACCTCTTCTCACAGCTTCTTCAATAGGTGACTTGCAAACTGAGTTCCATTATCCGACACCAGGCGTTTAGGCACACCAAACCGGCAGACGATGTTCTTCCATACAAAGCTTTCGATCTTATGCGCGGTGATCTGGGCTACTGGCTCCGCTTCGATCCACTTGGTGAAGTATTCAATCGCCACTACCAAGTATTTCATCTGCCTGACCGCCAATGGGAAAGGTCCCAGAATGTCAATTCCCCAAGTATGAAACGGCCAAGGGCTGTAAATTGACTTCAGCTCTTCTGGAGGCGCCGTGTGCCAGTCGGCGTGCTGCTGACATTGCTTGCAACATTGAGCATACTTCTTGCAGTCTTCCCTCATCGTTGGCCAGTAATAACCTGCACGGAGGGCTTTTGCAGCCAGAGCTCGACCCCCAATGTGACTCCCGCATATGCCTTCATGGAGCTCGGCTATAATCCTTCTACATTTTTCCCCGTGCACACAATCTAGGAGTGGGTGTGTAAACCCAAACCTGAACAGCTCGCCGTCGATCAAGGTGAATTTGCTAGAGTTCTTCTTTATCTTCCTAGCCTCCGTCGGATCCAGCGGGAGAACGCCATCTGCCAGGCAGCGCTGGTATTGCGTTATCCATGTGTCTGGCTTATGCGTAGCGCAGACCTGTGCTACGTTCACCCTTTCCCCTTGACATGCTCTTATCCTCGGCGATCTCAAGGTCTCCTGGGTCAAGGATCTGTGACTCCTCGCCGCTTTCTCCGTCGACTTACTTATCTGAAGAACCTGGTGGTCTGCCACAAACGCCCTAGGCGTCTTTAGAGTTTCTTGGATAACTGTCCTCTGCCTACCCCCCTTGCCCGAACTGGCGAGCTTGGCTAGCAAGTCAGCTCGGGGATTTTGCTCTCTGGGTACATGCACCAACTCAAACGAGGCAAAGGAACCCTTCAACTCCTGCACATACTCCAAGTAAGCCGCCATTTGCAGGTCCTTGGCCTGGAACTCGCCTGTTACTTGCCCTGTGACCAACAATGAGTCACTCTTGGCCATCAACACTTTAGCTCCCATCTCCTTGGCCAGCAAGATACCTGCAATCCACGCCTCATATTCTGCTTGATTGTTGCTGGCTTTGAAGGCAAACCTTAGAGACTGTTCTATCAGCACGCCGTTGGGCCCTTCTAAAATGACTCCAGCACCGCTACCCTACTGGTTGGACGATCCATCTACTGAAAGGACCCAACGAAAGTCATCCCCCTCAACCTGAACTGCCTCTGATGAGAGCTCGACCACGAAATCCGCGAAAATTTGCCCCTTTATCGGTCCTCGGGGTTCGTATTTGATGTCGAACTCTGACAGCTCCACTGCCCATTTCACCATTCTTCCAGCTACATCAGGCTTCTTTAAGACCTTCTGGATGGGCAAGTCGGTCATCACTAGCACCGTAAAGCTTTGAAAATAGTGGCGCAGCCTCCTCGCCGAGAATACAACTGCCAGTGCAGCTCTTTCCAAGGCCTGATACCTTACCTCCGGGCCTTGTAACACCTTGCTGACGAAATAAATAGGCTTCTGGATGTGATCTTGATCTTGGGCGAGCACCGCACTCACCGCCCTCTCAGTTACAGCAAAATACAACTTGAGAGGCATTCCCACCAAAGGTTTGCACAGAACCGGCGGGCTCGCCAGGTACTCCTTAAGCTTTGAGAAAGCTTCTTCACATTCCTTCGTCCAGACACACTTATCAGGATTCACCTCGATCCCTCTCTCAGTCAAGAGGAAACCCAGTAATTTTCCCGCCTCCACGCCAAAAATGCACTTCTCGGGATTCAGCTTCAACTTGTACTTAGCGATTGTGGTGAACAACTCCTCCAGATCCGAGATGTGCTTGCTTTTCTCTAGCGAAGTCACGACCATATCATCTACGTACGCTTGCACATTCCTTCCCAGCATCGGTGCAAGTACCTTATCCATCAACCTTTGATACGTGGCCCTCGCATTCTTCAGCCCGAAGGGTATCACCTTGTAGCAGTAGCATGATCTCTCAGTCATGAAGGCGGTCTTCTCTTCATCCATAGGATGCATCTTTATCTGATTGTACCCTGAGAAGGCGTCCAGAAAGCTCAACAACTTGCACCCTGCTGCACTGTCGACCAGGGCGTCTATGCTTGGCAAAGGGTATGAATCCTTTGGACAAGACTTGTTTAGGTCCATGAAGTCGACGCACATGCGCCACTTCCCGTTGCTCTTCTTTACCAGCACGACATTAGCTAACCACTCAGGGTACTGGACCTCCCTGATATGGCCTGCGGCGAGGAGCTTTTGCGTTTCATCCCTAATCGCCTGTCTCCTTTCCTCATTGAACTTTCTTCTCCTCTGTCGTACTGGTCTGACCTGTGTGTCCATTGCTAGGTGGTGACACAAGAAATCGGGGTCGATTCCCGGCATGTCTGAAGCAGACCATGCAAAAGCATCCATATGCCTTTCTATCACCTTGGCGATCTGGTCTTGTAGCTCTCCTTCCAAAGATCTTCCCAACTTGAAGACCTTGCCCCCAATCTCCCTCTCAAGCCACTCCTCGACGGGTTTGGACCTGGTTTCCCTGGCAATCACCGCCCTGGCGATTCCCGATTCCCTAGCTTCCTCTGGGCGGTTTCTCGCTTCTTCTTCCCGACCGGCGTTCTTCCCCTCAACCTCAGCGTCTACCATGACGACATCGCCTCCGGCGGTCACTTCCATCGCCGCATCAACAACTCGCCCCTCTGTTGGCCTGGGCTCCACACAGGGAGGCGGCGTCGTGGTGATGTAGCTCACTGACCTCTTATTCTTGAGGCTATTTTCGTAGCACTTCTTTGCCTCCTTTTGGTCAGATCTTATGGTGATCACCACCCCCTCCATTGATGGCAACTTAACCTTCATGTGCCTGGTTGAGGGCACAGCTCCTATTCTGTTGAGGGTCGGCCTTCCCAACAGAATGTTATACGCTGAGGGGGCATTCACGACGAGGTACTTGATCTTCTCCATCCTCGAGGCCGCCTCGTCTGTGAACGTAGTTCTCAACTCAATGTACCCCCTGACCTCCACCTGATCGCCAGCGAACCCATATAAGCATCCTCCATAGGGCCTTAACTGGTCAAGGGGTAGTTGTAGCTTGGTGAAAGTCGGCCAGAACATTACATCTGCCGAGCTTCCTTGGTCCACCAGTACCCGGTGGACCTTCCTTCCTGCCGTGACCAACGAGATAACAATGGGATCGTTGTCATGAGGCACAACGTCCCTGAGATCCTCCTTTGTGAACGTAATGTCCACATCCGGCGAGTGATCTTCGAACACATCCACTGCCATCACAGACCTTGCATATTTCTTCCTCTGTGATGCAGTACATCCACCACCCGAGAAACCTCCAGCGATGGTGTGGATCTCGCCGTGCGTGGACACTTCATGCTGCTGGCCCTCACCGCTCGCCGGCTGGGAGCTCGACGCTTGCCCCGTTCTCTTGTCCAGCAGGTAATCATTCAAGAAACCACTCTTAACCAAGTCGTTGAGCTGGTAACCCAGGGCCAAACACGAATCAAGGGTGTGACCAAAGCTCTGGTGAAATTCGCACCATGCGTTTGCTTTTGGCCCTAACACCTTGTCCGAGACCTTCTCAGGCGGCTTAAGCCTGGCAGCTATGTTGGGAATGGCGATCAGGTCCGCCAACCCCATGACAAACCTGTACCTTGGCGGGCGATTGAACTCCCTGGGGCGCCCTGGGCCCCTTCCCTTGTTTTTCTTTGGATCGTAAGGATGGCGAGTCCTTTGATCCTTTTTAGCCGCCGCCGTCTCCAGCACCCTTTGCGACTGAATTCTAGTCTGGGCCCGTGGCCTAGCAGGAGCCACGCTCCCTCTCTTTTCTGCGACCTCACTCTCGTCGGCGATGTGGGCCACAGCAAGTCGCAGAACTTCAGCAAACGTGGCGGGGTGGCTCCTAATTAGCGCCTCGCAGAAAGGCCCAGGCTGTACGCCCCTTTTGAAGGCATATACCAACATCTCCTCGTCTTTGGCAGGCGAGCGGACCATCTGTGCTCCAAAACGATTCAGATAGTCCCTGAGGGACTCTCCCTGATACTGCCTTACGTCGAACAAGTCGTAAGACACCCTAGGGGGCGCCTTGTTTACGATATACTGGTCGACGAAAAGCTTTGAGAACTGCTGGAAGTTGGTTACGTGACCCGTGGGCAGGCTAATGAACCATTCCAGAGCTGTTCCCTGGAGTGTGCTCATAAACATCTTGCAGTAAACTGCATCTGAGCCTCCCGACAGAATCATCTGCGTGTGGAACGCAATGAGATGCGCTTCAGGATCCTCCACGCCGGTGAAAGAAGCTTTCACAGGTACCACGCTCGCAGGGATCGGCGTGTCCGTGATCGACTGAGCAAACGGCATCGGAAAGACGCGCGGTGGCGACGATGGTGCAACTTCTTCAACGGTCGTGCGTCCCCTCTGCTCGTGAAGAGCTTGACGCAACTCCTCAGTGACCTTGCTGAGCTCCTCATTTCTGGCCTGGGAGGCGACCAGATCTTCGTGCATCTTTGCCTGCTCTACGCGCGATGCCTCCACATTTGCTTGCAATGCGTGCATGATCTCCATCATTTGCGCCATGGTCATGGCGCCTTCTTCAGCAGTTGGCACAACGGGACTTGAACGCGTACTTCTCATCTTTCTCATGAAAGCTCAACAAATCAAACTTCAGCGACCAGAATCTCCACCAGCAGAACGATCGATCCAGCAATCAATCGGTTAAAACCTCTTTCCACCAAAGAACTTCCAAGAACGCAATCACAACAGCACGGGATTGATTCGGATGCAAAAACCTCCACAGAAACTCGCAAACTCAACACGAACGGTAAAAAACGCCGAACAAACGGTAAAAACCTCGATTTACCGATTGAAACTCGCGCAAACAGTGAGAAACTTCAATTCACCGAACGAAAACCCAAACAAACGGTGAAAAACTTCGAACTACCGATCAAAAACTCAAACAAACGGTGAAAGACTTCGAGAATGGTTGCACCAGCACACAACCACACAAGCACCGCAGAAACTTCAAGAACTCACGTTGTGGATGGGAGACACGTTTTACACGGCCCCACGGTGGGCGCCTGATGATCCTGCCGGTTGACCTGAGTGCAAGAGTCTTGCCACGTCAAGGATGCTTCTCTTGATCAGCTTTGCACCACGTTAACCTTCGATCTTCACGTCTCAATTCCTCGCAAGAACCTGAAGAAAACAAAGAAACAGAGTGGCGCCGCTGCGGCCGATCGCGCTCCGACGCTCAAGTCAGTGACGGAATCACCAAAAACTCAGAGAGAATATCTAAACTCAAGGAACCGTGCGCCGTGAATCTCAGTGTACTAAGAAGCATACTAAAGTGTTCTGGAAAGTGTACCTCAAAAGTCTGTTAAGAGTTCCTTATATACCTGAGCGTTTCTCTCTCCTGACGGTTACACCTCTGGACACGTGGCTCACATCTAACTGTACACGTGTCACCATCTGGATCCCTCTCCACTTGAGCGTCACTTCTACTCTTCAAGCTATTTGACTAAGTTACTCATGCAAGGAGTAACTTGGTGCACAGCTTCCTTGGAGCGCGACCCCTTGAGTGGCGAGTACGGGGTGTCACCATGCACACTTTCTCTGTGGTCTTGCCTGCCGCTATCATGATCTACTTCACTCGTACATCATGCATGTTCTGGGAAACTGTTCCCTTGCCCCGACCTTTGGCTAGGGAGTGATCATATGATAACCTCGTCCTCCGTACTTGTACCTCTTGAAAGCCTTAGGCAAGCCTTCCTGATCTTTCGGCGATGTGGCCCTTTCGGCGGTCTCTAACCACCTGATCTCCTAGAGCTCACATACGGCGACTATGACGCAAGCCTGGTGACCGCCGGTTATACATACTAGAGATCGGAGAACGCCAAGCCAACAATTGGCGACTACACAGACTTCCCGATGTACTTCCCTTCTGTCAGCCAGGTGTCCCGTTCAACACGCCTACATTATCGCTGGCCGCCACGTCATCACTTCCGGTTACCTGATCGGTACACCTTTCACACAACCACTATCAAAACAATCCTCTGACTTCACTGTTTTACAGACTTTCAAGTATAAAGAAAGAAAACAACTACAAGAATTAAAAGGAACAGATTACACCTAGTATTCAGGAAATCACAGAGCTCCTAAAATCAGTTTTTGAACCAATGCACAACCTTTAGGCAATCTTACCAAACTTTGTGATCCTGCCTGTTGACCAAAACGCTGGAGCTTTGCCTCGTCAAACTTGGATCGACGTATGCGTCGTGTTAGCCTTCGTCCTTCACCACGATCCACCTCAAGAACCTGCAAAAGACGAAACGGCGCCGCTGCGGCCGATCGCGCTCCGACGCCCAAAGCAGCGACTGAACCACCAATTACTCAAGAGTAAAACTCAAGAACTCTAAGGAACCGTAACCAGTTCTCTCTCAGTGTACTCTCGTTCTCGCAGTTGTAAAGAAGTAATTCTAAACGCATGCGTACCTCAAAAGTTCGTTGGAAACTCTTATATACCTGGATACTTTCTCTCTCCTGGCAGTTACACATCTGGACACGTGGCTCGCATCCAGCTGTACACGTGCCTTCATCTGGAGCATCCTTGACTTGGGCGCTACTTCTGACTCTTCTTTGGCTAAGTTACTTATGCATGATACTACTCAGTGCATAGTTGCCTTGGAGCGTGATCTCTTCTGGATGGCGAGTTCGGGTGCCTTCGTTCACACCTTCCCTGTGGTCTCGCCGGCCGCCTTCATGATCTGCACCACCTGTTTCACCGTATATGCTCAAGTAAGCTATCCCCCGACCTCATCCTCTGGCCAGCTGGGAAATGACCATCTGCCTTCATCTTCGGCGATGTCCTCACTTTCGGCGATCTCTAACCACGAGGTCGCCTGGGTTCGCATCTGGCGACTTCATCTTCAACCCAGTGACCGCCGATTCTGGTGTGTCGGAGATCGGAGCACGCCAACTTAATAACTGGCAACTACACGAGCCCCCCGACTTCCTTCCCTTCTGCCAGCCAGGCGTCCCATCAACACGCCTATACAATAGCTTGATGCCACGTCATCACTTCCGACTACCAGGGCGGTACACAAGCCCCCCAGTCTGAAGCGAAGACTTGTCCAGCAAAAAGACTAAAGGAGTCACGTCAATACCGATCTACGTGGCGCTGGCGCAGAATTCCAAGCGGTTGTACTTTCTGCTTTCCTTACGCTCCACCAAACACCCTTCCAATCACTCGACACGTGGCTTCATCAACGGTTACCTTTAACTGTCGTTTGCACTTCCAAAACCCATTCGAAAAACCCTTAAACCCATTTCACTTCTACCGTTCCATCACTTCTTTGCTTTTTCAAACACTTCAAGCTTCTTCTGCAAAACTCTCGACGCTCTTCAACCTCCTGAATCCTCAACTTCCTTCATTGTTCTTCTGATCATAAAAAGGTACCCCCTTTACTTCTTCTGCTGATTTTTCCTGCATTTTAACCGATTCGCATCATCCATTAACTGTCTGGTGCATACGTTGTGGGCTGTTTCTTCTGTTTCTCCCTTCTCGTAACTTAGGGCTTTGTCTCCATTACAACGAACTTTCGTTCGTTCGTTTTTCACCCTTCTTTCACGATCGAGTCAGCCTCTGCGAACCCTGCTCACCTTTCCTTTTCTTTTTCCTTTGCAGTTTCCGCGATGGCTCGCTCAAAGATCACCCCAAATCCTCCTCCCTCGTCACGAAACCCTTCATCTCAAGCTCACAACCCACCGCGAGCACCTGGTGCTTCTTCTTCCCAGGCGGAGAGGCCTGCAACCTCCCGCCCTAACCTGGCTCAGGCTACTCCACCTGTCGCCGGAGGAGCCTCCGCCCCCACTCCAGATTATAAAAAACTTTACCCTTGGGCCAGCTCGGCACTGCTGAAAGAAACGTCTTCGATAAACTCTGAACCGGCGGTACTCCGACTAAGGAAAGGGGACCAGTCGGATCTTTCCTTTCACAAGGAGCACGATAGCAAGGTGACCGTGCTGCCTTGCCACCCTGAGGAGCCGATCTGTGCTGACGACAAAGCAAGCGGTGGCGGGTCGTTCTGCTTCCTCTACACCACGTTTTTCAAGAAGGTGAAGCTCCGACTTCCCTTCACTCGTTTCGAGCGAGAGCTGCTAACCGAGCTCGATATTGCCCCCGCCCAGCTTCACCCCAACAGCTGGGCGTTCGTAAGGGCGTTCCAAATCATGTGCGCGCATCTGGGGCTACCAGCGTCAGTGGACGTTTTTCTTTTCCTTTTTGAAGCCAAACACCCGGGAGATCGCCTGTGGGTGAGTCTGAACGGGATTGCTGGGAGGTCGATCCTCTTTATCTTCCAGCAATCCTACAAGGATTGGAAGGGCAAATTTGTCCAAGTGCGCCCAAACGACCAGGACGCCTCGATGCTCGACGGGTTTCCCTTGTACTGGGTAAACAAGGGAAACAAAGACGCCAAGGGAAGCTTCAGGAGGCCAAGAAGTCCTGACAGCATGGGTGCTTTGGACAAGGATTTGTGCCTCTTCTGGAAGAGCGTGGCGGACGCCAATATCACCTTCCTCACCACTGCGCTCATCTCCTTCGAGTTCTTCGAAGATCAACTCGAAGTTCGCATAGGTTAGAGCTCACCTCAGTGTCTAAGTCATTACACTTGACGTTACTTCTGCTAACTGTTTCTGGGCGTCTTGTCTGTTGTGCACAAGACTTTGGTTTTATTTTCTGCACCACTTATCTGCTTTTGTTGCATACTGACTTATGTGTTTATCTTTCTCTCTGAGCTAACCCATGTACCTTTGCATTATGCAGATCGTATATTGGGCAAGGGAAAACTAGCTGAACTGAGGGCGCTCGCCCGAGCCCATGGGTTGGCGTCGGGTTCCCAGACCGTGCCAAATTCAGTGGTGGAGATCGCCGCTGCACAGGGCAGATCGCCCCCTAAAGGCCCAACTCCTTCAGAGGCCCAGCCCGCCCAACAGCGCAAGAAGCTCATCCTCAGGAAGCCAAAGAGGAAGACTCCTCAGGTGATCCAAGAGGATGACGAAGAAGACGATGAGGCGACTGAAGATGGCCTTATCACCAAGAGGAAAAGGGTGGCGCCTTCTTCACCACCTGCTCCACCTCCTCCTCCAACATCAACACCACTTTCCACACCAGCTCCGCCTCCAACACTGCTCCCTCCTCCAGCTCCTGCATCACCAGTCCAAGCAGTTCCTTTGGCAGCTGCATTCCCTGTGGTTGAGGCTGCCGAGCCCAACTTTATGGAGAACCCCCCAAGCGCCTCCACGCCCTATGTATCAGCTGGAGGGGGTCCTCCTTCAAACGCCTCAACTGCAGATGCTGCACCAGGCGGGGGTGAAGGTGCCTGCAACTCGCCTATCATCATCACCGAATCCCCGTCGTCGCCACCACGCCAAGAAGCTCCCACTCAACAGCCAGCTCAAGAAGGTGGTGGCGAAAACCAGCAGCAAGCTCCCCCGGTGCTTCCAAAGACAAACCTCTCCCTTGAGGTCAAAAGGGTGTGGGAACCCTTCTCAGCGAAACTCAAGATGATGGCAGAGGATTTCCCCTCCATCATCTCAAAAGCTGTGGAGAGTTCCTGCAAGAAGCTCCAGGATGACATCTTCGTGCTCCAAGAGGAAAATCGCACAATCAGGATCGAGGCGGAGAAGTTATCCTGCAATCTCATGCTCGCGGAGATCGATCACTCCCGAGTGGAGGATGCCATGAGCATTGAGCTTCGGGAGGCACGCATGGAGGCCACCGATCTACGCCATAAGGTGCAGCTCTTAGCTCAAGAGAAGATCGAGCTGGAGAGCAAGCTGGTCCCTTATCGCGTCAAAGTGGCTGACCTGGAGGCGTTGATCAAAGCAGACGCCGCCAAGGTAAAAAACCTCGAGAAAAGGTCAGCTGATCGGGAGGTCTTCTTGGGGAAAGTCGAGAAGGAGAGAGATGACACCATGGCCAAACTCGCCGAGGCCAAAGAGGAAAATGGGAAGGTCGCCGCAGAGCTGGCCCAGGCGCAGGCGGAATCCAAGAAGGTTATTGAAGACCTTCTTCAAGCTCGGGAGGGGGCTGAAGAACTGAAGCAGCAGAACGAGGGGCTAAAGAAACAGATTGAAGAACTTGAGCTGAGCTCCGCCCAGATTCTCGCTGCTGGATTCGATGTTGCCCGGGAACAATTCGCCTGCCTGTACCCCGACTTGGATCTTTCCATGGTGTCGCTGAACAACGAGGTGGTGGACGGGAAGGTTGTTCCTTCTGAAGACTGATTGCTTCCCTCCATCCACGATTCCTATGCTTTCTCCTTTAGATATACCTACTTGTAATAAGCTCTTTCTTTTCTTGTACATGTATTCTGAACTGGTGTTACTTATGCTATGACATTTTCCATTTCTTTTTATGCTCTCTTCTTGTTCACTTTATCCTCCTTGCACAAACCTCTTTAGACAAATTAACTTAGTAACTTCGTAATCGCAATTGTATACTATCCGCCTCGAACCATCAGTCTTCGAACAATAACACTCTAACAACTTGTTACCTCAAGGTAATGAACCTTAGCGTGAAATCGCTCTTCAAATAACGAACTTCAATCCAACTAATGGCTTAAAACACAGCTCATCTGATCTGCCTTATCAAAACGGGTCTTGACTTTCTCGCCATTGCTTGAATTTCTGCTGGTCGCCAAAGATTCTTGGCGATTATCAGCTTCCTCTTGCCTTCACAACTTGGCATTTGTTCCTTTATCTGGGGGCAGAGGCGCCTTTCGGATCCTTCTCTACCTCCCTGAGCTTCAGAACAAAAGACCGGGTGGCTAGGCGTTCTCTTCAAACCTACCTTAGCCACCCTCCAAACTTCTTCCACCCTTTACACCATACCTGAACTCGTTCGAGACGAGAAGGATTTTATCTTACCTGAACTCGCTCATCGGCGAGCAGGTCTTTAACTCGCCTGAAGTCGCTCATCGGCGAGAAGGTCTTTAACTCGCCTGAACTCGCTCATCGGCGAGAAGGCCTTTAACTCGCCTGAACTCGTTCATCGGCGAGAAGGTCTTTAACTCGTGCCTCTACATTGCCCCAGGGGTTACATCTTCTCCCCCCCAGAAACACTGAGGACTTTTTTACTGGTGCCTCTACATTGCCCCAGAGGCTACATCTTCTCTCCTCTGGAAGCACTGAGGACTTTTTACTCTTTCTCGCCTGCACTCGCTCGATGGCGAGGAGGTCGTTATCTCGCCTCAGGACACGCGAGGGCGTTGAGGTCTTTTAACTGGTGCCTCCGATCGCCGAAAGACGATGAGGACTTTAACTTTAACTGATGCCGCCAATCGCCGAAAGACGATGGGGACTTAGAAACTTTTTAGAAAGCATGCAATATATCTTTAACTTGCCTTAAATCACATATAAGTGACAAGGTCTTTCTTCAAAACTTTCAGAAAACAACAAGCATGCAATCTAAAACACTTTAAACTTCGAAAACTCTTCTTTATTGGGCGGCCTCATTAAAAACCCTCCTTAGGGAAAAAAGAGTGCCCCCTCCAAACTGTTTTAACAGAAACATTGTAAAACTCTTCGTGTTTGTTTTTACTTACAAAGTTCTTAACTGTAATATAACTTGAGGTGCGTGGCGTTCCAAGTGCGAGGAATCGCCCCTCCTTCCAATGTCTCTAAGCGGTAGGTGTCGTTCCCGAGCGCCTCGGTTATTCTGAACGGTCCCGTCCACTTAGGCGACAGTTTATTCTCCATCTCGTACTGGTGGGCCTTCCTCATCACCAGGTCGCCCTCTCTGAACTGTCTTGGCATCACCTTCGAGTTATATCTTCGTTCAATCCTTCTCTTCACCGCCTCAGCTTTCAATCTCGCCTCCTCCCTGACCTCATCCAGCAAATCCAGATTCAGCCTTCTTTCCTCATTCGAGTCTTCCGCTACAAAGTTCTGGAATCTCAGCGAGCTCTCTTGGATTTCTACTGGAATCATTGCGTCGCATCCATAGACCAGGCTGAACGGGGTCTCATGGGTTCCTGACTGCTCGGTGGTGTGGTACGCCCAGACTATACGGGGTACCTCCTCAGCCCAACTTCCTTTGGCTTTCTCTAACCTTCTCTTCAAACCTCTTAACAACACCTGATTGGCTGACTCTACTTGGCCATTCGTCTGAGGGTGCTCGACGGATGCAAATACTTGTTGAATTCCCACCCCTTCGCACAGCTTCTTCAACAGGTGACTTGCAAACTGAGTCCCATTGTCCGACACCAGGCGTTTGGGCACACCAAACCGGCACACAATGTTCTTCCACACGAAACCCTCGATCTTGTGTGCGGTGATCTGGGCCACTGGTTCTGCTTCGATCCACTTGGTGAAATATTCAATCGCCACCACCAAGTACTTCATCTGCCTGATCGCCAGCGGGAACGGTCCCAGGATGTCGATTCCCCATGTATGAAACGGCCAAGGGCTGTAAATCGACTTCAACTCCTCGGGAGGCGCCTTGTGCCAATCGGCGTGCTGCTGGCATTGTTTGCAGCACTGTGCATACTTCTTGCAGTCTTCTCTCATTGTTGGCCAGTAGTAACCTGCACGGAGAGTCCTTGCGGCCAGAGCTCGACCCCCGACGTGGCTTCCGCATATCCCTTCATGGAGCTCTGCCATAATTCTCGTACATTTCTCGCCATGCACACATTCCAGGAGTGGGTGAGTGAACCCAAACCTATACAACTCGCCATCAATCATTGTGAACTTGCTAGAATTCTTCTTTACCTTCCTAGCCTCCGTCGGATCCAGCGGGAGAAGGCCATCCGCCAGGCATCGCTTGTACTGCGTTACCCAGGTGTCTGGCTCATGTGTAGCGCAGACCTGCGTCATGTTCACCCTCTCTCCCCGACATGCTCTTATTCTTGGCGATCTCAAGGTCTCCTGAGTCAAAGACCTGTGACTCCTCGCCGCTTTCTCCGTCGACTTGCTTATTTGAAGGACCAGGTGATCTGCTACAAATGCTCTAGGCGTCTTCAGAGTTTCTTGAATCACCGTCCTCTGCCTACCCCCCTTGCCCGAACTGGCGAGCTTGGCTAGCAAGTCAGCTCGGGCATTCTGCTCCCTGGGCACATGCACTACTTCAAAGGAGACAAAGGAACTCTTCAATTCCTGCACATACTCCAGGTAAGCCGCCATTTGTGGATCTTTAGCCTAGAACTCGCCTGTTACTTGTCCCGTGACTAACAGCGAGTCACTCTTAGCCATCAGCACCCTAGCTCCCATCTCCTTGGCCAGCAGGATACCGGCGATCAGCGCCTCGTATTCTGCTTGATTGTTGCTGGCCTTGAAGGCAAACCTCAAAGATTGTTCGATCAGCATGCCGTTGGGTCCCTCCAGGATGACTCCAGCACCGCTACCTTGCTGGTTCGATGATCCGTCCACTGAAAGCACCCAACGGAAGTCATCCCCTTCAATTCGTGCTGCTTCAGACGAGAGCTCGACCACGAAGTCTGCGAAGATCTGCCCCTTGATCGGGCCTCGGGGCTCATACTTAATATCAAACTCCGACAGCTCCACTGCCCACTTCACCATCCTTCCCGCAACATCGGGCTTCTTCAAGACCTTCTGGATGGGCAGGTCGGTCATCACCAGTATCGTGAAGCTATGGAAATAGTGGCGTAACCTCCTCGCCGAAAAGACTACTGCCAGTGCAGCCTTCTCTAGGGCCTGATATCTCGTTTCGGGGCCCTGCAGCACCTTACTAACAAAATAAATAGGCTTTTGAGCCTGATCTTGGTCCTGGGCGAGCACCGCGCTCACCGCCCTCTCAGTTACAGCAAAATACAACCTGAGAGGGGTTCCCACCAGCGGTTTGCACAAAACCGGTGGGCTCGCCAGATACTCCTTAAGCCTGATGAAGGCTTCTTCACACTCCTTCGTCCAGGCAAACTTGCTATTCCGCCTTAAACACTGGAAATATGGATGGCCCTTCTCTCCGCTAGCCGACACGAACCGAGACAGGGCGGCCATCCGACCTGTAAGCTGTTGTACTTCCTTCACAGTGGTCGGGCTCCTCATCGCCAAGATGGCGGCACACTTATCCGGGTTGGCCTCTATTCCTCTTTCAGTTAAGAGAAATCCCAGGAACTTTCCTGCCTCCACGCCAAAGATGCACTTCTCGGGATTCAGCTTTAACCTGAACTTGGCGATCGTGGTGAACAATTCCTCCAAGTCCGCAACGTGCTTGCTCTTTTCTGGCGAGGTCACGACCATGTCATCGACGTATGCTTGCACATTTCTTCCCAACATTGGTGCAAGTACTCGATACATCAACCTCTGGTACGTGGCCCCCGCGTTCTTCAGCCCAAAAGGCATCACCTTGTAGCAGTAGCACGATCTCTCGGTCATGAAGGCAGTCTTCTCTTCATCCATGGGGTGCATCTTGATCTGGTTATACCCCGAGAAGGCATCCAGGAAACTCAAAAACTTACACCCTGCAGCACTGTCCACGAGGACGTCTATGCTTGGCAAAGGATACGAATCCTTTGGGCAGGCCTTATTCAGATCGGTGAAATCGACGCACATGCGCCATTTCCCATTGCTCTTCTTCACCAGCACGACATTAGCCAGCCACTCAGGGTACTGGACTTCCCTGATATGGCCTGCAGTGAGGAGCTTCTGGGTTTCGTCTCTAATCGCCTGCCTCCTTTGCTCGTTGAATTTCCTTCTCCTCTACCGCACTGGTCTCACCTGATTGTCCATCGCCAAATGATGGCACAAGAAGTCGGGGTCGATCCCGGGCATGTCCGAAGCGGACCATGCAAACGCATCCAGATGCCGCTCTATCACCTTGGCGATCTGGTCCTGGAGCTCAACCTCCAGAGATCTTTCCAGCTTGAAGATCTGTCCTCCGATCTCTCTTTCGAGCCACTGCTCGACGGATTTTGGCCTGGTTTCTCTGGCGATCACCGCCCTGGCGATTCCCAGCTCCCTCGCTTCCTCAGGGCGATTCCTCGCCTCTTCTTCCTCTAGACCGGCGTTCCCCTCCCCCAGCTCAACATCCACCATCACCACGTCACTACCGGCGGTCTCTTCTATTACCGTCGGTCTGGGCTTCACACCAGGAGGCGGGGTGGTTGTCACGTAACTCACCGACCTCTTGTTCTTCAGGCTATTCTCATAGCACTTCTTCGCTTCTTTCTGGTCGGACTTGATGGTGATCACCACCCCCTCCATAGACGGCAGCTTCACCTTCATGTGCCGGGTCGACGGTATAGCGCCTATTCTGTTGAGCGTGGGCCTTCCCAACAGAATGTTGTATGCTGAAGGAGCGTTCACGACAAGGTACTTGATTTTCTCTATTCTCGAACCCGCCTCATCTGTAAACGTAGTCCTCAACTCAATGTACCCCCTGATCTCCACCTGGTCACCAGCGAAACCATACAAACACCCTCCATAGGGCCTCAGCTGGTCAAGGGGTAGCTCCAACTGCGTGAAAGTCGGCCAGAACATCACGTCTGCCGAGCTTCCTTGGTCCACCAGAACCCTGTGGACCTTCCTTCCTGCTGTGATCAGCGAGATGACTATGGGGTCGTTGTCATGAGGCACAACGTCCCGAAGATCTTGCTTCGTGAACGTAATGTCCACATTCGGCGAGTGGTCTTCAAACATATCCACCGTCATCACAGACCTTGCATACTTTTTCCTCTGTGACGCGGTGCATCCACCACCCGAGAAACCTCCTGCAATGGTGTGGATTTCTCCGTGGGTAGGCATCTCATGCTGTTGAACCTCACCACCTGCTGGTTGGGAGCTCGACGCGCCCCCCGTCCTTCTATCCAGCAAATAGTCGTTTAGGAACCCGCTCTTGACCAGATCGTCGAGCTGGTATCCTAAAGCCAAGCACGAATCCACGGTGTGGCCAAAGCTCTGGTGGAACTCACACTAGGCGTCTGGCTTTGGTCCCAGCACCTTGTCACCCACCTTCTCGGGCGCTTTCAACCTAGCTGATATATTGGGAATGGCGATCAGGTCCGCCAATCCCATGACAAACTTGTGCTTTGGCGGGCGATTGTACTCCCGGCGTGCTGGTTGAGGGCGCCCTGGGCCCCTGCCCTTGTTCTTCCTTGGATCATAAGGATGGCGAGTCCTCTGATCCCTCTTGGCCGCCGCTGTCTCCAGCACCCTCTGTGGCTGGATCCTGGTCTGGGCACGTGGCCTAGCGGGAGCCACGCTTCCCCTCTTCTCGGCGACCTCACTCTCATCGGCGATGTGGGCCACCGCAAGTCGCCTGACCTCAGCAAATGTGGCAGGGTGAGCCCTGATCAATGCCTCGCAGAATGGTCCCGGCAGCACGCCCTTCTTGAATGCGTAGACCAGCATCTCTTCGTCTTTGGCTGGCGAGCGGACCATCTGCGCCCCCAAACAATTCAGGTAGTCCCTGAGGGACTCTCCCTGATACTGCCTGATGTCGAACAAATCATAAGACACCCTGGGCGGTGCCTTGTTCACAATGTACTGCTCGACGAAGATCTTTGAAAACTGTTGGAAGTTGGTTATGTGACTCGTAGGCAGGCTCACAAACCATTCCAGCGTCGTTCCCTGAAGGGTGCTTACAAACATCTTGCAGTACACGGTGTCTGACCCTCCTGACAGCATCATCTGCGTATGGAACGTGGTGAGATGTGCCTCAAGATCCTCCACGCCGGTAAAAACATCCTTCACAGGTACCACACTCGTAGGGATAGGCGTGTCGGTAATCGCCTGAGCGAAAGGCGTGTCATCCAGGTGTCCCGTTCAACACGCCTACATTATCGCTGGCCGCCACGTCATCACTTCCGGTTACCTGATCGGTACACCTTTCACACAGCCACTATCAAAACAATCCTCTGACTTCACAGTTTTACAGACTTTCAAGTATAAAGAAAGAAAACAACTACAAGAATTAAAAGGAACAGATTACACCTGGTATTCAGGAAATCGCAGAGCTCCTAAAATCAGTTTTTGAACCAATGCACAACCTTTAGGCAATCTTACCAAACTTTGTGATCCTGCCTGTTGACCAAAACGCTGGAGCTTTGCCTCGTCAAACTTGGATCGACGTATGCGCCGTGTTAGCCTTCGTCCTTCACCGCAATCCACCTCAAGAACCTGCAAAAGACGAAACGGCGCCGCTGCGGCCGATCGCGCTCCGACGCCCAAGTCAGCGACTGAACCACCAATTACTCAAGAGTAAAACTCAAGAACTCTAAGGAACCGTAACCAGTTCTCTCTCAGTGTACTCTCGTTCTCGCAGTTGTAAAGAAGTAATTCTAAACGCGTGCGTACCTCAGAAGTTCGTTGGAAACTCTTATATACCTGGATACTTTCTCTCTCCTGGCAGTTACACATCTGGACACGTGGCTCGCATCCAGTTGTACACGTGCCTTCATCTGGAGCATCCTTGACTTGGGCGCTACTTCTGACTCTTCTTTGGCTAAGTTACTTATGCATGATACTACTCAGTGCATAGTTGCCTTGGAGCGTGATCTCTTCTGGATGGCGAGTTCGGGTGCCTTCGTTCACACCTTCCCTGTGGTCTCGCCGGCCGCCTTCATGATTTGCACCACCTGTTTCACCGTATATGCTCAAGTAAGCTATCCCCCGACCTCATCCTCTGGCCAGCTGGGAAATGACCATCTGCCTTCATCTTCGGCGATGTCCTCACTTTCGGCGATCTCTAACCACGAGGTCGCCTGGGTTCGCATCTGGCGACTTCATCTTCAACCCAGTGACCGCCGATTCTGGTGTGTCGGAGATCGGAGCACGCCAACTTAATAACTGGCGACTACACGAGCCCCCCGACTTCCTTCCCTTCTGCCAGCCAGGCGTCCCATCAACACGCCTATACAATAGCTTGATGCCACGTCATCACTTCCGACTACCAGGGCGGTACACTTTGAATCAAATCTCTTCTCAAAACATTTTCGATCTCACTTTCTGTGTTCTATTGAATGTGGAGGGTAACGAGATTTATAGCTCTTAAATCTAGCTGTTTTAGGAAGTTAATTACAACCCAAAACATATTTAAATCAACTGAAAACAGATTTAACAGGTTTTTGAAAAGTTGTTAAGAACTTGACAATCAATCGGTTAAAATGTCGTTTTAACCAGTTGAATTGGTTTTGACAGTTAGTCAACCAAGTCAAAATCACTTTTGAAAACTCTCAAACAAGTTGGGTGTAAAACAATCGACTAAACCGTGAAATCAACCGATTGTTTTTCACTTGGCTTAGAAAAACATTTTTCTTTTTCAAACCAGATTAATTCAGTTGTGCATAGGATTAAGAATGAATTTTACAGAAATTGTAAACACCCTAGAACTAAGCTCCAAACAAAGTAGCACACGCATCAAGCTTTCTTCACATATTTGGTTTCATCAAAGCTTCATTTTCTACACAATCAATTTTCAATGTCTTCCCTATGATGTGACAAAGTGTTAGATATTCCATTACAACATTTAACTTTACCTTTTAGTCTTTTGAGAATTTCGAACAAAACTTAAATCTTTTGATATTCATAACCTAATGGATGGTGTATGATTTGTAACATACATTAGATAAAATCACGTATTGAAACTTTGTCAGATTTTAGATCCAGAAGATGCAACAAGAAGCTAAAAAAGAAAGGGGGAATTCTACCTAATCAGATTTGTGAACAAGTAAGTCTAAGTTTATTTATTCTTAGAATTTTTTTGAAAAGAGATTTTATTTTCTGGGGACTTTTCTAATTTGATTCTATTCATGGGTAATGTTGTCCAAAATTGAGATAAAGGGGAATTAAGATTTGGGTCACAACATTCTTATTTGAGAAAAGGAGTTAACTGAATCCAGGTTAGGGAAGTTAACATTCAAAGATAATAATTAGGACATATAGTATGAAATTTTTGTAATGATTGTAATGTGTTATGTTTGCTTGAAACCCTGCTTTTATAGTCATTGTTTGGTTGTTTGTTGATGATCTGAGAGGTGAAAAACTTGTTTGTTAGGGGGAAAATGGAGGTTTCCTCCATGGGAAGGTTTGTCTCAACCCTATTTTGGCTCAAGTGAAAATGTGGTGGTGATGAGATGCCCGAAAGTAGTACAATTTTTGCTCAAGCAAGGCCTTTTTGCTCAAGCAAAAGTGTTATTAGAATTGTTGGCCTAAAACAAGAGCATGGTTTAATTGTTTTTCAAATCATTTTCGCAAAAGATGAAGTCAGATTGGAAACTTGATAAAATTAATTGATTGATTTTTCTTTTCAACCGATTATAAAAATAGCAACAAACATATACACCAAATATTAATCGGCTATTATGTTTATTCAACCAATTGAAATTTTCCATAAACAAGAAAACAACAGATAAAGCAATAATGAGAGAGAGATGCTCAAATGATTTATACTAGTTCACTCTTACACCAACAACTACATCCAGTCCTCAGTCAAACAATTGAGAATTCACTAAATTGAGAATAAAGATTACACCAGATACAACCAAAAGTTTAATTCTTGAACCTTAGAAGAACTTTCACTGTCAACCACTCAACAGAAATCCAGAAACCCTATATGAATCTGCTTTAACAGTATACAAGAAAAGAAATAAAGGTATGAGAACACCTGAGATATTACAGAATGAAGCATAGAGAAATTCAAAACCATAAAACCTTTTTCACGACACAAGAATGATCCAAGAAACAAAGATAATCTCCAAGAACAATTTTGAAACAATATGTTTTCTCTCTTTCAAAAATCATGTTTTTGAAATGTACAGATCATCTCCTTATATAAGTTTTCAATGCATGTAAAAATGGTTTAATCAATTATTGAAAAAAGTTTAATAAAATTAAATTTGTTTAGTTATAAAACAGAAAATAGTTTAAAACATTTAATTATTTTTTTTAAAATAACTAACTATTTTATTTTAACAATCGAAAACAACAATATTTAAACTAGTTAATTTTTCGTAATAACTTGTTGATTTCGTTAAATAGAAAATAAAAATTTGAAAACAGAAAATTTTCAAATCTTCATAAAAGCTTAAGTATTTTCAACTGGTTGATACAATAAACAATTTGTATAAAAGTACTTACTATAGTCAGAAGACTCTGGTAGAATCAATTGATTAAAAAACACAGCAGATTTAGAAAACAAAACATTTCTTGGAGATAGCTTTTGAAGATAACTTGGACCATAATGCATTGCAAATAATTAAAACAAAATCTACCTACACACACACAACTTCCCAATCTTCATGATAGTTTGGAATCATCAAGATCTTCTTAGTCAACAAGTGTGGCAGTGCTGATGTGAGTCAAGGCGATGCATTTTTTTTCTCAAGTGAGTAATTTTTCATTCAAGCAAAAAATGTTTAAAAAAATTAGCCAAGCGAAAATAGCCCATTAGAAAGAGAATCAATTTGGGAAAATTTTCACTCAAATGACCAAATTGTTGCTTAAGAGAAAATCAACTAGAATTACTGGATCTAGGAGACCTAAAAAGCCAGTTTTTACAAGGGCTTTTTGGTGGTTGTCTACCACACAAATTTCATTTTGTAGGAAGGTTGGATCATCCCTCAAATGCGCCACTTTATTTTATTCATTCTTTGTTGATTAAAAAAACTAGAATTATTGGATGTTTTTGAACTTTTTATTAAGGTTAAATTGAAATAGTATTGGAAAGTTATATACTTGTACTTTGAGGTAAATGGTGTAAGATCGAGAATATATAGGGGTTGGTGTCCATAATCTACTAACATTCTTTAATGATATGTGTGGTACCCGAGAGGTACAACTTTCATTTAGTGTGGTGATCTATGTTGGAGTGGATTCAATGAGATCCAAGGTTCACTATGTTAGAATATATGGCCTTAAACGAAAGCGGGGGTGAATTCTTTAAGAGGGATTTTCACAAACTTTGAAGGTATAATGAAAATCAATGCTGAATTACAGAGAAAAGAATCAAGGAAACAAATACCCAAAACTGTTTTAAGATGATATCAGAAAAACAATCGGTTGTTTTTATCAGCAGTTAATAAAAACAACTTAAAACAGATATATGTGAGATCAAGGAAAGAGAGAATCACACAAACAGATTTATACTGGTTCACTCTTACACCAAGAGCTACATCCAGTCCCCAGAAACCACTGGGTAATCCATTATGCAATCAAAACCAGATTACACACATCACACACCAAAGTAGTGACCTTGAACCCCTTAAGAAACACACTACCTTTGGCAAACCACACCAAGAATGTTGATCTTGAACACCTCAAGAACACACAACACTCCTTGGCAACACAACTACAAAAATACAGTAACCAAGGAAGAAGGGAATAGAATACACCTGGGTATTACAAAGCTTAAAGATCAGAATTACAACCCAATCCTATTTCACACACTTAAGAATGATCCAAAGCACTTTCAAATCTTGGAAAAACTGTTTTGATGAACTCTTTCTCTTACTCCAAGATTAGGAGCGTAAAACCACCTTTATATAGACCAACCAAGTGGTCAAAAACATTTAATAAAGGAGCCAAGTTAGTTAGGATCATTTAAAACCACTTAACATAATTTTGTTAAGGTTTTCAGGAAAACAATCGGTTGTTTTGTCGAAACAATCGATTGTTTTGGTTTGACAGCAAAGTCAACCAAGTTTTTCAAAACCTTTTCAAAAACTGCTAAGGTAAAACAACCTGTTGTTTCAAACAACCTGTTGAAATTTTGACAGCTTTTTAGAAAACACATCTTTTCAAAAGGTTAAAGATTCAAATGAACTTGGATCATCTTAAGGAGTGAATTAACAAGTTTCAAACTGTTCCGGCCGGTTGACCTGGGACGTCTTTGCGCACAACTCTGCCCGTTAGCTAGGGACACCTTCCCTTTGGCAATCAGTGGATACCTGCAAAGAAGGACAAAGGGCGCCCTAGCGGCCGATTGCACTCCGACGCTCAAGTCAGCTAGCAAGAAACACCAAAAACTCTACACCTCCGTATCGGAGCACCGTGAATGGCACTCTGAAGGTGGTCGAAAGAACTGTGTGTTGTGTATCTTTTCTCCTTCTGGCAAACAACCTCTCTCTAGTCCCTTGTGCGTAGCCTCAAGACTCGAGCAAGCAACTAGAGTGTATTCTGGGAAAGTTTGCCAAAAGTCCGAACCCCGTTTCCAACATTCCCGGTTCTATTTAAATGACTCTAGCATTTAAAGCGTCTTAAAGCGCATTTAAGGCTATGAAACGTTCAGCGCCTTTAAGACATTTAAACCGCTTGGAGCATTTAAAGTACCTTAAACGCTCGAAACAGAAACTTTAACTTAAATAGCTTTAATTACCTTGTACCTGACCAATTGATGTTTCTATTCTGACTTGGCTGCTATCACACGTGGAGGGCCTCACAGTACTACGACCCAACTTAGGGGTATTTTTCCCGTGTGAGTCCTCCTACCTGGGAGTGCATCTGCGCCAGGGGTGACTTTTTGGGTGCCAACTCGTGCCCCAAACCTCTAGTCACTCGCTTTGAGAGCGTATCTACCTTCCTCTCGTACCCTGCACCCGGCTACCCCTGGGAATGACCCTGCTCATGGTCGTGACTATCCCAAGGGCTTCTCTGGGGCGACACGGGCACTTCACGAGTCAGATTGCTCTCCACTGGTGCTATTACTATGGCCTTGAAGCCACCTTTTTCTTCTCTTTATTGCTAACCCGGGTTATCGGGGATTAAGGCCTTCCCATGGCGTCGCTCCCTCCATGGTCTTTCCTACCCATGGGTATCGGGGAGCAACACTGTGGTGGCCTTGCTCTTGTGACATTTTGCCTTGGCGACGCCCTACCTTGGCGACGCCCTACCTTGGCGACGCTTTGCCTTGGCGACACCTTATGTTGACTTTGACCTCGACACTGACTTTGACCTTGACTTTGTCAACGCCCGGGTACGGAACGGTACACAAACAACTAGATAACACACACACACAGCAGCAAGGTCTTCAAGTTTTCCTCTTGGATTTGGAGACATCAAAACATCTTGTTCAACAATCTCCCCCTATTTGATGAAGACAAATCCCTGGTTTGTTTGTGTTGTTGCTTCTGAACTTGAAAGGTCCTGCAAAACAGAATTTGTGCATATACAAAGCAAGTGTACCAACAGGATACCAAGGCACACAAAACCATTTTTCTACATAAGCCTTGAAGCAGAAAAACCATCCAAATAGCCATAAAAACCAGTGCCAAAATGAGACTTGTGTGTAGCAGATCTATGGTGAATAAGAGCATGGCAGCAACAGAATTTAAACCATGATAAAAACCAGATAACACCATAGTGTAGCAGCAGCCCCCTATTTGTCTTTTCAAATAGAATGAAAGAAGGGATAAAATCAGGATTAAGAAAAACCAGAATACCAGTATGTGTAGCAACACCATTGCAGCAACAAACCTTTGATATCATATCAGAATTGCAGCAAAATCTATGGTGTATCAGAGCTATGACAACAGCAGAATCAAAGAACCATAAACCCCAGAAATTTCAGCAGGGAGACCATAATTTCTCCCCTATCTTTTCTTTATCCAGCAATTCAAGTTGGTCAAATGATTGCTCAAGAGGTGGATTTGGTAGAAATATTCTTTCTTTTGTTAAGAGCAAACCTTCTAGACATTCCAAAGATACATTCATAAATATTCATTAACCCCATGACCACCAATGTGGTTTCCATTCATAAAAAGCTTTAAATTTCAAGGAAAACAAAGAATATATCTCTTTATGATATAATTCAGAGGCACAAAGAATGCATATTTGATTCATAATGGGTTATGAAAGAAAAGAAACAGTTGTAATCATGCATAAGAAATCATAACAGTTTTATTCAAATGTTCCAGAGGTAAAACAATCGGCAATCGGTTGTTTTTTTGAGACAGCAAGAAAATGTTATTTTTCAAAGCAAATCATATTTCAAAGTGATGGGAAATGCATAATGAAATACATTCATACCTTTGCATTACCTCAATCATGTTTAGAATCTCATTTGGTCTTATGAAGCCAAAAGCATAGGATGAACATATACAACTTACTTTACAAAGGATGAACATATACAAGTTACTAAGCCTCTCATACCACACTGCCTTGGAGTTTGCTTAAGCCCATTTTTCAGCTTGTATACATGGTTAGGATGTTGATGATCTTCAAAGCTCAGTGGTTGTTCAACATAGACTTCCTCATTGATAATTCCATTGAGGAAAACACTCTTATCATCCATTTGAAACAATTTGAATCCACTTAAACAAGCAAAGGCCAGCAACAACCTTACAACTTCTAATCTTGCAACTGAAGCAAAGGTTTCACCATAATCTATGTCTTCTTATTGATTATAACCTTTAACCACAAGCCTTGCCTTGTTCCTTGTAATTACTTTAGATTCATCTAGCTTGTTTATTGAAAACCCATTTGCATCCAATGATGTTCTCCACTTAAGGATCCCTTGGAATTCTCCATTCCTTTGGCAACTCTTCCTGTTGCAGAATTTCAACTGGTTGTTTCGCAGAATCAATCGGTTGTTTTGCTGGACAGGATTCCAGGTTTTCCAAGGTGATGCTCTGCTCATCTTCTTCTGTATAAACCTTTGTAGAACCCTGATCACTATGAATGATTTCATCAAACACCACATGGACAGACTCTTCCACAATTATAAGCCATCAACAACACCATATCAGACTCTTTATTCTTGAAGTTCCTTTACATAGGTCATGAATTTTAACTTGTCAAGAATATGAGTAAGGTGGATATGCTCTTGAACCATAAGCATCACTTTGATCATTCTTCATCATAGCACTCTCTCTGAAGTTTCTCTTTTGATCAACACTATGCATGTGCCAAGGATGTCTCTTGACATTCAAAGAACCTTGCAAGACATATACAATTGAAAGTACAGGCACAGAGACAGACCTTTCTTTTGATGGTTTTCCCTTTAGCAGTCACTCTTCAAGTCCAAAAGTGATTCTTGGTTGCCAAGGATACCTACAACAAAAGATTAAGAAGCAAGATTTGGTCCCCTTATGAATTTGGGTCAATGATGTTAATAGGAACCTTAGAAACCTTAGGAACCCATTTCAAAATACCTTTAGGAACAGAAAACCTTCTTACTCTACAAAATCTAATAGTGTTGCCCCTTTTCATGCAATAATGACAAATTTCAACCGGTTGTTTCGATAAAACAACAGGTTGTTTTTCAAAGAAACTTGAAAAGCGTTTTGAAACAGATTTGTTCTTGCTGTTGGATTAAACCCCAACCCAGCCTTGCCAAAAACACATTTTTGAGAAGCAAGAACAGTTTCAAGATTGGATTGGCCTTTGGAAAGATAGTGAACCTTCTTTTGAAAAGATTCACAATTTTCACAAAAGCTAGAATCACACTTGCAAGAAGAGTTTTCGTAAATCATTTCCAAACTTTCAAAATCTGTTTTTGAATGGTTCAACTCTTCTTCCAAAGTCTTGACTCTATTTTCCAACGAGTTGTTTAAACCTTTCAACCGTTTATTTAAAAGGGTCAACCTATTAGCTTCCTTATGAGTTTCATTAAAGGCTTGAAAAAGTTTACTATAATTTTCAGCATTTAAAGAAGTACAAAAACTTACACTACTTGCATCATCTTCTTCATTGGCCATCAAACATAGATTGGCTTCTTTTTTATTTTGCTTTCTTTTCCTTCTTGCTTGACTTGATTCAGATTCTTCTTTTGTCATAAGACAAACCTCCTTTCTGGATTCTGAAGAGAAAGATTCAACAGAAGATTCTTCTTTGTCCATCAAGGCACTCCATGGATTCTTGTGATACAATTCAAGGGTATTCCACATTTCTTTTACAGAACTACATTCTGAAACCTTGAACAATTCATTAGAATCAAGTGCAGATACAATGATGTTCATAGCTACACAATCAAGATGTTCTCTTTCAGAAGAAACATTTTCAGATATAGGTATGAGATAGCTATTTGTAATAACATTCCAGATTTTTCTATCTATAGATTCAACAAAGAATTTCATTCTAACCTTCCATTATTGATAATTCAATCCAGAAAATAGAGGTGGCCTGTTAATTGAGGCACCCTCCCCAAAAGGTAGTTTTTCAGCCATAGAAAAAAGATTTAGGATTGAAAACTTGAATAACTTTCAAGAACTTAGCTCTTAATGCCAATTGTTAGAATATATGGCCTTAAATGAGAGGGTGGTGAATTGTTTAAGATGGATTTTCGCAAACTTTGAAGGTATAATGAAAATCATTGCTGAATTACAAAGAAAAGAATCAAGGAAACAAATACCCAAAACTGTTTTAAGATGATATCAGAAAAACAATCGGTTGTTTTGTCAAAACAATCGGTTGTTTTTATCAGCAGTTAATAAAAACAACTTAAAATAGATATATGTGAGATCAAGGAAAGATAGAATCACAAAAACAGATTTATACTGGTTCACTCTTACACCAAGAGCTATATCCAGTCCCCAGAAACCACTGGGTAATCCATTATGCAATCAAAACCAGATTACACACATCACACACCAAAGTAGTGACCTTGAACCCCTCAAGAAACACACTACCTTTGGCAAACCACACCAAGAATGTTGATCTTGAACACCTCAAGAACACACAACACTCCTTGGCAACACAACTACAAAAATACAGTAATCAAGGAAGAAGGGAATAGAATACACCTGGGTATTACAAAGCTTAAAGATCAGAATTACAACCCAATCCTATTTCACACACTTAAGAATGATCCAAAGCACTTTCAAATCTTGGAAAAACTGTTTTGATGAACTCTTTCTCTTACTCCAAGATTAGAAGCGTAAAACCACCTTTATATAGACCAACCAAGTGGTCAAAAACATTTAATAAAGGAGCCAAGTTAGTTAGGATCATTTAAAACATATTAAAACCACTTAGCAGAATTCTGTTAAGGTTTTCAGGAAAACAATCGATTGTTTTGGTTTGACAGCAAAGTCAACCAAGTTTTTCAAAACCTTTTCAAAAACTGCTAAGGTAAAACAACCTATTGTTTCAAACAACCTGTTGAAATTTTGACAGCTATTTAGAAAACACATCTTTTCAAAAGGTTAAAGATTCAAGTGAACTTGGATCATCTTGAGGAGTGAAATAACATGTTTCAAACAACTAGACAACACACACACACCCAGCAGCAAGGTCTTCAAGTTTTCCTCTTGAATTTGGAGACATCAAAACATCTTGTTCAACACATTAGTGGTCCGAGTCAAATGCACTAAGGTACTATGTGGTGAGGAATCAATGCCGAAAGGGGTTACTGGAAGCATTCCCTAAGGCTGCAATGAGGTAGATCAGATTAGGGTAGAGTTAATAGTATTTCTACCCTAAGGGGGTGGTCAATTTGATCAATGCTATTGGTAGAGTAACCCACAAGTGTTAGTCTTTGAATTCAAGTATAACAGCGTTGTCTTCTGTAAAACGTTTTGATTGCATGTTATTTTTTACATATGATGTGATGGATATGCATTGAAACTATGTGAGTATATATACTTACATAAGGATATTACTTGAGAGTTGTTATTTTCTAATCGTTAGTTTATCATATGTTTCCCAATTGTTAGGCCTACTACAATCGTGGATGTTGCAAGTGAGAAAATGTTTTAACAACTGAGAGGGATGCTTCTAAATTTCAAAAAGTTAAAATATGAAATATTATTGTATAAGATGTACATATATAAGTTTGTTTCACGTTATAAAATCTTATACTAATAGTGATTTCTTTTATAGTAGATACATTTTTTTATATTGTTTACATTCTTATTAGTCAATGCAAATTATTATTGTAGATTGTGTGTGGTAATAGTAATGATTTCTAGGATCATTATACTTTATTCATATATCTTATAAACACTAACTATACTCTAAGGTGTTACACCTATTTTTGTATTTCTTTTTGGATATTTCAAAAATTTTGATGATTGAAAAAGATTTTTGTTTTATTCTCTCTCCTCCGAAGGGTTTTGGTGCGTCTAGGGTTTGTGTGTGTGGTCATTCATTCTCCAGCTTGGTGGTGGACGATGGTGGCACAGGGGTCATGGGTGCTGATCGGTGGCGGCGCGACAGTCTGCAGAGACGCTGGTGGTGGCACGGCGACTATACATCTACATACAAGGTGTATTCTTTCCTTAAATATTTTTCTTTGTAAAGTTGCCACCTTTTTCATGTAGCCAGTTTAAATTTGTGATAAACTTCGGATTTTTATCAAAATTTGTGGTAAAGTCAAGATTTTTATCAAGGAACGTGTGCGAGTGTTGTTGGCAGGGAGTGTCTAGGCATTGCATACAAAAAAATTGGCCCTTTTTCATTTAGTCAAATATAGTTTGTGGTAAAGTCAAGATTTTTATAAAGAAACGTGTGCGGTTGTTGCTGGTGTTGGTGCCAAGGCATTGCACACAACAAAAGTTGCCATCTTTTTCATGTAGCTAGATCTAATTTGTGGTAAAGTCAATATTTTTATAAAGAAACGTGTGCAAGTGCTGCTGGCGATTGTGGTGTAGGGTCAAGGGTGTCTTTTCTTTGAGTTTTGTGGAACTTCAAGAATGGCGAAGGCCTCTGCCAATTTTTTAATACATTGGGGTTGTTTGAAAGAGAACGAAGTGGTTCCAACTAAGAAGGTGGTTTCCACGCAAGGACATAGGAAAACCTTTGCTTAGGCCTTGGGCAATACTTGTGGCATCTCTTTGTCCCAACTACCTACTGTTAGGATCGATGGCTTAAACAAGAGGGGGGGTGAATTGTTTACAAAAGATTTTCACAAATACTTTGCTTAGAATGAAACTTTAACAATCAACTAAGAAAAGCAATTCAGAAAGCCAATCATATTACCAAACAGAAGCAGATATCAGAATTATAATCGGTTAAAATAATGATTTAACTGGTTGTTTATGACAGCGGAAAAATATCAAACAGTTATGGAGAGAAGAGATAGAAAGAATTACACACAAGGTTTATACTGGTTCACTCTATCCCAAAGCTACATCTAGTCCTCAGTCAAACCACTGAGTATTTCACTATGTAACCAATCACAGATTACACACACAACACAAAGAGGTGACTTTGAATCCCACAAAGCCTACTCACCCTCTTTGCACACAGCCAACACCTCAAGCCAAAATCACACTGACTTTATAGGATTTTACAACAATTTTATAGAGAGTAATATGAACAATTACAAGAACCTAAACAAGGGTAGAAAACACCTGGAATCATAGTACACCAGAAACCCTATTGATCAGTTCTTGAATCACAACAAAGCTCAAAAGCAATCTTGTTAAAACTTGGTAAAACACCTTTTCACAAATAGTTGGTAATCTCTCAAATCAGAGTATCAAGTTTTTTCTGTTTCATCAATCATTCACATTTGAAAGAAGACTTGTTTTATATTACTTGAGAAGCTACCGTTGAAGGCAGATTTGAACAACCAAATAAGTTAAAACAGGTTTTCAAAAAACTGTTATGAAAACTTACATTTAATCGGTTAAAACTGTGATTTAACCGGTTGAATGGTTTTGACAGTTATACAACTAATACAAAAACTAGTTTCAAAACACATTTGCCAGCTAAGTGACAAACAACCGATTATCTCGAAACTTTAATCGGTTGTTTTTCCCTTTGCATGGAAAAACACTTTAATCTTTAAAACAGATTGAAATAAGCTTTGTTTGAGAATCAAGACTGATCTTACAAAGATTCTAAACCCCATAACAAAGCCTAAACCTAAAACACAACACAGCTTCAGGCTTCATGAGGATTTGATACATCAAAGCTTCCCATCTTCAACACCTACACCTTGTATCAAGGGGGACATGGTTGTTGTCCAGGTTGAAGAGGAAGATTACTTGGATGCTCTTGAGGATTGCAAGACCCATCTACATGGTTGGATTATTCTATCTAAGAGGGATAAACCTCTCACACACCTTGATTTAACTAAAAAGTTGCAGCTTGTATGGAAGGTTATTAGACCGTAGAAAGAAATCCCTCTTGGGAAGGGTTTTTATGAGTTTGAGTTCTCTTCTTTAGAAGACATGCGATGGGTTCTCGATATGGGTTCATGGCAATACTATGAAGAGTACTAAAATCGAGGCCTAGGTTAAAATCTACAATTTTCCTTTGCAATATTGGAGACCAAGGGCGATATTTTCCATCGCTAGAGGCATTGGTACTCCTTTTTCTTTGGATGATCATACCATGAAAAAGATTAGGGGTTTATTTGCTAGAGTGTTGGTGGATATTGATCTTTTGTCCTCTCTTCCAAATCAGCTCTTAGTTCAAAGTTCAAGTTTTGTTCAAAGTTCAAGTTTTGCATTTATAGCCAACGTGGAATATGAATGGCTCCCTCTATTTTGATCTCACTATAAGATGATTGTGTTGGGTTTAATAGTGCCAAAGTTCAAGAGGGGGGGGGGGGGTGAATTGACCTTTTAAAACTTTCTCGCAGAAACAGTATTTAACACAGTTTTACAGAAAATAAATCGATTTATGTGAAAATGAACAGATTTATTTCAGCACTGTTTTTGTTTGAAAAGCTTTTAATTCAGCAAGATTAATCACAAGATTATGCAGTGAGAATTTCCAACAGCACACACACAAATATCAGATTTGAAAAGACAGTGAAACACAAAACAGCAAGCTTCAATTTCAAGCAAGTGATTAAGGTTCAATTGATAGCATACTAATTAATTGAGTGACCTTTGCAAACAAGCTGTTCCAGTGGCTTTTAACAGACTATGAGTGTTCTTCTTGATGTCAAGCAATTTTTCAGAAATTAAGAACGATGAATCACAGAACAGCAAGCTTCAACTTTAAGCAATTTGTTTAAGGTTCAATTAATAGCATTGACAGTTTCTTGAGCAACTTATCACAGTCAATCTGTTCCAATGGTTTTTAGCAGATTATATATGTTCTTATCAGATTCAAACACCTTTTTCAGAAATCAAGAACAGTATGCACACAGCCCAGAAAGAACAGATTTATTTTCAATTGAACAAATTTATTTCTTTGTTGTTTTATCAATTGTGCAGAAACGAAATTGCAGAGAATGAGAGAGAATGAACACAAGCAATTATACTGGTTCACTCAACTGAGCTACATCCAGTCTTCACCAACAACAGGTGGAAATCACTAACACACAGTACAACCAAGTACACTTCCCACTGTTCTTGAAACCTACAAGAACTTAGGTACTCTTGCTGAAAAAACCTATTTCAGCATACACACACACCCACTCTTCAAGAACACCTATCAAGAAGAGTGTTCAACCAAACTATTACAAGAAAGAGATGTGAAACGACTACACCTGATTGAGGATACACAGATCTGCCTTAAACCAGTAGGTAAGATTGCTAGAACAGTAGCTGCACCTCACACCAAGCTTTTGGAACCAAACCAAGAACAAGCACTTTGTGATTTTCGAAATCTTTGAAGAACAAATGCTAATCCTTTGTAAACACTTAACTCTCTGCTGTCAAAACTTGTTTTTGCAAATGTATGAATTGTTTGAATTGTTGTTAAACTCAGAAAACAAGTTTGCATTTTATAGAAAACCAACTTATAACAGATTTTTGAAAAACAGTTAAAGCTGTTATAAAATGAACAAATTGAAAATCAAATGAACTGATTTATTTTCAAAAGCAGTTAGAGAATTTGTTAAGTGAGGAGACTTTAGTCAACCATTCTGGTGCTGAGATAAAACTGAAAAACGTTTAAGCTTGACATGGCACCAGAGGCAAAAAGAATCTATTCATTTATAGATGAACAGATTTATTTTTCAAAACGAAAACAGAGAAAGTTTAACAATTTAAAACTCAGTCGTTTTGAAAAGAGGAAGACTTAGTCAAAATATCTGATGCACAAAATCTAATTTTTACAAGACTTTAGCCAAAGCATCAGTGAGAAAAATGAATCTGTTTATTTAGAAAAGAACAGATTTATTTTTATGCAGTAAACGTGTTTTTGTGTAAAACATGTGAAAAACAGTTTAAGAAAACTTATGCTTGTTCTTATCACATGGCCAGTGGTTATGAGGTGAGTTACTCAGCAAAAAGCCACTCTTAGACAACCTCTAAGCACTACCTAAAACATACTTAAAGCAAAGCAAAAATACATGAAAAGTACATAAAAGTCTTCATCAAACACTACATACAAGTCTTCATCAAACACAATCTTGAAGGGGCAGCAACCATCTTCAACAGATTGGGCATGAACTTGCAAAATGTCGCATGATTCATGCTCAAGGTCGTGTTACTGGATCTCAACATAAGTCTTCTCATAAGAAAATTTCTGATGAACGGGAACATGTGAAGGTTGTGGGGGACCCCGTGGTTCCTAAACAACATAGAGTATCGGAAGAAAGATCCGAAGCCGACACTTGTGGAAGGCCCTATTGGTAATATAATTGATGTTCCTAGCGGGACTAATGGAGGGTTACCCGGGTCAACATGACTCCGATAAAACAAATGGAGGTGAGGATATTTTGCAGATATTCCTTTCAAGGATGCCTCGTATCATGATAGGTCCTCACCTAGGCAGGAATTTTTCAATCCCATTTCTGATACATATTAGGTTTTAGAACTGGGGATGGTAGGGGATTTTTAGCCTGTTATGCAAGCCAAGGGCTTTGATTCACAACTTGTCGTAGATGAAAAGGATGTTACGACTCCTATTGATGGTCATGATGTGGAGGTCTCTGCTACTGTGGATGTACTGTCTCCGTCACGTCATGCCTCTCCTCGGATGGCTAACTCACTTCTTTTTTTAATGTTAGAGGACTAGCAAACCACAAAATTATGGAGATGTTGTTTAATTTACTTAAACTGCATAAACCTCTCCTTTTTTTCTTGTTGAACCTATGATGTCGTACACTGATGCTCTAGATGTTCTTTTTATTTCTGTTAATATGCATTTGGTTGCTACGTCTCCTATCATTAATAAAGTTGTTAAGCTTTGGTGTTTGTCGGTTCCAAATCTTGTCCGAAATTTCTAGGTCAATGATCAGTTCTATAACTTGCCTTCTGCATGATAAATCCTTTAGCTTTGCAGGTGTTTATGGTGCTAACACATACTTGGTTAGACAGCTTTTGTGGAGGGATTTTAGTTTCTTCACAAGAACGTGTTGTATTTTGGGAGATTTTAATGTTGTACTCTCGGCTAATGACTGCAAAGGGGGGGTGGCTCCTAATAAGGTTTCTTGTATTGAATTTCGTGATTGGATTAATACTAACGATCTTACTTGTATGCCTTTTACTGGACCTTGTTGTACTTGGTGTAATGGGTGGAGAGGGTTACACAGAATTCATAGAAAATTGGATAGGGTTTTATGTAATGGAGTGTGCCTGAATGAATGGGATTCTTGTACTTATCAGGTTCTTATTAAAAGTTGTTCTAACCACTCCCCTATTCTTGCTAGTCTTGCTAGTAATTTTTTAAGAAAGGTTAGTAATTTTTGTTTCTTTTCTGTGGCTTCAGGATAGTTCATGTATGAAGCTTATTCATGATTCTTGGGCT
Organism: Phaseolus vulgaris; assembly: GCF_000499845.2. NCBI lineage: Eukaryota > Viridiplantae > Streptophyta > Magnoliopsida > Fabales > Fabaceae > Phaseolus > Phaseolus vulgaris. The sequence continues at coordinate 9,671,943 of NC_023750.2, read as the reverse complement.
AATACAATTGTAGGTTTTCCTATGTTTATTTTACAACATAAGTTAAAAAGGTTGAAAATTGAGCTCTGAGCCTGGAATAAAAATTCTTTTGGTAATGTTCACAATGCAGTGCTTCTTAAGCAGGGTCTCCTCCTTGATATTCAACAAACTTTAGATATTGCTAGTTTGTCTGATATTGATGGGCTTCTCTATCAAGAAAATATTGCTAAAGAGGAGCTTGATCATGCTCTTCACTGTCAATATTTGTTTTGGAAAGAAAGGACCAGGATGCTCTGGTTTAAAGATGAGGATAAAAATACTATTTTTTTTCCTTATTGTGGTTAAGAGGAGAAATAATTCTAGTGGGATTCATCGTCAACAGATTGATAATGAGGTTATTGAGGATCCTCAACTCATTGAGGATCATATTTTGGATTTTTATAAAAATCATTACACTGAGTCTATTTCTAATGATCAGGATATAGGTAATATGGAATATTTTATTGGTACTTATATTCCTGAGCTGGTTTCCTCTTAGGAGAATATGATGTTGATTAAATGCCTTGATTATTTTGAAATTAAGAATGTTGTTTTTAATCTTAATGGCAATAGTGCTTCTGGTCCTGATGGTTTTAGTAGGGTTTTCTATCATTCTTGTTGGGAAATTATTAGGACAGATGTTTTCACAGTTGTTCAACAGTTTTTAAATAAAACTGAGTTCTTACCATAATGAATAGTAATGTGGTATCTCTTATTCCTAAGATTCAGGGTGTTGAATCCATTAAAGATTACTGGCTGATTGTTGTTGCTAATTTAAAATATAAGATTATTTCCAAAATACTTGCGGATAGGCTTGCAATTGTGGCTGCTAGAATGATTTCTCCTAATCAATATGGGTTTGTGCAGGGTAGACAGATTCAGGATTGTATTGGTATTACTTCTGAAGTTATTAACATGTTTTCTAAAAAGGTTATAGGAGGTAATGTGGCTTACAAAGTTGATATCATAAAGCATTTGACACTCTAAGTTGGAAGTTCTTATTATTAGTTTTGACATGCTTTGGTTTCCATCCCTTGTTTATCGGTTGGATTAGTACAATTCTTCATTCAAGATAAATGGTAGTTTGGTGGGTTTTTTTCCTTGTAGTAGAGGTGTCAGACAAGGAGATCCATTGTCTCCTTTACTTTTCTATCTTGTAAAGGAAGTGCTCAGTAGATGTATTTCTAAGCTTGTGAATGATAAGAAGATTCTGCATATGGCTAGCCCGCAAGGTTATGTCATTTCCTCTCATATTTTATATGCTGATGACATATTTGTTTTCTATAGGGCGGATAATAAGTCTCTTAGAAATTTGAGTGTTTTTCTTAAAATATATGGAGATTTTTCGGGTCAATATGTTAATAATTCTAAAACTAATTTTTTCACCATGGATAATTTTGCAAGATTTGTCACCAAAATTCGACCTCTTCTTTCTTGTAGTCATGGTTGTTTACCTTTTACTTATTTAGGGGTGTCTATTTTTGTTGGTGCTCCAAAGTGTTGATTTCTTCAACCTTTGGCTAATAAAGTCAAATTGAAGCTAGCATTTTGGAAAGGTAAATCTCTTAGCATGATGGGTTGGATTTAGTTGGTTAATACGGTGATTACTGGATTTCTAGCTTATACCTTTAATATGTATAAATGACATGTTTCCCTTCTTAAGAAAGTTGAGCAGTGGTGTAGAAATTTTATTTGGACTGGTGATATTATGAAAAAAGGCATAGATACAGTTAATTGAGCTAAGATTTGTTCTCTTCTATGGAGGTTTGAAGATTATTAACCTTCATCATGAAAGTCAGAGTTCTTAAATCAAAATATAAGCATAGAATGGTTTATAGATGCTCATCTATTTGGTCTGAAATTAAGCAGTTTTATGACACTATTCTTGACCATACTTTTTGGACTGTTGGTACAGGTACTTTTATTAATTTCTGGAATGATAAATGGTGTTCTACTACTTTTTTAGCAAATATTGCACGGTTATCTGATGGTGCTAGCATTCCGGATAGAGTCTCTAAGTTTTGGACTAGTTGTGATTAGAATATTCCCTTGTCTTTACAGTAGATGCCTCCTATTTTTAATCATATCATGGTTAGGGAGGAACAAGATATTTCTAATTGGATTCTATATGAGTCTGGTCATTTCACTCTTAAATTGGCTAGGACTTTTTTCTTGGGACCAAGAGTTCCTTGTGGTTGGGGTAAATTCATTTGGTCTTCATATATTCCACCTTCCAAAACACTAGTACTCTGGAAAGTTTTTCATGGGCGGCTTCCTACAAATCAGCATATTCAGAATATAGGTTTGCATATATGTTCTATGTGTACGCTTTGTGAAAAGCACGAGGAATCTATTCAGCATTTATTTTTTGAATGTTGTAATACTTTGCATATTTGGAGTTCGGTTCGATAGATTTGTCTAACTTCTCATTTCTTTAATAAGGATGATCTTCTTTCTTTTATTAAGAGTGATGGTAGTCCTTTGGTTATATTGATTAAGCTTGTTGTGATAACTTTTTCTATTTGGATGATATGGCGTATGAGTAATTATGCTAGATTTCAGAATAAGATTGATGTTTCTAGGACTATTTTGGTAATTAAAGATTTAACTTTTCTAGTGGGAAATTCATCTAAAACTTCAATGAAGAATGATATGTTGGACCTCAACGTGATTAAGATTTTTGGTATTAATACTCGTACTGGTAAAGTTTTTCATCCTCTTCCTGTTAGATGGGAATTCCCTTCACCAGGCTGGGTTAAAATTAACACTGATGAGGCTGCTAGTGGATATCCTAGTCTTGCTACTTGTGGAGGTATTTTCCGTGGGAGTATAAGGAAGTTTATTGGTGCTTTCTCTGCGTTTCTTGAAGTTCAGACTACTATGGTTGCTGAGTTTTATGGAGTTATACATGCTATGGAGGAAGCTCAAAATATGCTGCTTACTAATGTATGGCTTGAATGTGATTCTGCATTGGTTTGTATTGCATTTACTGCTAGGACTAATGTTTTGTGGATGCTTCGTAATCAATGGAGTACTTGTCTTAATTACTGTGGGAAAATCGGGTTTAGGGTTACTCATATTTTTCGTGAAGGGAATGTGTGTGTTGATAAGTTGGCTAATTTAGGATTCATTCATAGAGAATCATTTCATGGGTATAATAGGCTTCCATCTAGTCTATTCTTAGAATTCTTTATGAATAGGTATAATCTACCTATATATCGTTTTTGTTAACATATGGGGTTTGGTCTAGTACTCTTATATTTTATTTTATTTTGTATTTTCTTTCTTTATTTAATTTTTAATAATACTTTTTTCATGTGATGGTAGATGATTATTGTTACTTGAAGTGTCAGTTTAACTAAGATGTCAAGTTGCATAATGATCCCTAACATAAAAGCTTTAAAAAAGATTATACTCTAAGTTAAGTATTGTGAATCTAAAATTTGACTTGTTATACAATAACTTTGTTCCAGATGAATTCAAGAATATATATATTCCTAAAATGTTTTCTTTACAATATTTTTTAATTTTTTTTTAGCATGTGAGAGATTCTTATATATAAGTATTACAAATAAGGTCACATTATAAGTATTTAGTATTTACAATTTCAAATTTTCTTACCCATTCCTATACATGCATTTTAAAAACCTTATTTATTAACATGATTGCTTATATTTAAGTTTTATTTAATAATGAATTGTCAAATTTTGATTGTCTCCATGTTCATTTGATAATTAGAGGTGTATCACTTTTCTCCTATTCAAACAATTTCTATGTTCTTGGAATTTTCCTTACTAATTCTGCCGCCAAAAAACTTATATATCCTGAAAAACTTGCTTGGAAACCATTAATAAATCCTTTCAAACAGTTCAAGAAACTTGTTATAATTGTATGAAATTAAAAAAAAATGTTTTATAATTGGCTGTTAATTTCATATTGTTCCAAAGCGAGTTTCCCATTTTATTTGCATCTAAGACAGGCGATCATGGAGAAAGGCGATCATATCGGTGGTACTAGTTTGTTTACCTTCATTTATTTGTGTCAATCACTATGCCTCTTTTGGATAAGATGCCTTTTCTCACTCACATCTTTAAACATAATATTGGACCATTCCCTTTCCATTAAAACCCCAAAAGTCTATAGGTAACTTTATTTCTACTTAAGGACCACACATCATACCCCTTGTACAATCACAATATATTATTCATTCACAATTATCCTCATGAAATATCACATATATCATATAAACATATTTCATAATATATAAACAAATAATATTTTTATATTATCAATTAATTGTATCAAATTAAGTTAAATTTAAAATATATTTTTTAAAATAATATTAAAATTATTTAAAATTTATGAGTTTATTAAAATAATAAAATCATTTATTATCTGACCATACATAAATATATAATCATATTTACAAGTTTAAGGATTAAAAAAGTATATATTAAAATTTTATAAAATTAAACCAAACTAAATTCAATCAATATATCGTTAATAATAATACTCCATAAAATAAATTATTGAATGGCTTTTGCCAAAATACCTTTTTTTCTTTGATTTGGTGCTTAGTAAGAAGGTATTGTTAAAAAATTAAAATTGTTTTGAGAAAATTAAAAATCAATCGAACTTCACTTTCCACGGCTGAAGAAAGCTACCCTCTTAACATCTGTCTTGCTAAAAATAGTAATTGCTTTGTGTAAGTCCTCATAGTCACAATAATTAAGATGTGTGTGGACCTCTTAGGAAAACAGCTTTTACTGACCAAAATCAAATTTTCTGCACCGACAAATTAGACCGTGAAAAGAGCATCTTATTCACATGCTATTATTATCTTACGCACACTAAATATATAACTTTTTATTTATTTTCCTTTATTTAATCAAATTTCATTTAAAATACATTTATTCAATTCAAAATTATCTGTGTAAATTATTGTCTTTTATTCTTGTAATACGATTTACATGATTGTTTTCAAAACAGAGAATTGAAGGTCTCATTTAAAAAAATCGTAAATTAAAGTCTTTTCTAAATTAATATAAAGAATAATTTAATAAATAAACTGTTTTCTTAGAAACTGAGAAAATTAAATAATTTTCAAAAATCAAAATATTAATATAAATTGTTTATAGTTGAAAATAATAATTAATACATGGAAATCAATGATTTCCTGTAGTTTTTTTATATCGCATTAACATATCTTAAAAAAGTCTATAAAATATAGACTTTTTAAATTTATGATTAATATTCTTTAAAACTATTTATTATGATGATATTTTAGTTTATTTCTATTAATTTTACATATTCTTACTTTATTTTTTTCAAAAAACTAGTGAATATTATTTTTTCAAATTCATCACCGTAGTATTTGTGTTGTTACAATAATACTTCATATTTATCATTTGTTTAACATGTTAGATTCATCATACTTTTATCTGTAAAGATTAATAAGATATTATCTATTATTTATGTTGTATCATTAATATAATGTCGTTATTAATTTACTTTTTGAAAAAATAAAATTAAAAATATTTAAAATAATAGAAGGAAATTAAAAAATAAAAAAAAATATTAGTCCTTAAGTTTAATAATGTTGCATAGTAGAGAGTGAGTAGTTGTGGGTGATGGTAGAAATGATGGAAAGATGCTGATTGAGTTAAGTGACTATCCCAAAAAGTCTCAGTCCTGGATCGGATAGCGAGGGATTTGTGAAAAGAAGTAGTAGACATAGACATATAGGTGTTCTATGTACTTCCACACCCAAACATCTCTAACCCTAAATTATGCTACCTATGTTTAGGTGTACATTTTATTTCTCCATTGGATTCTCCCCATTTACACGTGTTAGATATGAATTATGAAAAATATAAACTTTAATTTAATTTATCTTCTCACAATCAAACCTAAGTCTCACAACCTTTAACTACCACACTAAATAAATTTAATGATTGTACCCTACGGTCCTCAGGGTTGACCAAGGTCAACACGGTGGGATCCCGAGCGAGGAATCCACTAGAAGTACTGCAAGATAGAAGAGAGTTTATTTGAGGTCTATGGTCTCCGGCGTTGACCGGTCTCGGGCGTTGACTGGCCTTAGGTGTCGCCCAGGTTCAGCACCAGGAATGCGCCTAAGCCAGAGGGGTGTCCTCTCCTGATCCCATGGGTAGTGATAACTGTGGAGGAGGCGGCACAGTAGGAGGCGGCCCGACAGGGGCGTGGAGGCCTCGGGCCTCGGCATCTCAGACAACAATAATAAATAAAGACAGGTGGCTTTTAGGCCACATCCCCAGTACCAGAAGGGAGAGACCTAGTTGACGAGGGGTTTGTGCGTGAGGTGTAGGGACGCGGCAGTACGCACCACCGTTGGAAAGCCACTGAGACAGAGACAATCCGTGAAGGGTCACGTTCCAGGAGGTGATCCGCATGCATGGCACGCAAGGGAGGCAGGGAACTCCAGGGCGAGTGACTTAAAGAATGGGCGTATGAATTGGCACCCATGCAGTCACCCCCGCGCGAGTCTCGTTCTATCAGGGCAATCTTACACACTGAGAAGTCCCTAAGACTGGGAAGAGTGTCGCTAAGGAGCGCCCACAGGATACACAAGTCTCAGGCTGACACGTGGATAGGAACATCAAGAAGGTATATAAGGTTTTACGACAAACAGAATGAGGTACGTTTTACATATTCAAAGTTTGAGAGCATTGAGAGTTACACATTTCTCTGAACATTGACCTTACGGTGTTCTGCGACGAGAGGTGTTTGGTGTTTCCTGTCCAGTAGCTGACTTGACCGTCGGAGTGCAAACGGCCGCGAGGGCGCCATTTGTCTCTCTATTTTAGGTGTTAGCGGTGGAGGGAGAACAACGTTGGAATAGAAACAAAGGTGTTCGTGAAGCGTAACTCGTAGAGACGTGCGAAGGTGTCCAAGTCAAAGCGACAGGAACAATGATATTTATAATTATGTTTATTATTATTATTATTTCTATTATTATTATTTCTATTATTATTAATAATAATATTGTTATTATTATAGATATTATTACTGATATCAGTTTTATAATAATACTAATACGAATACTAATATTAATAATAATAATATTAGTAATGTTAATAATAATATTATTAATTTTAATAGTTATGATAATAATATTAACAATATTAAAAAGTTAATAATAATTTTAATAATAATTTTAATGATATTAATAAAATTAAGAAAATAATAAAAAATATAATATTAATAATACTAATAAAAATATTAATATTAATATTAATATAATAACATCAATAATAATATTAATATTATTAATATTTTATTATTATTATTTATATACATCTGTAGTCCACGATGTGTAATATTAATAATAATATTCATATAAATAATATTATTAATATAAATAATAATAATATATTTATTTTTTTATTATTATTAATTTTATCATAGTATTATTATTATTATTAATTTATGGATTTATTATTTTTATTATTATTATTATTTATTGTTATTATTATTATTATTATTAATGTTATCATTATAATTAATATTTGTTCTCGTCGATTGACCTCTCTATCGGTTGACCTCTCTATCGGTTGACCTGTGTTGAGCTCCGCTTCTAACTTGTCTTCTTTGCGTTGATCTGTCCTTCGTCTCCTGAATTGCACTAGAAAATGACTCCGTTGAAATAAAGGGGGCTCTACCTGTTGATCACACTCCGATGATCAAGTCAATAAGAGCATAAACAAAAGTAGTATGTAACTTTAGTCTAGCACTCAAAAATTGCATACCTTCACCTAGGGTCTCATGTCCCTTTTATAACTACTCTTGTAATAGTTTTCTCTCATGAGAGTCTTATCTCGACTGAAAGAATAAAATAATAACAGAAAAACTACCTGCTACGGACACCACTTATTTCTAAACGCTAACTACAGGAAAACATTATGTTCATGTGGGCACCCTTATGGTGCAACGTTATATATTTACAATGCATGTAATTTATTCTATCTCGTTCCCTAAAATGCACACTTAGGTCAAACGTGTTTATATGACCTAGCCATCACGTGCAACAACAACCACTTTAGGTTAAAAAGTATATTTTACTAATAACCCTAAACCAACATATAGAATATTACTTTACTTATTCTCCAGTGGTCTCACTAAGGTAACTAGGCCAAACTTATGACCCGCTTCGTAGGACCAATAACCGAGTTAACCTACTCACACCTATGCATCAAGCTCCAATTACTTAGAACCGAACACTTTGTCTAGCACAATATTATTATTATTAATGTGTAGATAATAATATGCAGTTAATGTTGAATTTATTTATAAATTTGTATATGTGGATTGTAGTGAATGTTGAATTTATTTATTGTTCTCACGGATTGATTGGGTCACCGGCTGACTTCAGGTTGAATATCCCCTTCTGGATCTACCTCTTTTGGAGCCAAGTCCAAGCCTCCCTATTGCACTTAGAATAAGGCTCCGCTGAGACAGAGGGTGCCCTACTTGTTTATTACACTCCGACGATCAAGTCAGCTAGGGTTCACCAAAAGCAACAAGTTAAAAAAGTGCGTCCAAAACAGTGTACCTTTTCCTAGAGACTTCCTCCCCTTTTATCACCGCTCATGCAACATGCAACAACTCTCCGTAGAGATCAGCGAATCTTAACTAAAAAACAATTATATTAAACTTTTATCTGTAACAGAAAAAACCACCTGCCATGGGCACCAATGATCTTCAGGTGCTATCCGCAGGCCCACTTTCTGTTCCCAATGCTGTTAGAATGGATGGCTTTAAACTAGAGGGGGGTGAATTGTTTAAAGAGGGTTTTCGCAATCTTTTAAAACAAGAATGAAATTATCTCAAGAAAAAATTGATAAGAAATTCAGTTTGCCAAAACAGCAATCAAAAACAGCAATACCAGAAAAACAATCGGTTGTTTATACCATCAAAAAACAAACAAAACTGAATTTAAAGAGTTAGGGATAGAGAGATTGCACACAGATGTTTATACTGGTTCACTCCAAATCCAGAGCTACATCCAATCTTATCAGAAACCCTGAGGAAATCCACTAAGCAATCACACCTTGATCACTTACACCACAACCAAGAAAGTGACCTTGAACACCTCAAGAGACACCCTCTTCTTGGCCAACATACCAACACTAAGATTGCTGATCTTGATCCCCTCAAGAACACACAACCAATCTCAGCAAACACAGAAACGAAAACTTGTTTCACAGAGTAAAAGGATTACACTTGTTACAGAAGATAATCTGAAATCAATACAAGCAGAATCCTATTCCACAAACTTTGATCAATCACAAACTTTCAGCAATCTCAACTCTTTGAAAAACTCAAAAGCTCTTAGCAAAAAACTTGTCAAAGATTAATTCTCAAATCTGTTTTTCTGAATATATTCAAAGATGTAGTTTGTTATCAAATCTTAACAAACTCTTAAATTGCATTAAAAGATTGGTCAAAGCATTTAATGACTGGAGCGTAAGCAATTAAATCATTTAAAGCTCAGTCAAAGATAAAACAGTTTTTCTGTTATGGTCCCAAAACAAACAATCGGTTGTTTCCTCAAATCAATCGGTTGTTTTGGTTCTAAAAGTTCAACCATTTGAAAAACAGTTTTCAATCTTTTCTTAAAACATCTAAGTATAAACAATCGGTTGTTTCGACAAAACAATCGGTTGTTTTAACTTAGTTTGAAAACATTTTACTTTCACAAAGATTGAGAATGCCTATGCTTTAGATTTAATCAAAGGGTGGATTACAACACTCAAACTACCCTAGAACTAAACTAAACCAGCACAGCAACAACAAGCACAGCTAAGGCTTCAACATCCTTCAAAGGGTTTGGATTCTTCAAAGCTTGAACACCACTTGGTTCAACAATCTCCCCCTATTTGGTGAAGACAAATCCCTGATGCTTGTGTTGTACCTGATTGAATCTGAAGCAGTTCCTGCAAGATACATTTTTGAACAAAGCATAGAACTTCTGATATTTGGTTAGTACAGATAAAGTAAAAAAGATTAAACTTCAGAGCTAAATCAGAAACAAATACTACTCATCCAAACTGTTCTAACAAAAATAAAATATATAAACACAGCAGCATATATATCTCCCCCTATTTGTCTTCACAAATAGACAAAGAGAAGATATAAAACAAAATATTGTTTTGATTACATCAAAATTAAAGCAGCAACAGCAGAAAGAAAGAGAATTAAAAAAAAAAGATATAACCACCAAAAACAATCGGTTGTTTCGATACATCAACCGGATGTTTTTCCTCATTCATTATCATCAACAAACTGAAGATCAAAGATTTGATTCTGGACAGCTTCAATCTGTTCATCTAGATTCATGAAGCGTGCATCCATGTTGTCAAACCTGTTGTCAATCCTCTGGAAATTACTAACACAGAGATCATGGAGGTTTCTTTGATTCTCCCCAAAGCTATCAAGCCTATTCATCATGAGTCTTTCAAAATGAGACATGGTTTGCATCTCTTCTTCTTGATTTCCAGCACCAGCACTAGGTTCAGCATCTTGATAATCTTCAGGTGGATCTTCATGTTGAACATCCATATCAGGAGGTTCATCTTGTTCCAGATCAGCAGCACCACTAGATGAGGCACTAAGGTCACCATCCTTGCTAATCCATTTGCCACCTACTTTGGTAAAACCCATTTTGCTGAGTGATCCATTGTTCAACTCTTGAGTTGACTTGACCAACTCAGATGTTTCATCCTCAAGGTTCACTTCAAAATAGAGTAAAAATTTAGATACCAAAACAGCATATGGATAGTGATAGTCACATAACCTCAAAGCCTTTTGCATGTGCTCTTTGATGATGTGGATCCAATTGATTTTGATTTTCTTCATGATGCAGAAGATATACACCAGATCTTCCTCAGTAAGAACAGAATGATTACTCCCCCTTGGAGTTAAAATCCAAGTCACAATGAGAGCAAGCAATCTTTCATCAAGCTTTAGACCTCCAACCGAGCATGTTCTCACTTGAGCATGTTGATTCTTCAAGCAACTTTTGTAGTATTGGATTTTGTTAAAATCCTCCACTACTCCAAGGTTTCCCTTGTTGATTCTAAGGCCATAGAACTTGAGACCAGCAACAACAATCCATACTTCATGAGTTATCTCCATTTCTACACCTTTCACATGAGAAACTAGATTGTTTCCCTCAAACTTTAAATTTGTGTAGAACACCCTTACCAAATCTGGATAAATGTTTCCCTTCATCTCTAGGAACTTTCTGAGAGATTGATCCTTGAGCAGCCTTCTTACATTGTCAAGCTTTTGACTTTTCAGCCAATCAAAGCATACAACCTTGGGGTTGTTTATCTTTTTTATACTTGTTTCATACCTATATCTCTCAATAAGATCATTGTCTCTAGAAAACCAGCCTTCTAGCCTTCCTCCAGACCTTACAGCCCTGGTTTTGACTCTCTTTGAGGTGGGAGGAGTTGATTGCATGATGGCAGAGAAGAAAACAGAGAATAGCTCACTTCACAGATTTTTGCAAGAGATGTTGCAATTGGTTGTTCTTGTGGAAGAGATCAGTTGCACCAGATTTTATAGCAGAAAAAGAATCAATTAGCATTCAATTTTATTAGTGGGTACCTGATTTTTCAGAGAGAGAGGACTTGACTCTGTCCTGCACAGAAAACGTCAGAAAAATCTGAAAATCACATGGTCTTCACATGTGATCTTTGACTAGTCATTAAGGCTCTTGAATTTCCAAGATTTTGGAATATATTCCTTTATGACTGTTGTAACTTCTTTCTGAACGTAATTAGATTTCAACAAAGATTCTTTGACCAAGATTCTCTCTTTGAATTGATCTGCAACAGATAGAAATTCAAAATAGCAATTAAAAAAGATTTCTTCACAGTGCTGTCAGACCTAAAACAATTGGTTGTTTCGAAGAGACAATCGGTTGTTTTTCTGTAGCAGTTAAAACTAATTTTGAATTTTAACCATGAGCAAAAAGAGTTCAAAGCAAATGATATTAAGCATATTAAAAGGATTTTTATCCATGAGAAAGAGCTATAAAACACAAATTAAGAACAAATAAAGGAAAGTCTTATCCTTATGTTAATTCTTCAATGAGCCATGTGCTTTATGATCAAGAAGCCTCTTTTCACTGTTGAGGTCCTTTGGACAGATGCATAGCATTGATTCAGCTTCAATGATTGTCTTTTTCTTCCAAGAACTTGATCACATGACTTAGTCCTTTTCACTTCTTTAGAATTCCTGCACAAGCATGAGTTCAAGCAACAAGATTTGGTCCCTTCACAAATGTGGGTCCAATAGATTTCTTTTTCTCATTTGGAACCTCACATCCTTTCGGAATCCATTTCATGTAGCCTCTAGGAACAAAGAATTTTCTTATTTTGCAGAATCTAACCGAATGGCCCTTTTTCATGCAATAAAAGCATGTAACAATTTTCGCAAATGAGAGTGTTACACTTGCAAGAAGCATTTTTGAAATGGTTTTCCAGATTTTTGAAATCATTTTTAGAATTTTCAATCTCATCTTCAAGTGATTTCACTCTCTTTTCTAGCCAGCTGTTAAGATCTTTCAATCTGTTGTTTGAAAGAACCAATCGATTAGCTTCATCATGAGTTTCTTGAAAAGCTTCAAGTAATTCACTGTAATTTTGTTTATTCAAGGAAGCACACAAACTTACCTCACTTGAGCTGCAAGATTCATCATCATCTTTAGCAACCAAGCAGATGTTTGCTTTCTCATCTTCACTTGATGAAGAACTTGATGATGATACCTCATTTTCATCCCAAGCTATGTAGGCTCTTTTTGTTTGCCTTTCTTTTCCTTGTAGCTAGACTTTTTCTCCTTGCTTTTGTTTGGACAATCTGCCTTTATATGACCTTGCTCACCACAACCAAAACAAGTATAGTTATTGGAATTAAAATCATTGGATTTCTTGTTTCCATACCTTTCTTTGTTGTTGTCTTTGTTGCGGTTTCTGTTTAGGAATTTGCTGAACTTTCTTGACAGCAAGCTAAGGTTTTCCTCATCACTTTCATCACTGGATTCTTGTTTTCCTTTGTGCTTGGAAGCTTTTAAGGCTATGCTCCTTGTGTGCTTGTCTTCACTCTCTTGAACATTGAGTCTATTCATCTCTAACTCATGTTCCCTAAGCTTTCCAAACAAAGAAGCAACACTTAATGATGTTAGATCTTTAGATTCGGAAATAGCAGTTACCTCGGGTTGCCATGCTCTATCAAGACATTTCAAGATCTTGATGTTCAACTCTTCTTTATCAAAGGTCTTGTCAAGACTCATGAGATGATTGATGATATGCGTGAATCTTTTATGCACCTCAGCAATTGTTTCTCCTTTAAGCATTCTGAACATCTCATACTCTTGAATTAGAGCATGCTTCCTAGCTCTCTTCACCTCATTTGTTCCTTCATGAGTGACTTCCAAGGTGTCCCACATTTCTTTTGATGATTTGCATTGAGAGACCTTGAAAAACTCATCAGAATTTAAAGCAGAGGTTATAATATTTTTAGCAATTCAATCGAATTTGGCCTTTTTCTGCATCAGTCCATTGAGACCATGGCTTCTCAATGACAGATCCATCTTTTTCAAACTTTGGGACAAAAGGACCATTTTCAATTGCATCCCAAATTCCTTTGTCAAGTGATTCCATAAATATTTTCATTCTCACTTTCCAAAATTGGTAGTTCAAACCACAAAATAGAGGTGGTCTGTTAATTGAAGCACCTTCCCCAAAAGGTAGTCTATCAGCCATTTTAAAAACAGTTTTACGATCAACTTGAATAACTTTCAAGAACCAAACTCTTGATGCCAATTGTTAGAACGGATGGCTTTAAACTAGAGGGGGGTGAATTGTTTAAAGAGGGTTTTCGCAATCTTTTAAAACAAGAATGAAATTATCTCAAGAAAAAATTGATAAGAAATTCAGTTTGCCAAAACAGCAATCAAAAGCAGCAATACCAGAAAAACAATCGGTTGTTTCACATAAACAATCGGTTGTTTATACCAGCAAACAACAAACAAAACTGAATTTAAAGAGTTAGGGATAGAGAGATTGCACACAGATGTTTATACTGGTTCACTCCAAATCTGGAGCTACATCCAGTCTTCTCAGAAAGCCTGAGGAAATTCACTAAGCAATCACACCTTGATCACTTACACCATAACCAAGAAAGTGACCTTGAACACCTCAAGATACACACTCTTCTTGGCCAACATACCAACACTAAGATTGCTGATCTTAATCCCCTCAAGAACACACAGTCAATCTCAGCAAACAGAGAAACGAAAACTTGTTTCACAGAGTAAAAGGATTACACTTGTTACAGAAGATAATCTGAAATCAATCCAAGCAGAATCCTATTCCACAAACTTTGATCAATCACAAACTTTCAGCAATCTCAACTCTTTGAAAAACTCAAAAACTCTTAGCAAAAAACTTGTCAAAGATTAATTCTGTTCCGTCCGGTTGACCGGGACGTCTTCGTGCGCGACCTCAACTGCCAGCTAGGGACTCCTTCCCACTGGTTGCCTGTGGATTCCTGCAAAAAAGAGGACAAAAAGGCGCCCTAGCGGCCGTGTGCACTCCGACGCTCAAGTCAGCCAGCAAGAAACACCAAAAACTGTCCACCTACGTGTCTGAGCACCGCGTATGGCACTCTGAAGGTGGTAAAAGAACTGTGTATATGTGTGTGTTGTCTCCTTCAGGCAAAAATATTCCCCAGTCACTTGTACGTAGCCTTGAAGCACGAGCAAGCAACTAGAGAGTTCTCTGGTAAATTTGCCGAAAGTTCCAACCCTTTTTCCAACATTCTCCGCGCTATTTAAACCACCCAAGCACTTAAAGCGCCTTAAAGCGCTTTTAATTACAAACGTAACGCACTCATTAAAGCGTTTAATTAGAGAACGTAGCGCATTTAAGACGTTGAAACGCTTGGGAGTCATTATAGTACCTGAATGCTCGAAAAGGGAAACTGTATTGAATGACTTTTAATTACCTGGCACCTGACTAAAGGGTGTTTCCATTCTGGCATGGCTGTCATACACGTGGAGGGCCTCACGACGCCATGACCCCATCTGGGGGCGCTTCTGCCCACCTGGGGACGTTTCTACGTGTGAGTCCTCTTGCTGAGAGTGCTACTGCGCTAGGGGTGACTTTTTGGGTGCCAACTCGTGCCCCCAAGTATCTAGTCACTTACTTTGAGAGCGTATCTGCCTTCCTTTTGTACCCTGCACCCGGTTGCCCTGGGCGTGACTTTCCTCTTGAGTCGTATCTGCCCCACGGGCGTCTCTGGGGCGGCAGGAGCACTTCACGAGTCAGGCTGCCCTTCGCTGGTACTATTGCTATGGCCTTGAAGCCACCTTTTCCTTCTCTTTATCGCTGCCCCGTGCTATTGGGACCTGAGGCCTTCCCACGGCGTCGCTCCCTCCATGGTCTTTCCTACCCATGGGTATTGGGGAACCACGCTGTGATTGCTTTGTATCTACACTGTTTGATCTGGCGACGCCTGCACCTAGGCGACGCCTTGCCTTGGCGACGCCTTGCCTTGCCTTGGCGACGCCTTGTCTTGGCGACGCTTCCTCTTGGCGTCTCTACACCTGGGCGACGCCTTGAGTTGACTTTGACTTTCCAGTTGTTGACTTTGACCTTGACTTAGTCAACGCCCGGATACGGGACGGTACACAAGCCCCCCAGTCTTAAGCCGAAGACTTGTCTTCAGCGCAAAGACTAAAGCCTCGCCCACGCCGTCCACGTGCCTTCCTGATGATGTGTCATTCTCTGCTGACTCAGCAATTTTTCGAATTACTGACGTGACACTTTCTGAACCACAGAGGTATTCTTAATGGCTGATTGGACATCCCTGAAATGGGAAAAATAATGTCTTTTGAAGTTGCGCTTAATCGCGTGCCACGTGGTTCATCGTGCGGTCGTCTTCAAGAACCTCTTGCGCTCCCCTTGAGCGCTTAATCTTGCAACTCGTGGCATCATCACACGGTTATCATTTGATGTCCCTCGCGCTTCTCGTAACGTTCAAGTTACCCAAACCCCGCGCTTGCCACTACTGTTACATCCACTTTCTCTGAATCCCTTCTCACTGTTCATCTTCTCTGAATCTCTTCTCTCGCGACCCCTGCTCATTCGTGCTTCCGCTCTCCACACCCTTCAGCCCCAAAGGTATGGTTTTCCCCCTCCTTGATGATTCTCTTCACTGTATGAACTGCCTGGGACTGTCCATATTACTGCATTTCTTTGGATATCGTTTGTGCGCCTCTTCGTTCCTCTCGTTCCTCTTTTCTGTCATGTGGGTAGGGTTTTCCTAGGGTTCTTCCATTTTTCCCTTTTCTTCTCCCCAACCCCTTTTCTCTGAACCCTTTCTTTCTCTTTTGATCTTCATCATTGGCATTGATGGCGAAAACTAAGACCACCGCGCCTCCCCCGCTCCCTAAGTCTTATTATAAGGGCGAATACGACTGGGCTCCCGACGAACTTCTGGACGAATGTTCCCTCCTGAACTCTGTTGAGGACGTGGAGGCTCACAGGGGGGACCCTGCTCTCTATAATTTCAATGCTTTCCACAAAAATCACGACTCCCAAGTCCTGGTAAGCCGGGTGCGACCTGGGATGCCCGTTTGTGCGGACTCACGGGATACTGGGGGATGCCCCTTCTTCTTCCTCTATCAAATGGTGCTCAAGAGGGTGGGCCGGCGTCTGCCCCTCACTTCTTTCGAAAAAGAGCTACTGACAGAGATAAACACTGCTCCCGCCCAACTCCACCCCAACAGTTGGGCTTTCGTGAGGGGGTTCCAAATTCTCTGCGGCTATCTAGGTGTTCCCTCTTCTGTGGACGTTTTTCTTCACTTCTTCGAGGTAAAGAAGCAGGGGAAGAGCCTTTGGATGAGCTTTTCCGGCATCGCCGGGCGCATCATTCTTACGCTCTTCCAGAATTTGTTTAAATGATGGAAGGGGAAATTCTTCAAGGTACGTGCGACCAAGCGCGATCCTACCATCCTAGAGGGCTTTCCCCTGTACTGGACAGATAAACCCATAACCATGAAGCCCTTGGCTTTGGACGAGCTTGCCCCGCCTGACCGGGATGTGTGCAAAGCCTTGGCGGGACTGGGGATAGTCTTCGATACCGCCAAACTCATCGCGAACGAATTCAATGCCTATGGGCTTTCTACCTACTTCGGTATCTGCCCTTGATTGTTTATGACGCATTAGTTGTTGTGGTTATCTGCATATGTTTGGTCATAGAATTTTCCCTCTGCTTCCTCTGAACCAAACTTTACCCTACTATTTTTCACTGTTGCAGGTTCAGTGATGACTTCCTCGAGACGGCTGGCTCTTGCCAAATTTTTGAAAAAGGCAAAATCTACCAAGGAAGGCGGGGACGCCGTAGCCTCCGACGTGCCCACCGTTGCTTCCCTGCCGATCCCATCACCACCTGCCTCTCCTTCTCCCATCGCTGCGGTTCCGTTAGCCATGGCGTCAACCCCTGCCTCAGCGCGTCCTAACAAAGGAAAAAGGGTGTTGATAGTAGACTCCGACAACGAAGGCTCGGGTTCTGCTTTGGTTCCTCATAAGAGGAGGGCTACGGGTCTCATTGCTTCACCCGCCGCGCCCCCCGGCGATGGGAACTCTCTCAGGGACGATCCTCCCAGTGCCACCTCACCGCCGCCTCCGCCAGTCCACGAGGAGCGAGAGGAAAGGATTGACTTGGTTCCCCCACCTTCGCCGTTGCCGCATCGTGACGTAGCTGAAGCGTCGGGCTCCGCCCCTCCTGTATCAGTCCCTGGCTCGACTTCGCGCAAACCCCGGATTCCTCGCTCCATCCATAGGGAGTTGACGCAGGGCTTCACCGAAGGGATGACGCCGACTGATCCTCAAAAAGGGGGAGGTATGCCTTACTATATGGGGGCCTTCCTGGCGGTGGCAATCAAATGGCGCACTCAGGCTCAAAATGCCATCAAAGGGAGGGAGGTTCTTCGCAAGCTAAGGCAAGAGGTGGTGGCGTTGAAGGAGGAGAAGTAGAACTGGGGACTCAAGGAGGAAGCTTCCCAATCTCTGCTAAGACTGGCCCAGGAGGGCAGGGAGGGAGCTGAGGCGTACGCGCGAGAACTGGAGCAGGAGCATGCCGCTCAACTGGCCCAACTCACCTCCTATCAAATCCAAAACATTGGCCTCCAGGAGGCGGCTCTCACATCCGAGGTGCAGCGGAAAAAACTTGATGAGTTGGATGCTGCTTGGGGGCAGAAGCTGGGTGAAAAAGAAGACGCATTGAATGCTAAGGCTGAAGCTTTGAGCCTTCTACAAGCCGAGGCTAATAAGCTCCGGGTGGAGAAGGAATTCCTGGAGAAACAATTGACATCCAAGGATTCCAGGATCACCGAACTAGAAGGGGAGGTCCAAGAGCTGACTGGGGAGATGGCGGGGGCGTTTGAGGAGGGTTTCCAAGAGGCTCTGGCCCAGGCGTCCTGCGAGAACACGGGCATCAATATTTCGAACTGCGACCCCACTCACCACGTCGTCGACGGGAAGGTCGTGCCCATGGACTTGGAAGACTGAGCCGCCGTCTCTCACCCGCCACCTTCAGCTTCACACTTAACTGCTTTATACTTTACCTTCGTTTTTGATTTTATTTATTAAAAATTGTAATTCTTTGAACTATCCGTACTCTTGTTACTGATTTGGGATGTTCGTATGATTGCCTTTATGTCTTTGCCACATACGATTCTGCTTATGCGATCTCATTCTCATCTTTTCCCTTCACGCGCTTCGATTATTTTATCTGTGTTCCGCCCATTTCTTTCACTTCGTTGGGCGGTTTTGTATGATCGGGAAAGGTTGCACGTCAACCCTCACGCCCATGGAGAGGCTCACTTAGTGACGTCGTATCGTCCACGGGACGTTTCTGATACCGAAAGGTTCTTTCTTTGACCCTTAACGCTCGGCGCCACGCCTAAGGAGAGGACTGCTACAGCAGCACCGTATCGTCCCCGGGTGTCTAAAACGCTGAGTGCTATGGGGGGGGTCTGTTCCCTCCATGGTCTTTCCTTCCCATAGGTATCGGGGAACGCCCTGCCAGTGATTTGCTGGCGTTTGGCGGTCTCGTCTCCCTCCACAGTCTTTCCTACCTGTGGGTATCGGGGAACGCCTTGCCAGTAATTCGCCGGCGTTTGGCGATCTTATCTCCCTCCACAGTCTTTCCTACCCGTGGGTATCGGGGAAACAACGCCAGCAACTAACTTTGCTTCCTTCACTTTCGTCTCCCTCCACAGTCTTTCCTACCTGTGGGTATCGGGGAGGCGACGCCAGTTGGTATTTGGGTTGGCGATGCCCGTGACGTCTCACACTGGTGTCGCCCTTCACATCCTTCCGGGCGACGCCTCGGGCGTTACCTTTACTTCGACATTGACTTTGATTCTTGCCTTGGTCGATGCCTGATGGCAGCGAAGAGCTCAAGGCTTTGTCTGTGCCATCCACGTGGCGCTCCTTGTATAGCTGATGGGACGTTCCGTCATTCGACTTGATCCACGTGGCGCTGCTTGTCTGGTTGATGGGGCATCTAGTCATTCCATTTTCTGACTCCTGCTGTACCCCTGACTCACTTTCGACGGCGCATCGTACCACTGGATATTCTGCTGATACGACGTTTTCTGATTTAAACCAGTGGTGCCAGCGTCCTCCTTTCATCTTCTGCCACGTGTATCAATCGTGCGGTGCATCCATTCACGTCGTTTGGCGCTCTAACCGCTTTATTTAACTCTTCAAACTCTGGAACTATCTTCATCATTTTCTCACTCTTCATAACCTACTTGCGTTCCTTCTTCTTGCACCCTTCCTTCTTGCACCCTTTCTTCTCTGCCGAAGGGTTGTTCTAGCCTTCGCTCCCCTCACTCAACTCTTGCATTTCTGGCAGTCCTGATCTTGTTAAAGAATGTCATCTCACGCTGCTTCCTCCAGGGTTCGCCCCAAAGACTTGTACCCTTGGGCTTCGAACGAACTTCTTGACGAGTGTTCATGCTTACTCTCTACCAGGGCCATACGGGAGCACAAAGGGGAGTCATGTTCCTATGACCACCGAGCCTTCGCGAGGAGGCATGACGACGACATCGCTGTGCTCCCTTGCACTCTAGGGGAGCCAGTATGTGGAGACGAACGGGCCAACGACGGGGTCCCTTTCATTTACTTTTACCAGGTGGTGTTCAAGACCATCGGGGTGCGCTTACCCTTCTCCTGGTTCGAGAAGGAACTGCTGACGGAGATCAACGTTGCTCCGGCCCAGTTATACCCCAACAGCTGGGCCTTTGTCAAAGCCTTCAATGTTCTCTTCGGGTTTTTGGGTTGTGCACCCTCGGTTGACCTCTTTCTTCACTTCTTTGAGGTGAAGAGGCAGAGACACAACCTCTGGGTAACTCTCAGCAATGTGCCTGGAAGAGTTCTCTTCACACCCTTTCAAAGCTCGTTCACGGGGTGGAAAGGCCGGTTCTTCAAGATCTGTCGTACTGATCTTGTTCCCGACGCTCTGGATGGGTTTCCGCTGTACTGGGTGAGAGAGGAAAAGGTCCTCAAAGCCAAACCCCTCAAGAATCTGGCTCCAAGTGATCAAATAGCTTGCCGGATTCTTGCTGAGGCGGGAGGTTTTGACTCTGCTACGGTAATCAGCCTGGAGTTCAACGCTGGGACTCTTGAGAAGTACATATGTAAGAACCACTGCCTTAGGAAACTCGGCCTTCGTTACTTTCTAACTGTGCCTGTCTTTCTTCATGGTGCCTCTAACACGTCTTTTCCCCTGGTGCAGGTTCGAAACTAAACCAAGAAAAGAGGACACGACTTACTCGAGCGCTGCGGGCTGGAAAAGGGGCTTCGCCTTCCTCTAGTGATGACTCTGATGAGCGCTGAGAAATGGCTTGTTCGTGTTTTTGCATGATTTGTAGCGTTTGTGTCGTTTGTGTTGCTCCCATTGTATTGAACATTGCTTGTAACAACAACTTTTCAATGTCATACTTGATTTTTGTAACGCTACTTCACTTTGCATATGCTTCATGTACTGCACATTTTCCTTTCGTCTCGTTCTTCCAACGATGCCTGTCTTCACTTGGGCGACACCTGCTCAGGGCGACGCCCTTATCTGGGTGGCGCCTTCTTTCTGGGCGACGCCTTCTTTATTGGCGGCGCCATGGCCTAGGCGGCGCATCACATAATCTTCAAACAAGGAAAGATAAAGGCTGAAAACCAAGGCACTTCTTTTTCTCAAACTGGGTTTTCCTTTTATTAGGGTGACATCATTAAAAAACCCCCGAGAGGGAAAAAGAGCGTCCCCTTCAACTAAATTGTTACATACTGCTTACATAAGTCAACTGAAATAAAATTTTAAGTTGGCTGCATTCCAACTGTGCGGGATGGGCCCTCCATCTAAAGTCTCCAGGTTGTACGAACCATTGCCCTTAGCCTCAGTAACCCTGAAGGGCCCGGTCCACTTGGGAGACAGCTTATTCTCCAACTCGTATGGGTGGGCTTTCCTCATCACTAGGTCGCCCACCTGAAACTGTCGCGGCTTTACCTTAGAGTTATATTGCCGCTCTACTCTTCTCTTCATCGCTTCAGCTTTTATTCTAGCAGATCCAGGTTTACCCGCCTCTCTTCATTGGACTCCTCCACCACAAAGTTTTGAAAACGTGGTGAGCTTTCATGTATTTCTACTGGAATCATTGCGTCTGACCCGTACACCAGACTGAAAGGCGTCTCCATAGTAGAGGATTGGGGCGTGGTGTGATATGCCCATACAATCCTTGGCACCTCTTCCGCCCACGCCCCTTTGGCTTTCTCTAACCTTCTTTTTAACCCCCTCAGCAGAACTCTGTTTGCCGACTCTACTTGTCCATTGGTCTGGGGGTGTTCAACCGACGCGAACACTTGTTTGATTCCTACTTCAGCACACAGATTTCTCAACTGCTGACTGGCAAACTGGGTCCCGTTGTCGGATATCAGGCGCCTAGGTACGCCAAAGCGATACACAATGTTTCTCCACACGAAATGCTGTACCTTATGCGCAGTGATCTGTGCCACGGGCTCTGCCTCTATCCACTTAGTGAAGTATTCGATGGCGACGATCAGATACTTCATCTGCCTGATTGCCAGTGGGAAAGGGCCCAGGATGTCAATTCCCCATGTATGGAAAGGCCACGGGCTGTATATGGACCGCAACTCTTCTGGCGGCGCCTTGTGCCAATCGGCGTGCTTTTGGCACTACCTACACAGCTAGGCGTGCCGTGCGCAATCCTCTTTCACTGTTGGCCAGAAGAAACCTGCGCGTACTACCTTGGAGGCTAAGGATCTTCCCCCTACATGGCTTCCGCAGATGCCTTCGTGTAGCTCCGCCATTATCCTGGTGCACTCATCGCCACTGACGCATGTTAGGATAGGGTGAGTGAAGCCGTGCCTGAACAGCACCCCATCCACCAAAGTGTATCTTGCGGCATTTCTTTTGACTTCTTTACCCTCTTCAGGGTCCACTGGAAGAGCCCCATCCTCCAGGTATCGTTTATAGGGCGTCATCCAGGTGTCTCCCTTGGACAAAACACAGACCTGCATCTGCTCTTCTTCAGGCACACCCGCGTATATGCTGATGCGGGGCGCCCTCTGCGTATCTTGGGTCAAAGAGGAATGACTCATCGGCCTTCCCCTTGATGTATAAATCTGGAGGACATCCACCCTGTTGTCTTCCACGAAACGACGCGGAGCTTTGAGAGTCTCCTGGATCACTGTCCTCTGTCTACCCCCCTTGCCTGATCTGGCCAGCTTTGCGAGCAGGTCAGCTCTGGCATTCTGCTCCCTCGGGACGTGTATCAACTCAAGAGCGTTGAACGCCCCCCTCAACAACTGGACGTATTTTAGATACGCCGCCATCTGTGGGTCCTTCGCCTGGAACTCACCCGACACCTGCCCCGTAATCAACTGAGAGTCGCTCTTCACCAGGAGGTTCTGTGCGCCCATCTCCTTGGCCAAGAGCATTCCTGCTATCAGGGCTTCATATTCTGCCTGATTGTTACTTGCCTTGAAGACGAAACGCAAGGCCTGCTCGATCAGTATGCCGTCGGGTCCCTCCAAGACTATTCCTGCACCGCTCCCTTGTTGGTTTGAAGAGCCATCAACCGAGAGCAGCCACTGCGAACTCGCTTCCACCTCTTGCTCACCTCCGGGCGAAAGTTCTGCTACAAAATCTGCGTACACCTGCCCTTTGATGGATCCTCTAGGCTCCTACTGGATGTCGAATTCTGACAGTTCCACTGCCCAGCGTACCATTCTTCCTGCCACATCGGGTTTCTGCAGCACTTTCTGTATAGGGAGATTGGTCATCACCACCACCGTAAAACTGCGGAAGTAATGACGGAGCCTCCTAGCAGAGAACACTACCGCCAGCACCGCCTTCTCTAGTGCTTGGTACCTCGTCTCAGCCCCCTGTAAGGCCTTGCTTACGAAGTAGATGGGCTTCTGACTCTGGTCCTGCTCTTGGACCAACACAGAACTGATGGCCCGCTCCGTTACAGTAAAATACAACCGGAGGGGCACGCCCGTTACCGGCTTGCAGAGGACCGGTGGCGTCGCCAGGTACTCCTTCAGCTTAACGAAAGCCGCTTCGCATTCATCAGTCCATGCAAAGCGACTGTTTCTCTTGAGGCACTGGAAGTATGGGTGCCCCTTTTCTCCTCTGGCGGAAACAAACCTCGAGAGCGCCGCCATCCGCCCTGTCAACTGTTGCACCTCCTTTACCGATGTCGGGCTCCGCATGGCGATAATAGCTGCACATTTGTCGGGGTTCGCCTCTATCCCCCTCTCGGTGAGCAAAAAACCCAAGAACTTACCGGCCTCTACCCCGAAAACACACTTCTCGGGGTTCAACTTGAGGCGGTACTTGGATATTGTGTGGAACAACTCCTCCAGGTCTGCCATGTGCTACACCCTATTTTGCGACGCAGCCACCATGTCGTCTACATAGGCGTACACATTCCTCCCAAGCATTGGTGCCAGGACCTTGTCCATTAGCCTCTGGTATGTGGCGCCCGCATTTTTCAGCCCGAAGGGCATCACCTTATAGCAGTAACTGCATGTCTCAGTCATGAATGCAGTCTTGCTCTCGTCTCTTGGGTGCATCTTGATTTGGTTGTACCCTGAAAAGGCGTCCAGGAAACTCAGCACCTTGCTGCCGGACGCACTGTCTACCAAGGCGTCGATGCTGGGCAGCGGATACGAGTCCTTTGGGCATGCCTTGTTCAGGTCCGTGAAGTCAACACACATCCTCCACTTTCCGTTCGCCTTTTTTACCAAGACGACGTTGGCGAGCCACTCAGGGTATTGGATCTCCCTGATGTGGCCAGCGCTCAGCAGCTTCTGCGTTTCATCTTTCACCACCTGTTGTCGTTCCTCATTGAACTTTCTCCTTCTCTGACGCACGGGGCGGACCGTGGCGTCCATGCTGAGGTGGTGACACAGGAAATCGGGGTTGATGCCTGGCATATCCGAGGCGGACCATGCGAAGGCATCCAGGTGGCGTGAAATCACTCCTGCCACCCCTTCCTGTTCTTCGGAGCTTAGCGAACTTCCTAACTTGAAAGTTTTGCCGCCAATCTCCCTTTCTATGGCGTTAGCTGCAGGCTGCTCCCTGCTATCATCTTCAACGGGCGCCACCTCTTCTACGGGCGCCGCGTCGTCAGGGCCTTTCTCCATCGGCACATCTGCTTCGGGCATCGCCCTCTCCGCCATGGCCTCTTCAGGCGTCAACCCAGCGGGCATCGCCTCAATCATCGTCGCGTCCGCGCTCGGCGGACGTTCATACACCATGAATACGCCTCTCTTCGTTTTCAGGCTGTTTTCATAGCATTTCCTCGCCTCCTCCTGGTTTGACCTGATGACTATCACCCGGCCACTGAGGTCCGGCAGCTTCATCTTCATGTGACGGGTGGAGGACACCGCGCTCAGACGGTTTAACGCCGGTCTGCCCAGCAAAATATTGTAGGCAGAATTAGCGTTCACGACGAGGTACCGGATGCTCTCGGTGCGGGAGGCCTCTCCGTCTGTGAACGTAGTCCTCAACTCCAGGTACCCCCGGACTTCTACCTGGTTATCCCCGAACCCATACAGGCACCCAGTATAGGGACTCAACAGATCAGGGGACAGCCGTAACTTATTGAAGGTCGACAGAAACATGACGTCTGCCGAGCTCCCTTGATCAACGAGCACTCTGTGGACCTTCCTTCCAGCTGTGACGACTGAGATGACAACGGGGTCGTTGTCGTGGGGTACCACATCTCGGAGGTCTCTTCTTGTGAACACAATATCTGACTCCCAAGGCTCCCCCGAGAGCCTCTCTTCGATTGAATTCACCCCCCTCGCGTATTTCTTTCGCTGGGAGGCAGTGGGTCCTCCGCCGGAAAAACCTCCAGCAATGGTGTGGACCTCGCCAAGCACTGGCATCTCGTGTGCTGGCTCCTCTGTCGGCGGCGGCAAGGTGGCGGTCGTTGTGGAATCTGCGACATAATCTTTCAAAAACCCAGTCCTCACCAGCTCATCTAGCTGGTAGCCCAACGACAGGCAATTATCAATTTGGTGCCCGAAAGCCTCGTGGAATTCGCACCAAGAGTCTTTACGGGGCCCTAACACCTTGTCGGTCTTCGCTGGTCGCCTCAGCCTCTCAGCTATGTTGGGCACGGCGATCAAATCCTTCAACTCAACCACGAAGTTGTACCTCGCCGGTCTTGCTCTTTCTCTGGCGGGGCGTTCGCCTCCTGCTGGGCCCCGGGGCTGGGGCTTTCTGGCCTCGTAGGGGCGTCTCGCCTCTGGCTCCTTTCTCCCCGTCGTGGTCTCATTAACTCTGACGGGTTGAACCCGCGCCGGTCCCCTCGGGCGTGAGGGCACGGCGCTGGTGCGCTTCACACATACCTCCCCTTCCGAAGCAATATGCTCTACCGCCCTACGCCGTAATTCAGCGAAAGTCCTAGGGCGATTACGGATAATGGATTCTCCGAAGGGGCCGGGGCACACGCCTTTCACAAATGCGTACACGATCATAGGCTCCTCTGTTGTGCCAACTTTCACGACCTGGGCCCCGAAGCGATTGATATACTCCTTCAGGGTCTCCCCCTGATACTACTTCACATCGAGCAGGTCGTAGGAGACCGGCGGCGGGGCCTTGTTGGCTAAGTACTGTTCTCGGAACAATCGCGACAATTGGCGGAAAGATGTGATATGACCTTCTGGGAGGCTAATGAACCAGTCCATAGCCATCCCGGTCAGGGTGTTCATGAAGAGCTTGCACTTGGCAGCATCAGAACCGCCTATCAGGACCATCTGCGTGTGAAATGCAGCCAGGTGCGTCTCTGGGTCCTCCATCCCGGTGAAGATCACCTTGGGTCCCGCGAACGTGTTCGGGATCGCTGCGTCTAGGATCTCCTGTGAGAAAGGAGTGGAAAACTCCCTTGGTGGGGAATGGTTCTCCATCTCGTCATGCCCAGGCCGCCTCCTATCGTTTCTCAGGCCCTGGCGCAACTCCTCATTCACACGGTGGAGCTCTTCGTTCCGCTCATGCGAGGCGTCAAGGTCTGCCTGCATGCGTTCCTGCTCCATTTTCGAATCCGCCATGTCCTGCTGTAGCCCCCTCATTATTTCCAGGACCTGCTGCATGGATAGGACTGCTGGGGCTGCGCGTGCTGCTCTTCGTCTGGTGGGGGCCATTGTCACTCCAACCTCCTTCAGCGCTACTGCAACCTGATAGATTTTCTCGAACTTGTGATGGGACTGATGTTTTATATCGGCCCCACGGTGGGCGCCAAATGTTCCGTCCGGTTGACCGGGACGTCTTCGTGCGCGACCTCAACTGCCAGCTAGGGACTCCTTCCCACTGGTTGCCTGTGGATTCCTGCAAAAAAGAGGACAAAAAGGCGCCCTAGCGGCCGTGTGCACTCCGACGCTCAAGTCAGCCAGCAAGAAACACCAAAAACTGTCCACCTACGTGTCTGAGCACCGCGTATGGCACTCTGAAGGTGGTAAAAGAACTGTGTATATGTGTGTGTTGTCTCCTTCAGGCAAAAATATTCCCCAGTCACTTGTACGTAGCCTTGAAGCACGAGCAAGCAACTAGAGAGTTCTCTGGTAAATTTGCCGAAAGTTCCAACCCTTTTTCCAACATTCTCCGCGCTATTTAAACCACCCAAGCATTTAAAGCGCCTTAAAGCGCTTTTAATTACAAACATAACGCACTCATTAAAGCGTTTAATTAGAGAACGTAGCGCATTTAAGACGTTGAAACGCTTGGGAGTCATTATAGTACCTGAATGCTCGAAAAGGGAAACTGTATTGAATGACTTTTAATTACCTGGCACCTGACTAAAGGGTGTTTCCATTTTGACAAGACTGTAGTACACGTGGAGGGCCTCACGACGCCATGACCCCATCTGGGGGCGCTTCTGCCCACCTGGGGACATTTCTACGTGTGAGTCCTCCTGCTGAGAGTGCTACTGCGCTAGGGGTGACTTTTTGGGTGCCAACTCGTGCCCCCAAGTATCTAGTCACTTACTTTGAGAGCGTATCTGCCTTCCTTTTGTACCCTGCACCCGGTTGCCCTGGGCGTGACTTTCCTCTTGAGTCGTATCTGCCCCACGGGCGTCTCTGGGGCGGCAGAAGCACTTCACGAGTCAGGCTGCCCTTCGCTGGTACTATTGCTATGGCCTTGAAGCCACCTTTTCCTTCTCTTTATCGCTGCCCCGTGCTATTGGGACCTGAGGCCTTCCCACGGCGTCGCTCCCTCCATGGTCTTTCCTACCCATGGGTATCGGGGAACCACGCTGTGATTGCCTTGTATCTACACTGTTTGATCTAGCGACGCCTGCACCTAGGTGACGCCTTGCCTTGGCGACGCCTTGTCTTGGCGACGCTTCCTCTTGGCGTCTCTACACCTGGGCGACGCCTTGAGTTGACTTTGACTTTCCAGTCGTTGACTTTGACCTTGACTTAGTCAACGCCCGGATACGGGACGGTACAAATTCTCAAATCTGTTTTTCTGAATATATTCAAAGATGTAGTTTGTTATCAAATCTTAACAAACTCTTAAATTGCATTAAAAGATTGGTCAAAGCATTTAATGACTGGAGCGTAAGCAGTTAAATCATTTAAAGCTTAGTCAAAGATAAAATAGTTTTTCTGTTATGGTCCCAAAACAAACAATCGGTTGTTTCCTCAAATCAATCGGTTGTTTTGGTTCTAACAGTTCAACCCTTTGAAAACTAGTTTTCAATCTTTTCTTAAAACATCTAAGTATAAATAATCGGTTGTTTCGACAAAACAATTGGTTGTTTTAACTTAGTTTGAAAACATTTTACTTTCACAAAGATTGAGAATGCCTATGCTTTAGATTTAATCAAAGGGTGGATTACAACACTCAAACTACCCCAAAACTAAACTAAACCAGCACAGCAACAACAAACACAACTAAGGCTTCAATATCCTTCAAAGGGTTTGGATTCTTCAAAGCTTGAACACCACTTGGTTCAACAAATGCATCTCCCTATCTTACTAGGATTAATAGCCACTAGCCACGTGCAAAACATGCAACAAGAAAATATTGCCACGTAATAATAACAAATATGCACAATAATAACAAAATTATATTCACCGCCCCAAACATATCTATAAGCATGTTATATATAAAATTACTTTGTGTAATAACCCTACTGCGCGCTTAGGGCCTACCCTGGAAAAGAGCCATCTGCGCAGGTCTCACCCAGGCCTAACAACCGAGTTGACCTCCCATTGCAAAAAAGAACCGAGCCATCATGAAAATACAATCGAGAACCGAGCTCTAGTCATTACATTTATAAAATTGTATATATGGATGATAATCTTTTAATAATACTAAATTTATAAATTTGTAAATAATAATTTATATTTAATACTGAAATTATTGATTGCATTCGTTAGGAGTGCTCGAAATTTCGGTCCAAGCGTTTCGGTCAGCTCAGTTTTTGGGCTAGTATGGGTTCAAAGGGTGGGACATGAGCTTAGCCTAGATGCTGGTAGACAACTCGAAAAAGTTAATTAAAAGAGAGGGAATATTCAGGTTGTCTATAATACATACGCTAATTAAATACCAATAAAAGTTGTTGGGAATAAAGTAGTTAGCACCTAGGAATAAAGGTGCGCATAAGCATTATGTTTTTCTGTTATGATTATATACTTTTTGTTGAGATTATATTCTCCCTGTTGAAATCTTGCTTTGTTGAGATTGGAAAAATTCGTTGAAGGATATATATAAAAGGGGCATGAGACCCCAAGTAAAGGTATGTTGTTTATGAATACTTGAGACTAAAACTGATTTGATATTTTTGAATGCTCTCACTGACTTGATCGTCAAAGTGTGACTAACAAGTAAAGCCCCCTTTGTCCCAGTGGAGCACCAAGTACCTCGAAGCACCAATTGGAGACAAATCCTGGTCCCATCCACATTTGACGTGCTGAGAAAAATAAGGAAAGGCTTGCTGGGATCCGAAGGAAGCGATGCCCCTGCCTTACAACAACTGATGGAGGCCATGAGGGCCCTCCAAGAGACGAACGAAGAATATCGAAGAGAGTAAGAGTGAATCCAAGAGGAAGCCAAGGTCGAGCAGGAGTGGCTACGAGCAGAAGCCCGAGCTGAGCAAGAGCTCCTGCAAGATCGTCTAATGGATAGTTAGGGAGGAACATGCGCAAACCAATGAGGAGTTGCACAAAACCTCATTATATCACACCTAAAATCGCCTTTTTCTCGAAAGTAGAAGATCCAAAAAAATCATCTCGCGACATTCAGGGCTCAAATGAGCATCTCTGGAGGATCTTATGCCATCTGATGTAAGATGCTCATGGATACTTTTACAGGTACAACCCTTCAATGGTTTACTGGAATTCCAGATGGTCACATCACCTCTTTCCCCCAGTTCTCCAAGTTGTTTATAGAACAGTTCTCTACCAACAAGGTCAAACCCCTAAAGTTGTACGACCTTTTCAACGTCAAAAAAAAGGAGGGAGAGGAACTGAAAGATTATTTGAATAGGTTTTGTGTGATCAGGGTAAGGCTTCAAACACACGATGAAGAGATGATGGTCGCAGCCTTCGTCCAAGGGATGACAACAGAACCATTCAGCGATTCGTTAATCAAGAATCCAACGAAGACATTCTCCGAGGTACGTGAACGAGCTATCGCTCACATCGAGGCAAAAGAGACCATACTCAGGAAGAATGGAAGCTCGCGGTCAAAGCAACCTAAGCCCAAGGAAAGCAACTGAGATTGGTCCCTGAGGGAAAATGATACCTCCACCAAGAAGAGAACAGACTCAAGGTACGTCCCATATGTAGCCAAGAGAGATCAGCCCAAGACAAAAGCCAGGGAAGGGTTAGCAACCAAGCCCAAATTTTGAGTATCCTATAAAGAGCTCTTGAGCATTCCAGGGGTAGCAGATAAGCTAAGGTTTCCCCATAAGACAGATCGGTCCTTGGGATCATGAAGAGATGCATGGTGTGAATTCCACTAAGCATTTGGGCACAACGTCGAACGATGCATAGCCTTAGGTTTCCAACTCGCTATCATGGTCAAAGGAGATTCTTGAAGGAGTATCTCAAAGCTAACTAGGAAGAACCGAAGGAAGAGGTTGCTATCAAGGACCAAACACATGAGACACCGGTCCATGGAGATTTGAATACCATCGCGGGAGGATTTTCTGAAGGAGGAAGCATGACTTCCAAACGTAAGTGATACGCACGGGCAATGATGTCCCTGGATACAATGGGACTTGACCGCCCTACGAAGCCCACTCTCTGCTTCACGAGTTCTGACTTGGAAGACGTGTTTCCTCACGAGGATGATCCGGTAGTGATATCCGTCATCACAATGGGGAGAAAGGTGCACAGAGTCTTGGTCGACTAAGGAAGCTTGGCAGATGTGATGTTTTGGGAACGTTCACCAATTTGCAACTATCCCCTGATCAGTTGAGGCCATACGAAGGATGTTAGATCAGTTTTGCGGGAGACCAGGTAGAAGTACGTGGGTACGTTGAGCTAAGGACGACCTTCTCCGATGAAAGTGTGTCTAGAACGATTGCCATCAAGTATATCGTTATTAACGTGTCTTCTGCCTGCAACTTACTTTTGGGGCGACCTTCCCTGAACAGGTTGGGTGTAGTAGCCTCCACCTCTTATATGAAGATGAAGTTGCCCTCTTCTGAAGGCGGGGTGATCACCATAAAGGCCGAACAGAGGATGACGCGAAAATGTTATGAGAGTAGTTTGAAGAATCGAAGGGGAACTTACGTAATCACCATCCAGGTAGGAGAACCAGGATGGATTGTAGAGGCAGATGTCATCAATGAGAGATGACCTGGACTTGTTGGAGATGTTTATGAGAGAAAGATGAAAGGAAAGAAGTTCAAGCTCGGCACCTCGTTGTGCAAGGAGTTAGAAGATAAGATAATCGATGTGATATAAGAAAACATGAATGCTTTCGCATGATCATCCGTAGACATGCCCGGGATAGACCCAGATTTTCTATGTCATCGGCTTACCATGGATGAAAAGGTCAAATCCGTGGTGCAGAGGCAAAGAAAATTCAATGAGGATAAGCCCCCCAACATCTGAGAAGAGACTCAGAAGCTCTTGGATGTTGGCCACGTAAGGGAGATCCAATACCATCAACTGTTGGCAAATGTTGTGTTGGTAAAGAAGGCATATAAGAAGTGGAGGATGTGAGTCGACTTCACTGATTTGAACAAGGCTTGTCTAAAGGATTCCTACCCACTCCCGAGCATAGACTCCTTGGTTGACAATGCCTCAAGTTGTTTGTGGTTGAGTTTCCTAGACGCGTTCTCAGGGTATAATCAAATTCGTATGCACCCGAAGGAGGAGAGTAAAACAACCTTTATAGCCGAGGTCGCCAGTTACTACTACAAGGTCATGCCCTTTGGCCTGAAAAATGCTAGCACAACTTATCAAAGGATGATGGATCGGATCCTCACCCCAATGCTCGGGAAAAACGTTCAAGCATATCTAAACGACATGGTCGCCACGTTGGGAAGGAAAGATCATCATATTGCCGACCTGGAAGAACTATTTGCAACAATAAAAAAGTACAATCTGAAGCTTAATCTAGACAAGTGTGTGTTTGAGGTGGAAGCACAAAAGTTTCCTGGCTTCCTGTTGACTGAAAGTGGCATAGAGGCAAACCCCAAAAAGTGTGTGGCAATCATAGGGATGAGAAGCCCGACCAATGTGAAGGAAGTACAACAACTAACCGGGCGCATGGCCGCCCCATCTCGTTTCTTGTCGGCCAGTGGAGATAAGGGGTACCCCTACTTCCAATGTCTTAGGAAGAACAATCGTTTTGCGTGGACTAATGAATGCGAAGAAGCTTTCACCAAGTTGAAAGAGTACTTGGGCAGTCCCCCTATTCTTGGTAAGCCAATCCCAGGAACCCCTATTCGTCTATATTTTGTTATTACAGATCGAGTCATGAGCTCGGTCATTTTGCAAGATCAGGATAGGGTCCAGAAGCCAGTCTATTTCGTAAGTAAGGTGTTGCAGGGACCAGAGACTTGGTACCAAGCTATTGAGAAGGCTGCCTTAACTGTGGTGTTCGCAGCTCGACGACATCGCCATTATTTTTAGAGCTTCATCATTATTGACATGACCGACCTTACCATACGTAAGGTCCTCCAAAATCCTGATATAGCAAGTCGAATGGTCTGCTAGGCGGTTGAGTTATCCGAGTTTGACATACAGTATGAACCACGAGGGCCAATCAAAGGTCAGGTGTACGCAGACTTTATGGTGGAACTTTCATCCAAGGACTCTCAGCCTAATCCTAATGACTTCCAATGGGTCCTTGCGGTGGATGGATCCTCCAACCAACAAGGGAGCGGAGCTGGGGTCATTTTAGAAGGGTCAAATGGGCTCTTAATCGAGAAAGCCCTCAGGTTTGCATTTAAAGCAAGCAACAATCAAGCTAAGTATGAAGCCCTAATAGTCGGGATGTTGCTAGCCAAAGAGTTGGGAGCTCGGAGTCTGCTAGTGAAGAGTGACTCATTGCTCGTCACCGGGCAAGTCACATGCTAGTATTAGGCCAAGGACCCACAACTAACTTCCTACCTCAGGTACGTAAGGATCTTGAGAGCAACTTCCTCTACGTGTGACCTTATTCATGTTCCCAAAGAGCAGAACTCCTGAGTAGACCTGTGGTGTCAAAGCTCGCTAGCTCAGGGTAGGGAGATCGACAGAGGCCAGTGATCCAGAAGACATTGAAGTTACCCAGGATAGCTTTAGAAGGGTTGTCTGAAGTCGACCACTTTGAGGTCTTAGGGATAAGCTCAAGAAATAGGAGAAGGCATCGATCGATGATTCAATAAACCTTGAAAGTCCCAAGAGTGGACCCATGGGTTATTGGGGGACAAGTTTCTTGAAGTTCTACAAGTTGACACCACAGAGACTTGAATAACCCCCTACAAGCATTACCTTGCTGATGGGATACTTCCTACCGAGCCTACGAAGTTCAAGATTGTTAAGAGGAATGCAGGGTGGTATAATCTGATAAATGGAAACCTTTTTCGTCACAGTTATACCCACCCGATACTCACATGTCTAAGTGGAGATCAATGTGCCCGCATAATGGCCGAGCTCCATGAAGGCATTTGCAGTAGCCACATAAGAGGACGAGCTCTCTCATCGAAAGTCGTCCAAGCTGGATATTATTGGTCGACGATGAAGGAGGATTGTGTGAGATACGTCCAACGCTGTGAGCAATGCCAGAAGCACGTTGATTGGTGTCATGCACCAGCCAAGGAGTTGCGATCGATTTATAGCTGATGAGAATCAAAAAGATGTTGTTAATAGGAAGAATGGACAAGGGCCAAATCATTTAAAGTTCTTCTTATTAGTCTTTTCAAAAGATGAGGCCCAAGCCCAAAGCCCAAGCCCAAGAAGGCCAAAGCCCAAAAAGCCCAAGTTCATCCCATGAGGTGCAAGGCCAAGCATTAAATAAAAGAGCATCATTTGAATTACTCTTGTATAGTTGTAGGAGGTGTGGATATTAAATAAAGGAGTGTGAATATGTAAAATAAAGTCACATTGTCCATGTGACTTAGGAGAGTAGGTGTAGGTGTAGTTTTTAGGAGGTGTCATAGTAGAAAAAGGTCACACCTCCCATGTGACTTGTTTTTTGTGGGAATTTCAAATGAGTTTCATTTGAATTTTCCCACCTATTTTTCAGCACCCTCACACTATAAATAGAGGTGTGGGCTCTTGTAAAATTCAGATTTGAGAATTATAGTAGCAAAACTCTCCCAAATTGGTGATAGAGTGTGTGAGAACTTGTCTTCTCCTCTTCCTTGTCTCATCTTGAGTGCCTTGGTTCTCTCAAGTGGCGGCATTAGCTCACTTATCTTGGAGCCTTCACACTTCAAGTGGTGTGACCATCAACCAAACTCTTCATTCTCATAAGTTCCTATCTTCTCCATCTTTTCATTTCATCTCCATGTTCATATGGAGCTAAAACATGTCTTAGGTTCCTTTTCTAGCATTTTCATTCGGTATTTTAGCTTATTTCTTAACATGCTTCGGTTCATCTTCTCCTTGGCTGGTTCCATTTGATTCTTCTTCTTTTCTTATGAATTTGTTCAGTTCAATTCAGTTTTGAAGCATTCTATTCGGTTCATTTACATTTGTGCACCTTTTAATCGGTTCAATTGGCAAGAAATGGGTCTTCCGTGTGAGTTTGGTGTTTGGTGCAAGTTTTGGTGAGTTCTTGAAACATAGAACATTGATCCAATTCTATTAAAAGTGCCTATTCATTCTCCAACTCAAGTTGATTCCATAAAGTGTCAAAGAATCATCTATATCTAGCTATTGGAATCATATCAATAGCCCATGACCCTTCCATACATGAGCAATAGACATTTTAGGCCATTTCCCTTTGGCAATACATCAGATGAAGTACCTCATTGTGGCCATTGAATACTTCACCAAGTGGATTGAAGCTGAGCCAGTTACACAAATAACTGCTCATAAGGTCCAACATTTTGTGTGGAAGAACATTGTTTCCCGTTTTAGGATTTCGAGGCACCTAATGTTCGACAACGATACTCAATTCGCTAGTCAATAGTTGGGCAAAGTTGTGCTCAGAGCTCGGGATAAAATAGGTGTTCGCTTCGGTAGAACACCCCTAGGGAGTGGGTTTATTATATTTAGTTTGACACATTCTAAGATGATCTAGCTCGAGATGAATGGCAAAGAAGGTTGTCTGAAGTGGACTGGCCCATTTTGCGTAGTCAAGGTGCTCGAAAATTGAGCATATAAACTGGAAACCATGGAGGGGGGAGCCATCCTATGAACGTGGAATGTGGCCATGTTAGAATTAATGGCTTAAACAAGAAGGGGGGGGGGGGGTTGAATTGTTTGTCAAAAGATTTTCAAAAAGATTGGATAAGAAGGAAGTTTTAACAACAATCACAGAAGAAGTAATCAAGGAAGCCAATCAAACAATGTAATTAAAATTGTTTGCAGAATTTCAATCGGTTGAAACTTCGTTTTAACCGGTTGTTTATGGCAGCAGCAAAAACAAAATTAAATCAAACAATTTATAAGAAGTGAGAGAGGTAAAGAGATTACACATTCCATTTATACTAGTTCACTCATCCTTGAGCTACATCCAGTTCCCATATTACACACACTCAAAGCCACAAAGAGGTGATCTTGATACCACAAGAACCACTCACCCTCTTTGCCTTCACACAACCTTAGTCAGAACACCCTCTGACCTTACAAGTTTACACACTTCAAAATTACATAAAAAAAAAACTATTACAAGAATCAGAAAGGAACAGATTACACCCTAATTTACAGGAATCATAGAGCTTCTAAGATCAGACCTTGAACCAATTCACAACTACTTAACAATCTTTCAAAACTTTGAAATGAATCTCTTCTCAAAACTAGTTTCAATCTCACTTTCTTGTTGTTGTATTTGTTGATTTTGAAATCCAAAGAGAAACCATATTCACAACTCTTAAAACTAGTCGTTCTAGGCAGTCAATCATAAGCCAAAACAGTTTAAATCCAACTGGAAAAAAATCCAACAAGTTTTTGAAAAGTTGTTATAAAAATGTGACAATCAATCGGTTGAAATGTCGTTTTAACCGGTTGAATTGGTTAGACAGTTAGTTAACCAAGTCAAAAACAGTTTTAAAAACCTTCAACCAAGCTAAGTGACAAACAACCGATTATATCGTGGTTTCAACCGGTTGTTTTTCTCTTTGCTTAGAAAAACACTTTTCTCTTTTAAAATGGATTGAACCAGCTTGCGCAAAGGACTAGGAATGATCTTTACAAACAATCTAGACTAAGCTTTAAACCATAAGCAGCACAACATCAACCTTCAACACAGATTTGGATCATCAAAGCTTCCATGTTCTACAGGCCAATCTCAAGTTTGACTTCAGTTAAGAAATTTCGTTTTGATGCTTTTCTTTTGAACAATATGATGTTTAAGGTGATGCTCTTTTTCCCTTGAAAGGTTTTTTAACGATGCCACCTCGTGATAAATTTGTAGAAGATGGTTCATTAGTTTTGATTGAATAGCGTTGATATCGCACATGGTAAGTCGACCTAGCTCAGCGTAATTACGTCTACCCGAGCATAGGCGCCCTGTGAGATTAATTTGTTTTTCTGATTTACTTGAGTTAGTACATGGTAAGTTGACCTAGTTCGGCGTAAGTACGTCTACCCGAGCATAGGCGCTCTGTGAGGTTAACTTGTTCGACGATTTACTTGATTTAATGCATGGTAAGGCGACCTAGCTCAGCGTGAGTGCGACTACTCGAGCATAGGCGCCCTGTAAGATAAATTCATCTGTTGAATTAACTAATTTGGCACATGATAAGACGTCCAAGCCCATAATGAATATAGTCATTCAAGTATAAGCGCCCTGTGGAGTGGGTTTATTATATTTATTTTGGCACATTCTAAGATGATCTAGCTCGAGATGAATGGAGTCATTTGAGTATAGGTGCCCTATTATGAGGAGTTTATTTGATATGATATATGGTGAAGTTGAGTGAGCATGGGATAGGTGCAGCTACCTAAATAGACACTATGAAGTAAGGCATCATGAAATTGATGCAGTAATCATACCAATGGCTGCCTAGTAAGGGGGCCAGAGTTATTCGTGAGATTCAAGTTGAAGTAAAGGTTTTCCTAACCCCGAATGCATCTCTTTCTTTAGGTTCCCTATCTCGCCCATAAGCTTGTCCTTCTCTTCGGATAGGGTCAGTGCCTCTTGGGTCTTCTCGGTATAGAGATGCTCAGTTTTTTTATGTAAGGCGTTAAGTCGGTTGGCCTCCATCTGAAGGCGGTCCATTCCTTGGCGGAGCTCCACGATCTCCTTATTTTTGTGGTCTTCAAACACTTTGTGATCTTGCGCTCTGTCGTCGGCTAGGCAGGCCAAGGAAAACTCTTGGCTGAATAACCTCAAAGAGTCACGACGAAGGAAGTCTTCGTCATGGACTATTAACCTATTTTTGTCTTCGTGGGGTAGGAAGAAAGCCTTGCCATGAGCAAGGACGTCGAAGTCAGCATCCCATAAGCTTTTTCCGCGTGAGCTTTCGGCCTCACACTCTTGGATGGTAACGACCTCCTAGTGTGGAGCTCGGCCATCTGAGTTGGAGTGTTTCCAAGGGGGAAGTTGTCTCTCGCCTTTTTCTCTTAAAAACAAGGCCTGCATTGGTTTGGTCATCCTGGTCAGATTGGACTAGAGTAACCTCGACAAGGGCCTTCCTTTTTAATGCCAACGAATCCTTGCTCATGTTGGCAGCTGGTCTCATCTTTCTAACGCGCTAAGCCATCTTCGCTTTGCCAATGTTGGCCAACATCCTTTCTGCGAAAAAAAAAGACAAGTGGTTACTAACAATGATATAGGTACCTTTACAAGGGTAGGAAATGAGGAGTACCACTATAAGCCTTCAAGGCCCCAAGGAGATACTCTTTTGTCAGTAGAAAAGATATGTCAAAGACAACCTTCAAGCTTGTCAAAAATTCACCTATACCTTGGTCTTTTGGAGACAAATCTTCTAAGTGTCGAGCACCCTGGAATTTGGGTTTAGGGGTCCAATACAGGGGAAATTCGTCTAGTAGGGTCGGATCTCCTGTTGATGCTAAGACTTTAACAAATTTACCTTTAAAATTTTTGTATAAAGACTGGAAGAGGGTAAGCAAACCTCTTCCAGGGGCACCCATAATTTACTTCTCGTATGCTTAGCCTCGAAGAAATAAAGAAAAACTTCCACAGTTGACGAGATGTCAAGTTGTGAACACAAAATAATAAAAGCTCGACATCCAAGCTATTTGGATGTAGTTTGGCATGAGCTACATTGAGCTTGGTAAGTAGCTGCTTTTCAAAAATGGACAGGGGAAGGCGAAGGAGAACCTTCTTGAAAAAGGTGGCGCAAAAGTAGCAAAATGGACCATCGGGGTCCGACGACTCGTCACAACAGATAGGTTCCCCCTCCCTACACTCCATGGTTTAAACACACCCCTCGTATTTTTTACTCATGGTACACCCGTTTTCTCTTAACTCCCTGAGACGTAAATGGGTTGTGTAATAAGAAACCTCTTTTAAAAGCTCATTTTCGGTCCAAAGATACATTGAACCATAATCCATTGCAGATATAGCTTAAAAACAAGCATAAACACAAACAAAATACAGGAACAGTTCAGGCCAGGCAGAGAAAGCGAATCAAATTAAAATTATAGTTCAGGCAATGCAATCGGTAAGATGAACAAATAATTGGCAATAAAGGTTAGTGGAGGAAAATACCTGGTGCGATAGAGGTGGGTGATAGCTCGACGGTGAGAAGAAAGCTTTTTGAGTAAGAAAAGTTATGAGAATAAGAAGGGTTGTGTAATAGGTTAGGCAGAAGAAATGGGTTTTTAATTATTTGAAGAAGGAGATGAAGCGGCAACGCTTCCTCGTCGTCGATGCGCGTGCCACGTGGACACTCTAGATTTAGTGTGGTGCAATGTCTCATCAGGAAACGCTTCGGTAACCGTGCCTCACCTACTCTCTGCGAAAGCGTCTTATCAGTTGCCAACACTAGAAAGACTCTTCGCCTAGCTAAGCTCAGCTCGAGCCTGGGGGGCTTGTGTATTGGTCAAGAGTGCTCGGGACCTCGGTCCAAACGTTTAGGTCAGCTCAGTTTTTGGGCCAGTATGGGCCCAAAGGGTGGGCCATGAGCTCGACCCAAATGTTGGTTAACAACTTGAGAAAGATAATTAAAATAGAAGGAATATTCTAGTTGTTTATAATACATACGCTAATTAAATACCAATGAAAGTTGTTGGGAATAAAGCAGTTAGCACCCAAGAATAAAGGTGCAAGTGAACAAAATGTTTATTGTTGTTAAGCACTCGAGAATAAAGGTGCACGTAAGCAGTATGTTTTGCTGTTATGATTATATGCTTTTTGTTGAGATTATATTCTCCATGTTGAAATCTTTCTCTGTTGAGATTGGAGAAAATAGTTGAAGGAATATCTATAAAAGGTGTTTGAGACCCATGTAAAGGTATGTTGTTTCTGAATACTTGAGATTGACACTGATTTAATATTTTTGAATGCTCTCACTGACTTGATCATCGAAATGTGATCAACAGGTAAAGTCCTTTTTGTCCCAGTGGAGCGCCAAATACCTCGAAGTACCAATTGGAGACAAATCAGAAGAGGAGTTTGTCCATTCAATCTATCTGAGGTGAACCAACAAGAACATTGATAATATAAACTTATCGTCAATATATATAATATTAAATTTATCTACATAGATTTGTATATAGTAATTCATTAATGAATTTGAAATTTTTTATAGTGTTAGTCGAAATATAAGGGAAAGAAAAAGTTCATCTCTAAAATCTAACTTTCCATTTCACTCACTTTTCCTAAAAGACCAATTTTTTACATCTAAAAGTTGATTCTCATGCTATTTTCAGTAACAATATGTGTGAATCATAAATTTTATTTAATCTAATTTAATGAAAAACTAAAACATGTATACACTGGATACACATTTGCCTTTTAGTGTTAATAGCAACCTTTTCTTTATAGAAGCACACAATAATTTTTTAAAATAATTAAAAACGTTATAATAATATATAAGAGACATGGTATTTTTTTTTAATAAAAATACAATGTATAATATTTCTCAAACAATAAAAAGGGATAACCTAATCAAAGGAACAAGAAGAATTTATGCAATTATACGAAACTTTAAGAATTATTGAACATTTTTAAAAATAAGAAGATAGGCTTGATGTAAAAAGATAAAACAAGAAATATTTAACAAATAATCCTCACTAAAGATCAACAAAATTTATTTTATGTCAAGAAAAATATTCATCACCTATAAGCATTTAGAAAAAAATAAAATTTTAAAATTATAATCATTAACTAAATATTAAAAATTTAAAAATTACATACGAGCAAATGGACCACTCCAGTGAATTTAAGGTATGGAGAAAATTTATACTTTAAATGAGTCAAAAGTTTGATGATCTATTTAAAATTTGAAGAAAACTAATATTTTAAATAGGTTAAATAAATTTCATACGTAAAACAAATAAGTTATTTTTTTTCTAAGTTTGTACTCGATCAACAAAAATTCGTGAATAAACAGATGAACACCTCAATAGAATAAACAATATTTAAAATACTTAAACAAGTCTATCAAACTAAAAACAAGTTTTTTTTTCATTTTTAAACTAAACTTTATCAAACGTAATATATCATGTAAAAATTACAGTAAACTAAAATATGTAAATATTTTTTTGTTGGTTATTAATTCTAATTTTATTATTATTTTATTACCCTTAAACTATTTTACCGTTATAATGCATTAATGGTCAGGCTTGTTAGTGTTCCTATTTTATAGCTTCCAGTAATTGTAATTTTATTATATATATGATTGAGTAAATCAAAATGAATAAGATTAGTTTTGCAATTTTGTGCAATTACATTCAATCAGTTGCTACAACCTTTTGCCTTCTCTTATTTCCTTCAATTATTTCCTACAACTGGTATCAAGAGCTAGGTTGTTATCATGAACTCTACCCAATTATCAGTCCCTATCCTTGATGGAAAAAATTACAATCGGTGGTGTGTGCAAATGAGAGTTTTGTTTGATTATTATGAGTTATGAGATGTCGTTTAGAGTGGAGTGTCTGCATTAGCTGCTAATGCAACTGAGGCGCAACAAGTAGCGCATCGTGATCAGAAGAAGAATGACAATAAGGCTTTCTTTCTCATCCATCAAGGGATGAATGATGAGACGTTTGAGCATATAGAAGGAGCAACAACTGCTAGTGAGGCTTGGACAATTTTGTCA
This sequence comes from Phaseolus vulgaris, assembly GCF_000499845.2. Lineage (NCBI taxonomy): Eukaryota > Viridiplantae > Streptophyta > Magnoliopsida > Fabales > Fabaceae > Phaseolus > Phaseolus vulgaris. The sequence continues at coordinate 9,630,434 of NC_023750.2, read as the reverse complement.
ACCAATTATAAAGGTGATGATAAGATCAAAAGGGTGCGTCTTCAAACCCTAAGACGCCAATATGAATTGCTGCAGATGGAAACCACAGAGACTATTGATGTCTATATAAACAAAGTTATTGCCTTGACAAATCAGATGAAGAGCAATGGTGAAACACATTCAGAGCAGGCAAATGTAGAAAAGATTTTGAGGTCTTTAACTCCCAGATTTGAACATGTTGTTGTCGCAATTGAAGAGGCCAATGACATTTCAAAAATGACAGTAAGGTTATTGTCTGGTTTCCTACGAGCGCATGAGCAGCGGATGAATGACAATAAGATTGAAAAACCAATTGAACAGGCTTTACAAGCACAAGCCCCAATTGGTATCTCCTATCATAAACATGGTAGCTATTTCAGCAAAGGTCGTGGTGGCCAGAATCATGGAGGCGCTTGGCGCGGGGAACGTGGTCGCGGAGGACGAGGAGGCATTTATAATAAATCAAATATTGAGTGTTATAATTGCCATAAACGTGGCCATTATGCAAATGAGTGCAGATCAAAAGGTGATAATCATGCTGCCAATTGTGCTCAAGAAGACAGTAATCATGAACAAGATGAAGAGGATCATGCAGTACTAATGGCAGCCACATCAAATGAAACTCCAAACAATCAGACTTGGTATTTGAATACATGTTGCACAAATCGCATGTGTGGTAAGAAGGAGTTGTTTGCAGATTTGGATGACTCATTTCGCACAAAAGTGAAATTCAGTGATGGTAGGTTCGTTCCAGTGACTGGAAAAGGGCAAATTCTTATCACATTGAAGAATGGTGATCAAAGGTACATCTATGATGTTTTCTATGTACCTTATATGAAAAGTAATTTGTTGAGTATGGGACAGTTAGCCGAGAAGGGTTATGTGATGCACATAGTTGAAAACAAATTATCAATTTTTGATAAAAAAAAAGGTAGTTTGATTCTTAAATCCTTTTTATCAAAAAACCGCATGTTTCCAGTAGATATTCATATGGGTGATTTCAAGTGCTTGAATGCAATAGCGAATAATGAATCGTGGTTATGGAATTTACGCTTTGGGCACTTAAATTTCCAGAGTTTGGAAAATCTCTCCAAACGAAATTTAGTAAATGGTTTACCCCATATTCATCATCCTGATCAATTGTGTGAGGCTTGCATTTTTGGAAAGAATCACAGGATACCATTTGTTAAGGAGCCTGGGCGTGCAAAATTTCCTTTGGAGCTTGTTCATACAGATGTTTGTGGTCGGCCCGATGAACATATCATCAGTTGGAGGTAATAAGTATTTTTTAACCTTTATTGATGATTTTTCAAGGAAAACCTGGATTTATGTATTGAAAAACAAGGATGAGGTATTCCACTGCTTTAAAATATTTAAAGCATTTGTTGAAAGAGAGAGTGGCAGACAAATTAAGATGGTGCGTAGTGATGGAGGAGGTGAGTACAAGTCTAATGAATTCAAGAGGCACTGTGAAGAACTTGGGTTGCAACATAACATAACTTGCCCCTACACACCTCAACACAACGGAGTTGCTGAGAGAAAGAATAGAACTATCATGGACATGGCGAGGAGCATGTTTAAAGCGAAAGGTATGCCAAATTATTTCTGGGCTAAGCCTGTAACATGTGCGGTATATTTGATAAACAGATCACCCACTCGGAGTATTCCTAACACAACTCCGATTGAGGTATGGAGTGGATTCAAACCCAATGTGCAGCACTTGAAGGTATTTGGGTCAATTACTTATGCTCATGTTTCCAAGGCAGCAAGATCGAAGTTGGATGATAAGGCAGTGAAGACCATTTTCATTGGATATAAGCATGGGGGATACAAACTGTACAATCCAATGACAAAGAAGGTGATTGTTAGTCGTGATGTTATATTTGCCGAAGATGAGGAATGACAATGGAATGCAGCAATTGAAATGGATTCCAAAAAACGATATATTTACGTTTTGAACGATGATATGGAAGATGGGGTCACTCTTGAAGCACCTGCAGTTCAACCTGAAGTTGTAATTCAACCTGAAGTTGCAACTCCAATTGCAACTATGATGGAGCGACCAAGAAGGTAGCAGCGACAATCTGTACATCTTCAAGATTGCGAAGTAAATCTTGATGATGAAGTTGATGACAATAGAGATTTAGTTCACTTTTCTTTTCTTGCAGATTCAGAACCCGTGAGACTTGCAGATATCATTCAACACCCCAAATGGCAAAAGACTATGAATGAAGAAATGATGGCGATTGAGAAAAATAATATCATGACTCAAATTGGAAAGGTTGTTCCAAATAAGAATTAAGGGAGGATGTTGGTTATTAATTTTGATTTTATTATTATTTTATTACCCTTAAACTATTAACTATTTTACCGTTATAATGCATTAATGGTCAGTTTACAGGCCTGTTAGTATTCCTATTTTATAGCTTCCAGTAATTGTAATTTTATTATATATATGATTGAGTAAATCAAAATGAATAAGATTAGTTTGTAATTTTGTGCAATTACGTTCAATCAGTTGCTACAACCTTTTGCCTTCTCTTATTTCCTTCAATTAGTTCCTACATTTTTAACATCAGAATTCAGATCTCCTAATTTAAAAAATAAAAGTCTTTAAAGAAAAGTTAAATATATTTTTATATAATGTAATTGGTTTTTTTTTCCTAATCCAAACTTTAAGATTCTTTGAATATTTGTATTCATAGTTGAAGTAGATATTATAATATTGTTACATATATTAAAAATTTGTTTGTTAAAAAAAATATACTAATAATAATTTCCTTATTATAAATATAGAAAAAATTTAAATTTAAATTTAAAAAATTAATTTTGATAAATAATACATCAACCAAAAACATATTTAACCCTCTAAAATTTTTATAGAATTTGCAAGCCTATGAGTTGGTTTACACAAACGATACTCAAGTGGAGAACTAACTACATTAAAAATATGAAAGGCAACAATTTCTTATTAATTTAACGAGGCAAAGGTGTGTCCCTCTGGGGTTTTGTGCAATTGCAAAACAAAAAGTAGAAAAAAAAAATGCTACCTTTGGAAGCAACATAGCCAGAAAAGCAAAACTAAAATAACTATAATAGTAGTATCCAACACTTCCCACCGTCCCATGCGGAAATCACTTTCAGAGCATAGACCGTTTCAATTTAATATCACTCTTTCTTTTGGCTGGCAGAGTTGGTCGTTGTTAATTAATTTGCAAGCAATTTCATGCTTATAATTTATGGAAGTTGATAGAGACTAGAAAATGTGGTCCATATACCTAATTTTTTTGTGGTAGGTTGATTTACCTTGAATTGCTTTGAAAATTTAAACATCACTATTAGAAAAAACATTTTTTATCATAGTTAAAATAGATTTTTTTATCTCATTTTAAAAATAACATAAAAATTTGTATTTTTTATGATAATTATATAATAAAAAATTATTTTGCATAAAATAATATTTTAATCATCATAAATATATTATTTTGTATGACAGATAATGTTTTTAACCGTCATAATGTGTTACTTTTTATAATAATTAAAAATAACACAGTCTTAACAAATAATTTTTTTTATAACAAATTTAATAATAATTTTTTTTTTTAAATTCTGATACAAATATTTGTTGCAATAAAATAATTATAATTTTTTTACGGATACAAGTTAATTAAGAAAAGAGTAAATAATATTAAAAATTACACATAATAATAAAAATGAATAAATAAAAAATATTGTAATAAATTTGAAAAAAAAAGGAGAAACATAATTGATAGATTAAGGAAAGTGGAAAACTAGTTACTATAGACAATAGATGCAATGGTAAGGATTTTAATCTATCAAAGAGGAAGGGAAATTAATTAATAAAGATGAGTTGATGACTTAGTGGTGGTGATTTATTTTTCAAGAACATATCTATTCAATCTTATTCTGTTATGGTAGTTCTTATTTTATTATTCATTCATGATAATAATATCTAAAATTTTAACAATAATTTAGTATACTATATATTAAATAGTTGTTTGAAGAGAAACTTAGATAAAAAAGATAACAAGAAAATCACTTATCACATTCATTATTGATTCATTCACACTAAAATTAATTAAAAGTCTTTGAATTCATATCACAATGTCATTAATTTTAAATTTTGTCATATAAATATAAATATAAAGTCACAAATTCTCCTAAAGAAAGTCAAAGTTTATATTTCTAGTCTAGCCGTTACGTTTCTACTAAGGAAAACATGAGTCAAACGTCTAATGGATGCAAACAAGTAAAACGAGAAAGGCGAAGGAAAAGAAAGGTTAAAATATATTTTTACAATGTGTGATTATAAAATATGCACAGCCATAGCCTATACCCTATCTTTTGCATCTTTATTCTGTTTCTTAAACAACTTTTTTTCTTTTTATCTTGTCCCAAAAAAACGAATAACATCATCAAGCGGTTACCATTATGAACAAATAAATGTAGGATTGTATAATATATTAGAAATAATGAGTAAAGTTACTACCACTTCCAAAATCAAAACCTTCTCTTTTGCTAAAAGAGTCTTCAAAAAATTTTCCCTGTTTTCCATAGACGGTAGTGCTACCATAATTATGCCTTAAATAGATTCAAATGATAAAAAATATTACTGAGCTTCATGGTCTCAGGTTCATATATTAGAGATCAATCATTGACTATAATACTGCACCTCTCATCTGCTTTCTCCCACCCTTAAACATAAGGAAGATGAAGTACTAATACTATCAATACAAATGGAGAAAGTAGAAATGTAGTGGCAAGATGAAGGATGGATATTAAATCAAGAACTATTATAGGTACCAAAAGATAAAAGTTGATATTTATAAAGCCTTTAACACTCTGAGTTGGAATTTCTTATTATTAGTTTTGACACGCTTTGGTTTTCATCCCACGTGAGTCAGTTGGATTAGTACAACTTTTCGTTCAGCTATGTTTTTTTATCAGAATAAATGGCAGTTTGGTGGATTTTTTCCTTGCAGTAGAGGTGTTAGACAAGGTGATCCTTTGTCTCCTTTACTTTTCTGTCTTGCAGAGGAAGTTCTTAGTAGAGGTATCTCTAAGCTTGTGAATGATAAGAAAATTTTAAATATGGCTAGTCCACAAGGTTATCTCACTCCTTCTCATATTTTATATGCTGATGACATATTTGTTTGCCTTTCAATTATTTGTTGGTGCTCCAAAGTGTCGATTTTTCAACCTTTGGCTGATAAAGTCAAATTGAACCTAGCATCTTGGAAAGGTAAATCTCTTAGCATGATGGGTCGAATTCAATTGGTCAATACGGTGATTACTGGATTTCTAGCTTATAGCTTTAATATGTATAAATGGACTATTTCACTTCTTAACCAATTTGAGCAATGGTGTCGAAATTTTATTTGGACTAGTGATATTCTGAAAAAAAAAGGTATAGTCACTGTGAATTGGGATATGATTTGTTCTCCTCTTGATAATGGAGGTTTGAAGATTATTAATCTTCAACACGAAAAAATGCATATCTTCTTAAGTTTGCTGGGACTTTTGCTTATAGCAATAGATCTTGGTCTTTACTCTTGAAAGTCAGGGTTCTTAAATTAAAATATGAGTTTAGAACGGTTTAAATATCCTCATCTCTTTGGTCTGGAATTAAGCAGTTTTATTCTACTACACTTATTATACTTTTTGGATTGTTGATACAGGTGTAAGAATTGATGGCTTAAACAAGAGCGGGAGTGAATTGTTTATCAAAGATTTTTGTAAAGATTGAATAAGAATGAACCTTTATCAAACAATTACAGATAAGCAATTAAGGAAAGCAATCAAACAATGATTCAAAAATTGTTTACAAAATTTTAACCGATTGAAAATACGTTTTAATTGGTTGTTTATATCACCAGCAAAAGCAGAATTAAAATAAACAGTTATAAGGAGTTAGAGAGAGAGAGAGATTTACACAACCAATTTTATACTACTTCACTCAACCTTGAGCTACATCCAGATCCCAGAACAACCACCGGGTTCCACTAATAATCACTTATACATTACAACAACACAATCACAAAGAGGTGACCTTGAAAACCACAAGACCCACTCACCCTCTTTGCAACCACACACCTCAAGTCAGAACACCCTCTGACTTTGCAGGATTTCACACACTTGAGATTACAAAAACCAGGAAGTCTTATAATCAGATCTTATACCAGTGCAAAGCTAAACAACAATCTTGCAAACTTTTGAAAACTCCTTTCAAAACTAATCTCAATCTCACTTTGATTTCAAGCTGTGTAAAAACTTGTGTATTTTTTTTTAAAGAAAGGCTATATTTATAACACTAAAAAACTAGTCGTTCAAGGCAGCATTTATGAGTCAAAGCAGTTTTGATCACACCCAAAACATATTAACAGGTTCTCAAAAAACTGTTAGGAAATGTCACAATCAACCGGTTGAAAAGTCGTTTTAACCGATTAAATTGGTTAGGCAGTTACATAACCAAGTCAAAAACAGTTTTAAAACCTTTAAACAAGCCAAGGGACAAACAACTGATTATTTCGATAATTCAACCGGTTGTTTTTCTCTTTGCTTAGAAAAACACTTTTCTTTTTAAAACAGATTAGACAAGCTTTGTGCAAGGGTCAAGAATTGATCTTTACATAGATTCTAAACACTCTAATCTAAACTCAAACCAAAAGCAGCACAACTTCAAGCTTCATCATGGATTTGAAACATCAAAGCTCCCATGCTTTACAACAGGTTCTTTTATTAATTTCTAGAATGATAAATGGTGTTCTACTACTTCTTTAGCAAATATTGCAGGTTTATCTGATGGTGCTAGCATTCCGGATACACTCTCTAAGTTTTGGGCAAGTTCTGATTGGAATATTCCCTTATATTTACAACATATCTCATTTTTTTAATCATATCATGGGTAGGGAGGAACAGGATGTTCCTAATTGGATTCTAGATGAGTCTGGTCGTTTCTCTCTTAAATCGGCTAGGACTTTTTTCTTGGAACCAGGAGTTCATTGTGGTTAGGGTAAATTCATTTGGTCTTCATCTATTCTGCCCTCCAAAACTCTAATATTCTGGAAAGTTTTTCATGGGAGGCTTCCTACAGATCAACATATTCAGAATAAAGGTTTGCATATATGTTTTATGTGTACGCTTTGTGAAAAGCATGAGGAAATTATTCAACATTTATTTTTTGAATGTTCTAATGCTTTGCATATTTGGAGTTGGGTTCGACAGATCTTTCTTACCGATACCTTTTGGGTTGGTCGAGCTGTATACCACTTCAACCCAACCTATGCATCATTTGCTTGTATATTTTCAACACAGTTCGTTTCTCGAGTCATCACGAGGTATGACGTCATAAATTTTGCTGTGGTGATTCGAGCTCGGTCTTGACCAGATAATGAGCTCTGACGATATTCGCCCCGATCTGGATATTCTTACCGCACGATTACCACATCTACTCCAGGTTAACTTGCCTCACAGGGCACCTATTCGAACAACTGCATCTGCTCCGAGCTAGGTCATCTTACCATGTGTTGGTTCGGATAACTACACCTGTTCCAAGTCAACTCATTTCACAGGGCGCCTATACTCGGGTAATTACACATATTCCGAGTCAGGTCGTCTTACCATGCACCACCTCGGGTTGCTACCTATATTCTGAATTAACTTGTCTCACAAGGCACCTATACTTGGGTAACCGTGTGCCATCTCGGACATCTTTACCCGATCAAATCAAATTATCTCACACGGCGCCCATGCTCGTGTAACCTATTTTCCCCGAGTTGGGTCGTCTTACCATGTGTCATCTTGGGTGATTACACTATTCAATTCAAGCCAAATTATCTCACACATATTTCCAAAGAACGAATTTATTACTGGGTGACCTCATTAAAAAAAAAACCCTTTTAGGGAAAATAGTGTCACCCCAAAACGGAAATATAATGTTCGAAGGAAAGAAATGAAAATCTAGGCATCTTAACTGAAATACAATTTGAGATTTATTGCATTCCATGTTCGTGGGATGGCTCCTCCACCCAAGGTTTTCAAGTTATATGTGCCATTTCCGAGTACCTCGACCATGCGGAATGGGCCAAACCATTCCGGAGATAGCTTGTTCTCGATCTGATAGGGGTTGGCCTTCCTCATGACCAAGTCGGCAACCTTGAACTACCGAGGTTTTGTTTTGGTCTTTTACCTCAATTCCACCCTTCTCTTTAAGGCTTTCGAGTTTATACGGGCATGATCATGTGCTCTTCTAGCAAATCTAAGTTCATTATTCTTCCTTAGTTGGATTCTTCAACGACGAAACTTTGGAATCTAGGAGAATTTTCTTGCACTTCCACTGGTATCATGGCATCTGACCCATATACTAAATTGAATGACGTTTCTTTTGTTGTTGATTGTAGGGTGGTGTGATAGGACCATAAAATTCTTGGAATTTCTTATGACCAATTTCCTTTCGCCTTTTCTAGTCTTCTTTTCAGACCTCTCAATATAAGACCCTGTTGGTCGACTCGGCCTACCCATTCGTTTGTGGGTGTTCTATAGAGGCGAGACCTGCTTTATCCCAAGCTTTGTACACAACTTTCCCAATTGTCGACTGGCAAACTAGGTTCCATTGTCAGATACTAGGTGTCTCGGAATTCCAAAATGGCATACAATGTTATTCCATACAAAAAGTTGGACTTTGTGGACAGTTATTTGTGCAACTGGTTCAGCTTTAATCCACTTAGTAAAATATTCGATGGTGACAATGAGGTATTTCATCTGGCGTAAAGGTAAAGGTAAAGGGCCCAAAATGTCTATTCCCCAAGTATGGAAGGGCCATTGGCTGCAAATCGATCCCAACTCCTTGGCCGGTGCATGGCATCAGGCTGCATGCTTTTCACATTATTCACACCGCTTGACATATTTCATGCAATCTTCCTTCATCGTCGGTCAGTAGTACCCTGCTCGAATGATTTTTAGTAAGAGAGCTCGTTCGTCGATGTGATTGGCACAAATACCCTCGTGAAATTCGGACATTATCCGAGTCCATTGATCTCCACTTACACAGGTGAGGAGTGGATGAGTGTAACCATAACGAAATAGGTGTCCATTTATCAGAGTATACCAACCTGCGTTCCTCTTGATAAATTTGGCCTTCGCGGGCTTGGAGGGAAGTAATCCATTATCGAGATACTGTCTATAAGGTGTTAACTAGGTATCTATGGTACTAATCTGCATAACCTAATAATGCTCATTTTCGGGGAGTTCATGAATGGTTATTCTTGGGGCTTTCAGGGTTTATTGGATCACCGATCAATGCCTTCTCCCTTTTTCTGGGCTGATCTGCAAAACTTCTAGGTGGTCAACCTCAGACAACTCTTATGTGATTGTCCTATGTGATTTCAAGGTCTCATGGATTACTGACCTTTTTCGACCTCCTTTTCTTGAGCTAGCCAACTTAGACAAGAGGTCCGCTTGAGAATTTTGTTATCTGGGGACATGAATAAAGCCAATTGCAAAGAAAGTCGCTCTTAGGATCTTTACATACTTGAGGTACGAGACTGGTTGTGGGTCTTTGGCCTGATATTCGCCAGTGACTTGTCTGGTTATAAGCAGCGAGTCACTTTTCGCCAGCAAGCGTTGAGCTCCCAACTCCTTTGCTTATAGTATTCCTATTATCAAGGCCTCGTACTCGGCTTGGTTGTTGCTCGCCTTAAATGCAAGCCTAAGAGCCTGTTCGATTAAAACCCATTTGATCCTTCTATAATGACTCCAACTCCGCTTCCTTGTAGGTTGGAGGACTCATCAACTAAAAGACCCATTGGAAGTCATTAGGGTCAGGCTTGAAGTCCTTGGGTAAAAGTTCAACCATGATGTATGCGTATACCTGACTTTAATTGGTCATCGCAGTTCATACTGTATGTCGAATTTAGACAACTAAACCGCCCAACGAACGATCCGATCGGATATGTCAGGCTTTTGCAGAACCTTACAAATGGGTAGGTCGGTCATTACAACTACAGTGAAACTTTGGAAGTAATGATGGAGTCGTCGAGCTTTGAACACCACAACTAGAGCATCTTTTTTGATAACTTGATATCGAAGCTATGGTCCTTGTGGCACCTTGCTTACGAAATAGAATGGCTTCTGCACCTTCTCCTGTTCCTGCAAGATAACCTAGTTGATGGTCCGATCTGTTATTGAAAAGTGTAGACGAAAAGGAATTCCTAGGGTCAGTTTGCCGAGAACTGGAGGACTAGCCAGGTATTCCTTTGATGTGAGTTGAATCAAGCATAAACACTTTAGGAACACAATAAGGTAACAAATGAATGAAGAATAAGCAAAGAACAGAACTGAAACGAAATTAAATCACCAAAACAAAATGCTAAAACAGAATTGAACTCAAGGAAGCTTAAGGAATCATCAATGGAGACAATGCCTTCCAAAATGATGAACCAAACTCAAATATGAGTGTTATATCCTTGTACACCACAATTGATATAGGAAGAACACAAAAAAAAAATAACAGAATTGGAAAGAAGAACAAAATTACCGAATAAAAACACAAATTGAGACAAAAGAACCGATTGAGATTGAAGAACAAGGCACATAATCAAAACTACCGATTGAAATGACTATGGAAGTTGAAAGAAGATGAAACTTATGTGGTTGTAGCCATGGATTGGGAATGGACATGCCACTTGGAGGTGATGATCCAAGACAAGTACATATTTGCCGCTACTTGAGAGCTCCCAAAACTCAGAAGATGAGACTAGGAAGAGGAGAACAAGTCTCACAAAATTCACTCACAATTGGAGTATAGTAACTTTACTTCTATTTCAATCTTATTTTACAATGACCAAGCACCTCTATTTATAGTTTTAGAGGGCTGAAATGAAAGTGAAACAAATTCCAAATTCCCTCTTAATTCTAATTCAAATTTGGAGCCAATCTTGAGTCACATGGAAGGTGTGACCTTTTTCTACTTTGGCACCTCCTAAAAACTACACCTACACCTACTCTTTATGTCACATGGAAGGTGTGACCTATCTTTATACATTGGCACCCCTTATTTTAATATATACACCTTCCTTTAATGTTCTACTAAAAAACTATACAAAAGGAAATTACAAATAGAGACATCCAATGATGCTCATCTCCTAAAGCCTTGGCCTTGCTCCTCATGGTTGGGCTTGGGCCTCATCTTTTGAAAAGACTAATAAGAAGAACTTTAGATATTTTGGCCCTTGAACATTCCTCCTATTAATAGCATATTTAAGATTATCATCATACCCCCCAAGTTGGAGAGAATTCATCCACGAATTTAGTACTCCTGCATAAAACAAAGTCAGTTTGCAATTAGATAAGTTAATGCAAGAAGAGATAGGCAAACTTGACTTATCATTTTGAAATGTTGGGAGTTCAGAAAAAGAGGTCCTATAGACAGACCATGTTGGAAAAGATTGTTTGGGAATGATGACATTCTTTGGAAAAAGTCCTCTTAAATGGTGAAAACCATTAGGAGGTATGTAAAAATCATCCTTACTAATCTTTAACCAATATGGTGTGGAAGGAGGCACCTTAGGTAATGAAAAAGAAAAAGAAAAAGAATACCGTGGAGGCGTAGCACGAGTCAACAAAATTGATTTAGTTGATAAGGTATTGTGACTCGGTTTATCATGCACTTCATTTGCTTTTTCATTTTCTCTTTTAGTTTTCATTTTTATTTGGTCCTCATGAACCTCTTGGGGAGAGAGGGGTTTTAAGGTAACCTTGTGCCTTTTGGAAAGAAAAAGACATTGTATTGGTTAGGCCATCATGTAAAACATGACGATCATATTGCCAAGGCCTTCCTAAAAGAACACGAGTTGCTTCCATGGGCACAACATCACATAAAACCTCATCTTTATACTTTCCTATTGCAAATTTTATGAGGACTTGTTTGTTAACTATGATTTCCCTAACCTCACTTAACCATTGAAGTTTGTAGGGCTTTGAATGAGAGATAGTAGACAATCCAAGCTTATCTACTACTCTTGTGCTAGCCACATTAGCGCAACTTCCCCCATCCACAATTAAAGAACATAACCTATCATTAATGAGACATCTTGTATGAAAAATATTTTCTCTTTGACTTTCATCAAAGGGTTTCAAAACTTGACCAAGCATTTGTCTCACTACTAATAGATCACCTTCATGTGGACTTTCACTCTCTTGCTCACTTGGGGATCTAGGAGGTGTGGAAGATCTAGAGGAATCCGAACTATGCTCACTCACCACTACCCCATCATGTATCATCATATTTTGCTTTGAAGAACAATTAGCCGCTATATGACCATAGCCTAAGCATTTAAAACATTTCTTACTTGAAGATTTAGATGGTGATGTACGAGTAGAAGTGGAAGACTTGGAATCTCTAGGTTTGAAAGTTGAATCTTTAGAAGGATACTTTGAAAAAGATTATTTTTTTCAAAAGAGTTGTAGTAGCCATCATTATGAGAATTTTTAAAAGAATTTTTCCTTGCAATTTGAAATTCTACCTTGATGGCAAGGTGAACCAAAGTTTCTAAAGAAGAATACTCATGAAGCTCTAAAACATCTTGGATTTCCCTTCTAAGACCACTAACAAATCTAGTCATTTTAGCTTCATCACTTTCATGCATATCAACTTTGATTAAAAGCATGTCAAGTTCTTTAAAATAATCATCCACACTAAGCGTTCCTTGATGAAGCCTTTGGAGCTTCAACCAAATGTCTTTCCTAAAATGTGGAGGTACAAATCTAGCACGCATACAAGCTTTTAAATCATCCCAAGAGACCACGAGCGGCCTCTTGTTTAACCCAATGTCCATAAGAGTTGTGTGCCACCATTGCATGGCATAGTCCATGAACTCTAAAGAAGCTAGTCTAACCCTTTGGTCTTCTAGGACCTCATGTACATGAAAAAATTGGTCCACTTTGGCCTCTCATCCCAAATACACATTAGGATCCCCCTCACCACTAAAGCTAGGTAATTTTACATAAGGCAAATAAGGCTTAGCCATATTTTGGCGCCTTTCTTCATAGTATCCATAAGAACTTTGAGAAGTCCTTGAAGAATGCCTATGATGATGTTGTCTTCTCTCACGGTATTGGTGAGTATCTTCATGGTTCATCTCCAATCTTTGGAGCCTTGCCTCCATTTGACGTATCACCTCATCCTTTTGTGCAATTGTTTGTTTAGCATCCTTTAATTCACCAATTAGGTATGCTTTTTTAGGTGAATAAGGCTTAGAGGATTCTCCACTAGAAAAATTAGCCATTATATCAAAGAAATACAAACGCAAAGAGCAAACAATTAAAGAAAACTTGTTAGAAGAAAAACAATGCTTGCTGGAAAATAAAAGAGCACTCAAACCACTCCAAGAAAATATATTTTGTCCTTTACCAAGCCTCTCTTGTGGATTGGATGAGCTTCAAGTGAAAAATACCAAAGCAAAAAAACACTTACTCAAAGAACAAATCACCACCAAGACTTGAGGAAACAAGAAAAGACAAGCAATAAAAGGTATAAACAAGAAAGCTAAACCAAAAACAGAATTTAAGATATGACAAAACTTGGAGAAGAATATGAAAAGAAAAAGACAAGCAAGAAAATTAAAGCACTCAAAGGAAAGCTAGCACACAAAGGAATCCTAAAGAATAGTACTAGAATAGATGCAGAAAACCAAAAAACAGTGCTACTGGATTTTTTTAAAAAAAATTGTGCGTGACTTAAAATATTTAACTGGAACTGGATAAAGCAAACTGAAATGTGAAATTTAAACCACTGGAAATTCAAGATGTTATCTAAAATAGGCACTGGAATCACTCAAAAACAGTGCGCCAATTAATTGTGATAAATATTTTAAAATCACTGCCACTCACTTTTTTTTTTCGCGCCAGAATTGCACTCTGTACGTATTTGATTTATCATTTTTTTTGTACTTTTAATTTTGATACACTTCTTTTTTTCACTCTTTTATAATACTTCAAACTACTAAAATCCAGAGTTTCAGAATTTTTCTCCAACAGAATTAATTTTCATAAGCAATTGAATCAGCACAAAAACTGGAAAACAGAGAAACCTATGCTGGAATTAAAAAACAAAATTAAGAAATTTCAAAAGCACAATGGAATTGATGTATAGAACTTGTATAAAACTAATACACAAGCATGAACTCAAATCTAAAAAGAAAATGCACCAAAGGATAAAAAAAAAACACAATCACAAAACTGTACTCAAATAAAATCAATCAACCAAAATTAGCAATAAAAGTACTACAAGAAATTGATGACATTGTAGGAAAAAACATGACTAGACAAAACATGTATGGATTCAAAAATTAAAATGACACAAACACAATGAATTTTTACCAATTAAAACAGCAAGAAAGACTCAAGATAAAGCAAAAACAGAATCAACTAACACAAAAACAGAATTAAAGTGTCTATCAACTAAAAAAAATAAAAAATTGCACACAACCTTAGCTTTAGATACCACATGATGTGAGTTGAATCAAGCATAGACACTTTAGGAACATAATAAGGTAATAAATAAATGAAGAATAAGCAAAGAACAGAACTGAACCGAAATTAAATCACCAAAAAATAATGTTAAAACAGAATTGAACTCAATGAAGCTTAAGGAATCATCAATGGAGACAATGCCTTCCAAAATGATGAACCAAACTCAAATATGAGTGCTATATCCTTGTACACCACAATTGGAAGAACACAAAAAATATAAAAGAATTGGAAAGAAGAACAGAATTACCGAATAGAAACACAAATTGGGACAAAAGAACCGATTGAAATTGAAGAACAAGTCATAAAATCAAAACTACCGATTGAAATGACTATGGAAAATGAAAGAAGATGAAACTTATGTGGTTGTAGCCATGGATTGGGAATGGACACGCCACTTGGAGGTGATGATCCAAGATAAGTGCATATTTTCTGCCACTTGAGAGCTCCCAAAACTCACAAGATGAGATTAGGAAGAGGAGAACAAGTGCCACAAAATTCACTCACAATTTGAGTATAGTAACTTCACTTCTATTTCAATCTTATTTTACAATGACCAAGCACCTCTATTTATAGTTTTAGAAGGCTGAAATGATAGTGAAACAAATTCAAAATTCCCTCCTAATTCTAATTCAAATTTGGAGCCAATCTTGAGTCACATGGAAGGTGTGACCTTTTTCTACTTTGGCACCTCCTAAAAACTACACCTACACCTACTCTTTATGTCACATGGAAGGTGTGACCTATCTTTATACATTGGCACCCTTATTTTAATATCTACACCTTCCTTCAATGTTCTACTAAAAAACTATACAAAAGGAAATTACAAATAGAGACATCCAATGATGCTCATCTCCTAAAGCCTTGGCCTTGCTCCTCATGGTTGGGCTTGGCCTTCTTGGGCTTGGGCCTCATCTTTTGAAAAGACTAATAAGAAGAACTTTAGATGTTTTGGCCCTTGTCCATTCCTCCTATTAATAGCATCTTTTAGATTCTCATCATCCTTTAACTTGACAAAAGCCCTTTCGCATTCATCA
This sequence comes from Phaseolus vulgaris, assembly GCF_000499845.2. Classification (NCBI taxonomy): domain Eukaryota; kingdom Viridiplantae; phylum Streptophyta; class Magnoliopsida; order Fabales; family Fabaceae; genus Phaseolus; species Phaseolus vulgaris. Next base: position 9,614,832 of record NC_023750.2, on the reverse strand, counting down.
GTCCATGCGAAATGGTTATTTTTCTTAAGGAATAGAAAATAAGGATACCCCTTTTCTCCACCGGCTGATAAAAAATGAGATAGGGCGGCCATGCGCCCGGTTAGTTGTTGGATTTCCTTGACATTAGTTGGACTTCTCATTTCTACAATCACTGTACATTTATCGGGGTTCGCCTCTATACCTCTCTCGATCACTAGGAAACCAAGAAATTTCCTAGCTTTTACTCCGAACACGCATTTATCAAGATTAAACTTTAGATTATACCTTGCTATAATGGCGAATAGCTCCTCTAGGTCGGTAACATGTTGGTATTCCCTTTCCGAGGTGATGACCATGTCATCCATATATGTTTGGACGTTGTGCTCGAGCATTGGCGAAAGGATTCGTTCCATGAGTCTTTGGTAGGTCGCCCCAGCGTTTTTCAGGCCAAAAGGCATGACCTTGTAGCAATAACTAGCGACCTCGGTCATAAAAGTCATCTTACTCTCGTATTTCGGCTGCATACGAATATGGTTGTACCCTGAAAATACATCTATAAAACTCAACAAACGACACCCTGAGGCGTTGTTTACCAAAAAGTCTATGTTTGATAAAGGATAAGAGTTATTGGGACAAGCCTTATTTAAATCAATGAAGTCGACACACATCCTCCATTTCCCATTTGCCATTTTCACCATTACAACATTTGCCAACTATTAGAATTGTAGGCCTAAAACAAGAGGAGGGGGGGTGAATTGTTTTTAAATGTTTTTTGCAACTTTGAAGGTGTGGAGAAAGCCAATGAAGAATCAAGTCCAAAGGAATGAAAATGCTCAAGTTACAAAACTGTATTAGTTTATTTCCATAAAATCAACCGGTTGTTTTTGCGATTCAACTGGTTGTTTTTATCAATAGTTTATAAAAACAACTTTAAAACAGATATAATAGAGATTATGGAAAGAGAGAATCACACAACCAAATTTATACTGGTTCACTCTTACACCAACAACTACATCTAGTCCCTAGAAACCACTAGGTATTCCACTATGTAATCAAACCTAGATTACAAATTACAAACACCAAAGAGGTGATCTTTAGCCCTTCAAGAACACTCACCCTCTTTGATACACAATTCACTACAAGTCAAAACACCCTCTGAACTGTAGACACCAGTACCTTACAAGTTTTACCAATATGAAACGAATACAAGTAAGAATAGGAAAGATCACACCTGATACAAAAGGATTACAGTAGTTTCCTATTTCACTCTTAACCAAAGTAAAGCCTTAAGCAATCTTACAATCTTCTTGGTAATTTGATCTCCTTTTCTTCAGAGATGTAAACACCAGTTATATAGTCTAAAAAATAGTCGTTTAAGACTTTTAATCAAGGGCCAAAATAGTTTAGAATCGTGGAAAACAGATTTACCAGACTTAACAAATTTTGTTAAGATTTTTCAAAAAACAATCGATTGAAAACTCGATTCAACTGACTAAATTGACCTTGATTGTTAGGTTAGCCAATTTCAGCTTTTTCAAGTCCTTTTCAAAATCACTAAGTGTAAAACAACCGGTTAAAACAATAAATCAACAGGTTGTTTTTCACTACTGTGAAAAACAATTTTCTTTTGAAAGAACTTGAGTGATCTAGTTTTGGATTAAGCTAAAAGTGGATTGAAAAATTCTAATCTACCTAGAACCCATCCCCACAAGCACCAACCCAGCCTTAAAGCAATCTTCATGGATTTGTAGACATCAAAGCTTTAAGTTCAATAATCTCCCTCTATTTCATGAAGATAAATCCCTGGTTTGCTTGGATTGTTCTGTTTGAATTTGACAATACTTGAAAAACACAAAATATGCATGTACCAGAGAGTAATCATATCCAGATCCCCTTGCACTACCAAACCAGTTTTCACTATGTGATTTCCACAAGGAAAATCAGCAAAATCAATGTGAAAAACCAGTATGAGTAAGATGCACAATCAGAGTTTCTGCACAACTTTAAAACAACAATTAAAATAGTTATAAACCAGCATACAAACTACATGCAAACTAAACCAAACCAGAATAATTCTCCATCTATTTGTCTTCACAAATAAAATAATAGGAGGGATAAAAAAAATAGAATTGTTCAGCAATTTAAACCATAAAATAGCATAGCAGATTGTTCAGCTTAAACATAACCATTAAAAGACTTCAATTATCCTTGCCATATTGTAGCTCAAAAAGCTGATTTTGGACAACTTCAGTCTGCTCATCAAGATTTTGAAACCTTGCATCCATGGTGTGGAACCTGCTGCACAGAGCTCATGAAGACTCCTCTGTTCATCAGCAAAGATATCCATTCTACTTACCATCAGCTTTTCAAAAGGTGACATTAATGTGATGCGTTCTCCCATGTTTCCTACACTTGGTCCAATATCAAAGGCACCAGCAGTTACATCATCATGAGCATCAACACCAACATCTTCACCATCAACAAAAACTTGTTTTTCATCCTCATTTTCAACTTGAACACCACTTGGGGAGCTAGCTTGATCTCCATCATTGCTTACCCATCTTCCACCAATTTTCGTGAAACCCATCTTGCTAAGTGAACCACTTGAACAGGTTTTGGGCGTTCACGGTGAGACTCCAGACCCATGGCGAAAACGTGATGGTCACCGCCTTTGAGCAAGGAATCGTTGCGAGACCATTCAACGACTCCTTGATCAGAAATCCATCAGAGACGTTCTCCGAGATCCGACGAAGAGCCGTTACACACATTAACACCGAGGAGGCTATAGCTACAAAGAATGGTAGGTTGTATTCCAAAATGTTTAAGTCAGAGGAAGTGGTTAAGACCTCTCGACCTTGGAGGGTCAATGAGACCTCAACGGGAAAGAGGGCAGACTCGAGATACACACCATACAAGAAGAGCGGACCCAAGACAAAGGGCGGGGAGGAGGAGACCCGCCCCAAGTTTCGGGTATCATACAAGGAGCTAATAGCAACACCCAAGTTGGGCCATATAACCCAGTACAATCTAACCATTATAATATTAACCTAATCTGAACCACTCTTTTTGAACATGGTTGTGATTATTAATTATATTTTTATATGTTTATATATTTTAAATTATATTTTTTAAGTATTATGTTATATTTTTAAAATATTTATGAATTTTACGATTCGTTCGTGATAGAAAACGATTCACAATTTGAAATATAAACTCTACAATTCAAAAATACAATTCACGATTCAACTACCGTGCTTTATAATTATGTTAAACAAAGAAAGATTGTGTAACCTTTTAAGCTTTTAGCTCTCCAATTAAATAAGACAAATTCTTCCTACATTCAACCTTTTTTAACCCGTCCCATTTTGTTTAAAGGTATTTTCGTCATTTCAACTGAAATCGGTGCAGTAATATGGCGCAGTAAGTGATTGTCTTAAATAAGAAGACAAACCCAATTGACTTACTAGCCAGATCAATCACTCAGGTCTTTTTCGATAGCTAATATTCTGGTCTAAATAAATCCATCAAATAAAAACTTACAATAGTTCCAAGAGCTTCAATATTTAACGGTTTTCCTTCTTACACCTCCATGATTATTACCTGCACTTTATATTAACAATAAAAAGATTAAATTATTATAAGTTATAATTCAGTCTCCAAGCTTGATTCTTTTCCATTGACATAAAGCATTTTTCTCTTCTCCATTGTACTCCTCCCTCCTAAACCACTGAATCACGGTTACAGGTAATATGTTTTCTTAACCTTCTAGATTGTTTAATCTAAAAGCCTTTCGATTGTTGAATTCTTAATATTTTCAGACTACGTACTTCGAAATGAGAGTTGTATGTTTTTACAATGACTTAGATTGTTCATATGAAATATTATTTTGAATTGTTCAATTTAATACAATTAATATGGTTCAATTCAAAATTCACGTTTTCAGAAGTCAGAGTATGTTTTCGATTGAATGTTCATAAAAAGTCTCTTAAAGAAAATATATTTAAATTATTTTTATTTAACTCTTAAACGACTTTGTATTATTAGACATATCGAAACAATATATATTCTATAAAGTTTATTTTGAAAGGTTTTCCGAAAAGGATATAACGATCATTTTAAAATTATGTAGGTGTAGGTACTGATTATGAGGGTACTGGAAGCATAATACATATTTAGACCCGTTTCACGCACATTAACTATCATATTATGAAATGGAGTTTTCTCCTACACCCTATACTTTTTCTCCCTGCACTCCACAAGTATACTGGATGGACAAAATTACCCTTTTAGAATCTTTGACACATTCTACAAAATGCTTCAAATATAACAACTTCTTGGTTACTCAATCCAAATAAGGGAGTGTTCCAAATGCATAATCTCAAATATCTTTCTATCATACAAATGAAGCTTACTTTGGGAGAAAGTTTCACCACATGTCAACACCAAAAAAAATGCAAAACAAAATCATTTAAAAAATTATATGGCTCATTGTGGGAATGACATGTGGTGCATTAAGAGACAAAATGTTGCACACTTCTTCAAACACTCATCCTTTTGTGTTTTCAGAGCATTTCAAAGGCACCGTAGAGAAGTTCATAAGCCATTTCAAAAGGCTACTCTACCTTTGTCCTACTTTACCTTAGTTGTGGGAACATTATGTCTTTCTCACTCTTTATATGGATGTCCCTATCCTATTTCCATCTCTCTCACTCTCGTCATACCTTCCCAAGACGTGTATCTGTCTCAAAATTACCTTCCCCTTCTTCTATCTCATCCACACACGCACAAAATTTTTCAATATTTTTCAAATCGGTGTTACCATGATGATTTTCGTATTATGTTGGCATGTACGATATATGATTTTGTACGCTTATTTGTTCACAAGTCAGATGGAACAATTTTTGTTTCCTCTGTAAAAATAAAAAAAATGGTAAGCATCATGTTTCCGCCGGTTGACTCACTTCGCAGGTTGACTCGCTTCGCCGGTTGACTCGAACGGCAGTCTTTGGCACTCCTATCTCCACCTGAGAATCGTACTTCCTTGATCGAAGAATCTCTCACCTGCAAAGACAAAGGGCGCCTTGACGGCCGTTTGCACTTCGACGCTTAAGTTAGTATAAGAACAAAGAAACACCAAGTGTATAAAGTAGTTTCAGTCTTAGAAAACTGTGTACCTTGCTAGGGTTCTTAGCACCCTTTATATAGGTTGAAACTAGGTTTTACCTTTGTTCCTTTACTCATGTCTAGGGTTCCTTGGAAAATGTTCCTGCGCCGCTATTACATAATCTTAGCGTAATCTAGCACATGGAACTTCCCTTAACTGGAGTGCAACGACTAACAGAATGGTCGCCTAGGTACCAACTTGTGCACCAATTCTCTAGGACCACCTGTTCTGCGGGTGCCCTAAGTATTCACGTGTCATGCATGCAGCATCCTTCGGAAACCGTAACCCTAATGGGCCTTAGCGCCTCCAAGGACTGTTTACTCGTGTCGCGCCTGAATGCGCTATACACACCACTTGCATGGATCCCTCGTGACTTAGGCTTTCCTCATATCTGATGTTTTCAACTGATAACTGTGTAATTCTGGAACCCACCTTACGTGGCCTAATATAATTGTTCAAACAGTCGACGTCTGATCTCTCCCTCTTATGGCGAGGTCTGATGTCGATCTCCAACGTCGAGGTCTATGGTGTCGATGTCCGAAGACTGACCAACACCCTAACACGTGTATCTGGGACCCACCTTACGTGACCCATCTTTACTATCAGATACCGGTATGCGATGTCTGAGGCAGTCACTGGAATCGATGACCGAGGACTGGTCGGTACACGTCCATAGAAAATAAACTACAGTTTAAAGTTGTTCTACGTCTCTCAAAATACATTGCTTTGCAAATGACATCTTTGTTGTTTGACTTGAGGATCACCAAAAAAGACAACTTCATTCGGATTCAAAATTTGAAATTTTAGGTTTGAAAAAAAAAATTCAACCTCATTCTTTGGTTTTTATTGTGATTTTCACTTCGAGGGAAAAACTTCATATTTTCTGGGGAAGATTCGGCCACTTATGTATGAAGTAGAGGATAAAACAAGAAGCATAATAGTTTCGGTAGTGAAATACTTTAAAGCTTTAATTTTTTGTACGATTTGTTTATTTATCTTTCATTTATGTTCTCTCATTTCTTGCAAATGGAATATACAAGTAAGAAGAATATGAAGCCTCTCTATTAAGGGTAATTTTTCTTGTGTGATTAAAATTTTTTCGACATGTTTCGTGTTAATTTTTCTTGTCATAGATTATTGGAATTATTATATTTTCCATATAGATGTATATAGAAAATGTATCAATGTATAATATACGTGGTAAAAATAAGGCAATAGTTTAGTGTAATTGTTGATAGATAAGTATAACATATGAAGTAGTGGATTATATGAAGCATATCTCTCCAATCTAATCGTATATAAACCGTAGACATGCATTGAATGAATATATAGAAATATCTTTTCCATAATATTTGACAAATCTTTTTAAAGAGTGTGAAAAAATACACGACTTTCGTATTATGTTGGCAGGTATGGGTACATGATTTTGTACCATATATTTGTTTTGTTTTGTTTATTAATGTCTATTGTTACTATGAATAGGACTCTAATATCTGGAAATTATATTATAAGTGTTATAACAAACTATTCACTTTTGATTTTGAACATGACTACACTTTTGACATCATATTGCTTGGAATTATTGTTTTATGAATTTACATATATTTTAATTTCAAATTATTTTGTAAAAGATTACAAAAGTGGATTTGCAAGTAGCTGGTGAACCTGTTTTTAATGAAATTGTGATTAAGTATTTGATTTTTAATATTATATGAATATTATTTTTTTGTTATATATTATTTTCAAGTTCTGTGTAAGGATCGAGAAAATTAGTTTTAGAGTAGAAATAGTATAATTAAAATGACACCTGGATATTTTATTATTAAATTTAAAAGAGCATATAAATAGAAATTTAGTTATTTAGGTTTCATTTTAAAAGAATCATCATCTCTCTAAAAACTCTATTTTCTTTTCCTCTACCTTCTTTCTAAGATTTTGACCTCCTCGCTTATTAGTTTAACGATCGGAGTACGCCATTAGACTTCTGGCAACGAAGACTACAAGACTACCCGATCAGAATCTTGATAAAGTAAGTTCATTTTTGTTCATTTTTCTTTTCCTCTCCCTTCTCTCTAAGATTCTAATCTCCTCGCTTATCAGTTTGACGATTAGAGTCTACCGTTGGATTCCTGGCAGTGGATTCTACAAGATTTCTCGGTCAAAATCTCAGATAGAGTAAGTTCATTCTTGGCTCATTTTCCTTTGAGTTAGTTTTGATTTGGTTAGGTTTGTCCTTAATTTAAGATTGCATGTGATGCTTTTATCTTCATAAGGAAAGCTAGTTTTATTTATTTTTTAAATAGAACCCTAGGTTAGAAGATTCTGGATGTGGGGGTGACGTGGTCACCAATTTTAATTATTTTTGTTTGCATGATTGTCTTTTTTGAAGAGTAAAGTAATATATTGACTGAAATAGTTAATTTTAAATATTTTATATTGATTTTAAGATGAATAAGTTGTTGAAGGTGTTTGTGATTGAGAATTGAAAGTATTTGAATGATCATATAAATGAGTTGAACTATTTTTGAATATTTTGTTGAATTACTTAAATGAGATGTTTTACGAAAAGTGGTTGTTTGATTTTAGAAGATGATTGATTTAGATAGCATATATTTGAAACTTAGTTATGTGTTTAAGTGAATTTTGAGATAGATTTGGATTGTTTAGAAAGTTTAAAATATATGGTGTGATTGAATGGTGTATTGATGTGTTACATGAGATATGGAATGATGTGAAAGTGTGATCAAGACATAGTATTTTCAGGAAATGAAATACCGTGTTGAGATTGTTGTTAGGGTGTATTGATCTGTCAGACCCGTAATGAGATATCTTGACTCAACTGATATATAATGGAATCACATAGATGAAGTTATTCAGTTTATAAGAGTCGATGAAGGTTCATATGACTTTGTCCGGGGTTTGAAATATAATCTGGTCTTTCAGGTCATATTATCCTGTCATACTAGATGATGAGATGATGAGATATTGAGATGTTTATGCGCATGGCTGTGTGGATTCACAGCGAGTAGTATGACAGTGCAGGTCTTAGGATTCTAATTTCATTACACGAGTCTTTCGGAAGTAGAGTCAAGTGTCTATGTTTTGTGAGTCAGTAAAAGTCTGACATGTGAAAGATGATTTATGAATTTTGATAGACACTTGATGGTTTGTAAAATTGTATGAGAATTGATGCCTTTATGTTGATATTTCAAGTTATATTTATATTAGAAGTTTTAAAAATAGCTAGCTTACCCTTTGCTTTGTTTTGCGGTTGTTTTCTTAATATGTGATGATCGTGTAATTACATGGGAGAAGATTAGATTGCATGTAATAAAGCTCCTCAGGGAGCAGAAGGGAGATGAGATGGATTTAGTTTTAATGCTTTATTTTGTCTTTTTTTTTTAAACTTTTGTAGATATATTAAAATCCCTATGAAGAGGGATAATTTTTTTGAGGTACAATTATGAGATAGTTGTAAGTTCATATGTTAATTAGATTTTTCTTGCTTTCTATTTTATTAAATATGAATAAAAATAGGGATGTTATATGAGTAAAAATTGGATGTTACATTCTGCACTAAACATTTATTTCTATCTTAAAATTTGAAATTTTAGTTTGGAAATAGATTTAGTTTCCAAAATACACAATTTATGGGTTAAAATTCATATATTTTGGGCACACATTCATTTCGTTTTCAAAAATTGAATTTCAGCTTTGAAAATGAAGTTCAACTTTCAAAATACATGGTTAAAGTTAATCTATTTTTGGGTTAACACAATATTGTTCTTTCAACGTGTTGAATATTTTCAGGATTCAATTTTCAAAATTGTAGGATTTTTAGGTGTTTGATGTCGTCTCTCATACTAAAAAAAAATAAAAATTTAACGAAGGTTATATTTAGCGTTTGTAGCGGTTTTAACTCCCGTTAAATGCGTTTACCCGCAGTTTGCTTTCCTCTAGAAGATCCAGCGTCACTAACGAATTATCGACAGTTTCTACGAACTCTTAGAAAATAATCACTTTTCCACGGTTATAAATCCCCTAGTATTTCCGACGATTTTAAAACCCACATTATTCCCAGCGATTTGAAAACTCTCATTATTATTTCTGACAGTTTTTAAATCTCATTACTTTCCCCAATTTCTAAATTACTTCCAATAGTTTCATTATCCCACTAATTTCATTTGTTATTTTTTTTTTATAATTTCATTTGTTATTTTGTTTAAGTTAGGTTGTATTTTTTAATGTACATAAGTACTTACTTCTAGTCATCTTGTTAATTTTATTTGGATTTTGTAATAATATTTTAATATCCCCTGACATTTTATTTGTAATTTGTAATAATATTTTAATATCCCTTGTCATTTAATTTATCAATTGACAATTTGATTTAATAATATAATACACATTTTTATCAATATATATATATATATATATTACGTATAATATTTAATTCATATATAAAATTCTTTACACCTATTAAATTAGTGTATAATTTATAAAATTTGTAAATGAGTATTGAATTGTCTTACTTCTCTATCCACCCATGACATTCTAGGCAAGTAAAGATAATATAGAACTGTTATTCTATCAAATTTGGATGAAAAATAACATAAGGAAACATTTATAAGGAAACATTTATGGGAAATATAGCAAAGTGTAAGGAGAGTGCAGAATACTCTTAAATTTATTATTATCCATAATTATAGAAAGTAAAACACAGGAAAAATGTGGAAGGTCTGTGAATGGAAAATGACTATGAAATTCTAAAGTAGTGAACAATCACATAAACAACTCGAACAAATTCAAAATAGTAATTCTCTTTGCCATCATAATTAATATATAATTATTTAGACAAACTTCTCATAAGTACTTATAAGAAACATAAATAAGAAAATAAAATAAAATAAATTATCCATAAGTTAAAATTAATTTATATATAAAATACTTTATAGAAAACATTTCTTATAATTTTATTTTAATTCATATAAAAAATATTTATTTTTCTTAAAATTACTTAGAATGAAATTTGTCTAAATATATCCTTATTAATATTGTAACTTGTGATATGGAGGAGCTCAAAACAATTGATTCATGATTCACTAACTTTCTATAAACGCCTTTTGTTGGATGATAACTGTCCTAAAACACATTCTGAAGCATTAGAACAAGTAGCATCCAAAGGATTGCATAACACTGCAACCTCTAGTTTCCCTGTGCCACAATAATCTCGGTCCATAACTTTAAAGCCTGCAATTCAACAACTCAAAACTTTAGATTTTTCTTTTCTTTTAAAAAATCATTACAAAAAACACACCTGTTAGATATTTAACAAATTGATAAAAGCACATTAAAAATTATTAAAGATGTGAATTCTCATGAAAGAATGAATGAAACTAAGTTAACTTTGGATTACCATAATTTTGGTAATTCTGAATGATATCGAGTATAGGGTTGTAAACATCAATGTAAACAATCCTGCTTTTGGAGGAGTTGTGAAGGGAATCAAGTTCCTTTGAGAGCTTGGAATTGAACAACTTGGCTGCATAATTGTACTTTTTTGAGCACCCTCTTACCAATCCTCCAGCCAGAGTTCTCTGTGATGGCACATCCAATAGGTGGTGCACTCAGCACTCCAATTCTATGGGCTCCAAGATTATACAGTTCCTAATCAAGAAAAAACTCATGATGAACAAGGCATAGTTGACTTCACATGCACCAAAGAAGATTGTATTGTATATTAGAATGATTATGACTTATATTTGATTCTTTTTTTATCTTCCATTCTTTGCATTACTATTGTCCTATAAGGCATGTTGTTGGTATCTTCTAACTGAAAACAACTCTTGTTGCTTTTTACTGTCCTCAAGTGTTTTCCTGTTATAATCTTCTGGCCATCTTATTGATATTGTGTTGCAAAATTTTATATTCTATAACAACTTTCTATATATTTCTTTGTTCGTATCTCCGAGTAATTTCATATACGGTCAAATTTGTTATTGGGTGTATCTGCATAAGATAAACAAGACACTCCAATCTAGACTATTTGCAATCAAATTTTGGTTACCAATCACACCAGAAGTTCCTTTCTACCTTTAGAGTATTAAGCAGGTATCATCTTAATATGGTGTAATACATGCATGGTTTTACACACATTTTATTTTATGTGCTTACATTTTAGATCATTATCTCCAAATTAGCATATTTAATTAGTTATAATAACCAACCACTATTTTAGCATCTTTCAAAAGTGAAAAATTACATCAGCAAGCATCCTAGTTCTTGCTCACATAATAAAGCTTTTAATCTTTCGGTATATATTCTAGATCCTTCTCTATTTTCTTGGTCATATTTTTCACTCTTGTCATTCCAAAGACTATTTTCCATTATATAAACTGCATAATTTGCATCTGTTGATTTGTTCAGAAGTTGTGTACTTCTACTATCCAATCACTATCTACCATGAATACTAATTCATATAAGTTTTTGGACAAAAATATTCATGCTCAAGCCTCAAGTTGGGAGTATTCAAAGATTTACTCTCAATCAACCTTATCATTTTTTAAATTTTGTTAAGATGCACAACTGCTCAGCTTCGGCCATTAAGTTGGAATGAAATCAATGATATAAAGAAAACTAAAATGACGTAATCACAACAAACTTTAACTCTAGGAGTTCACTTTATGACTTTGGCAAACTCTGTCACAATCCAACAGGACTCCAATACCCTGTCATGACAAGGAATGACCTAAGACATGGATGTAACTACTTTTTTTTGAAGGGTGTATAAACCTATGTTGAATTGTTATGAAATAACTCGCAGCCAGTAAGGCAAATAAGACAATGCTTTGGTTTCAAGTTAGAGTTCAATACAAATCTAAAGATGACCTAATAACACCCCATGAGCATATATGTTATAACTACAAATTGGTAACCTTTGCACTAGCAGAGTATGAAATATCTAACATGCTAGGGTATATGCTGCTTCAGGATGTTATTTAAACAAGGGTGTAAGTTGAATGTTATAGAAGAGCATAGGTGTGCATGTATAGCAGGTATGAATACAGAATATTGTAAATGGAAGAAAGTACACCTAAGCATCACAAGGCAAGGTTCACAAACTTATTTAATTCTCTGCAATCAAACTTCCTTATTTTTATTTTTACTTATGTACTATATTTTCACTAACCAAACAAAAACTTAAGGTAGACCTCACTTATCACTTCTTTTATTTATATAGTTATCTTCACAGCTATTGAAAACTAACTACTTTGATTATCTTTCCACTCTTTTTATTCATTCAAAATTATGCAAGAAATTTCAAGGATAAATGAAAATGATGGGAGACAGAGATTTTTTTCATAAACAACAAGTCTAAAATAATTAAGAATCGTTGAGTGAAGTGTGGGTATGGAACAAACAAGTCATTGTAATCTGCAACATTTAGGAAAATAACCTTTACTATATTTTTTTATAAAATATTAAATTAATAAAACCTTTACTACGGTTTATGAAAAAACCGCTGAAACTTACTAGGATGATTTTGAAAAACCTCTGGTATCTTTATGTTTTAGCGGAGGTTACAGTTATTAAATCCCTCTTAAAATTAAACATTTTTGTAGTTTTATTTTCTTGAATTTTTCTCCTCAGGCACTATTTCTTTCTTCGCTATTGTGGCATGAGTGTTTCTTCCTCCACCTCCATCCCTTCTTCAGCCACCTCCATACACTTTTAAAATTCTAAAATTGTCTTTCAGTAAAAAAGATAAAAATAGAAAATTTATTTTACCTTTTGCCGCACAGTGAAAACAAAGGTGCTCGGTCCTTGGTGCTTGTTGTTGCCGTAGTGGTGGTGATAGTGGTCCTTGTGGTGGTAGTGGCAGTGGTAACCGTGGTAGTGGTGCCAACAGTGTTGTTGTGGTGGTGGTCTTCACGGCTCGTCATTCTCAGGTAAGTCTTCAATCGGTGTTTTAAACACTTAATTCGCTAGATCAACGAATTATATAATCCGTAACAATCTATGCACAACAATGAATTTCATGTTCTGCACCACTATAATCCAGAATGTTTTTCCAATCTGTAAGACAATATTAAAGTGGTCCAGATTAGTTAATCCGGAGGTTTATCGGATCCGGAACCAACATACTCACTTTTTCCGATTGTGTAATCCGGTACAAAATGAACTATGGATTACATAATCTGAAAGTTATTTTAGAACTTCAAATATGGCTTATGGATTATGTAATCCGGAATGTAATTTGTTATTATAATTTGACTTACGGATTACACAATCCGGAAGTCACTTTAAAGTTGTCAAATGCATTACGGAATATCTAATCCCGAATGTATCATTTGACTTGACCAAGAGCTACAACCAAGAATCTGGAACTAACATCTTTGAATGTTTCTGTTGGATGAAGAGTGATTTGTAGTTTAGAATGGAAGTGAGTAGTGCTACTTTGAAGGGGAGGGTGAGGGCTGTTGGGAGAAGGTGAACGTTTGTTGATGCTTTGAAGGAAAGGGGGTGAACGTTGTTAGTGCTTTGAAGGAGAGGGGGTGGGTGCCGCCGCTTGTGTTGCTGTTGGGGTGAATGACAAAGTGTTAAAACAATGAAATTGAAAAGGTAAAATTAGGTTTACTTTTAATTTTTTAATATTATTTACTGATGGGTATAATAGTAAAATCAAATTTACTGTGGGGGTGGCTGAAGAAGGAATGGAGGTGCAGGAAGAAGCAATTGTGGCATCCCACTATGGTAATTATGTCGAAGCCCAAGATATAAGAGCCCAAGGATGTTTCTTATTATATGTTTTGTCAATTTCATTTCTAGCTATATCATCTTCCATTATCATTCTTACATCTATCTTACTGCATTAACTTCCATATTTATGTATTTTCAAAATATTTTTTTTACTTTCTCTAATTATTTTCATTTCTTATTAATTGCAGAAATAATATTGTGTTTTATAATGTTGGAATCCCACATCGACTAGAGTCTTTCATAGTATACAAGTGGATACAAATCTCACCTTAGGAGTCGGTTTTATGGGGTTGTGTTAGACTTAAAGTTCACTTTATAATATATAAACAATGTTTATTAAAAAAAATTGTAATTTAATTTTTTTAAATAAATGCCGAATGTTTCACGGATAAGTTACTAGTTATACACGTTTCAAAATGTGACAAATATAATTTAGAATAACCATTTTGCATAAAAGACGCTAGAGAATATGCATTTCAAAATTATATAAGGCGTCCTAGAAATAAATACAGTGATATTTTCACTATGCTAGACATGTAAGATAAAAGAAGAGTAAAATTTCAAACAACAGATAAGTGAGTGAGAAGTGTTCTCAATGTGTAATTTAAAATAATATGTAACATATTTTAGATTATACATTCTAAAACAAAATCAAAATACACTTTCGAAATGACTAATCCAAAATATTACGAAAAAGATTATGAAATGCACATTTCAAAATTATTTGACAAAGTACCCTGATAACGGAAAAATATATTTGAAATATGTAATTCGAATAATATTTTCGTATTCTAGATGGGTTGAAAAAAAGGGAAGTTTGAAAGAGTTGGGTGCAGGAAGAAAAAAGCATGTGAAATGTTTAATCCCATAACCCAAACAGTTAAACTTTAATTTTATATACTTATATATTTAGAAAGTGGAAGACTCTATTGTTTACAAGAACATTAAATATCTTCATAATCTTTAAAAAATAATTCAATGTCTGCGTTCACTCGGTGTTGCCTAATAGAATAAGTCCAACGTATGAAATTCTCCAAATATATTCAAACAAGAGTTTCATCTCTCACTTTCCAAGAAGAGCTACTTCCAAGGGATCCTTCCACTTAATCACTATCCCCTCCATCAAAATTCCTTTTCAAACTTGCTCATTGACCACTTCATATGTCACACAGCATATATATATATATATATATATATATATATATATATAAAGTATCAATCAAAGGATACACATAAACCCCCAAGAAGCCAAAGTGCACTAAACTTTCACTACATCCATCAACTTCTTGATAATCTTCAAAGTTGAAATCATGCAAAACCAACAACAACGACCTTCCGCTATCATCAACCCGAAGTATTGTGCTCCATATAATGTTGACCTAGTAATTGTGAGAAAGGTCTTGGCGTTAGCTGATAGTTTTTCCGTCACCGACGTTAATGGCAAAATGGTCTTCAACCTTAGTGCCTCTCTCATGACCCTCCACGACCACCGTGTCTTGGTTGACGCCGCCGGCGAACCCATTGTCACACTACATCGGAAGGTTTGACCAGATAATCTATATACCCTTTCGTTTGATATCTTCATTTCTTCTTATTGTTATTTTGTTTAGCTTTTAAATGGTAATTTGAGAATATGAATCCACAAACTTGAGTAGTTTCTAGGAGTAATTGGATATATATGTTGTTTTTTTTCTCAAACTACAATAATCAAAACTAAAACATAGATCCACTCTGATTCTGTTTAGAAACTTGTGTTCATGCTATTCCTTGGATAATTTTTTTCAACCGTTGTGTGCACAAATCATGTTCAAATAGTTTTATGAAACAATTCGAATTTGTTTATGCAGATGACGACAACTCATGATCGGTGGCAAGTTTTTCGAGGTGAAAGCACGGAGATGAAGGATTTGATCTTTAGTGTAAAGAGATCGTACTTTTTCCAGCTAAAGACAAAATTGGATGTGTTCTTAGCTAAGAATACTAAAGAAGAAGTTTGTGACTTTAAGGTGAAAGGAAGCTGGTTCGAACGATCTTGTGTTGTTTATGCTGGTGAATCTCTCACCATTGTTGCCCAGGTCAACCTTCTGCTCTTTTCCTATATATTTCAAATATAAAATCTTAATGTTCGAGGTACTAATCATGTTAATCACATAATCTAAGTGTTGTAGTTGCACCATAATAGTTTCTTGGTATATGCTAAGTTATTTTTAGATAAGTATGAGGTAAAATATCTAGAAAATCTAGCTGAACAAGCTCAAAGTTGAGCTATTAAAATTACGTCTCAAATTCTAATTTTGCGCTTGCGGAATGTTAATGTGATTGCAGATGAATAAGAGACACACTGCTGAAAGCATGGCGTTTGGGAAAGATAGTTTCATGGTTACAGTGTATCCAAACATTGACTATGCATTCATAGTGGCACTGATTCTGATTCTTGACGAAATTAATCAAGACAAGAGACAATCTTAGAATTAATTATTAATATTCGGCATTTTGGGTTCTCTAGTTTTCATCAAAATGTTCATTCAAGACAAAAATTGTGCCATAGGAGTAATGAACAGTGTCAATTCCTTGCCGTCCTGTATGTGCTTTTCATATTTTTATTTGATTATTTTCTGCTGGAGAAACCATAAAATTCACAAAACAGAAAGTGTATTTTATAATTATTATTCAAAAAAATTTAACTAAAAAAATATTTACTCAAAAGTTAAGTCATCCTTATAGCAACCCAAAAAAATTGTCATTGGTCGAACTGAGGCTTCAAGGTGTCGGGAGGGTTGTCGGTTAAGGCTGCGTCCTTGACCGCATCAAGTCTTTATGGTGTCGGCAGATTATGCCGACTAAGGCTACGTCCTTAACTGAATCAAGTCTTTAGGTATCGGTAGGGTATGTCGGTTAAGGCTATGTCCTTGACCAAACCAAGTCTTTAGGGTCTCGGCAGGGTATGCCGATTAAGGTTACGTCCTTGATCGAACCAAGTCTTTAGGGCCTCGGCAGGGTATGCCGATTAAGACTACGTCCTTGACCAAACCAAGTTTCTAGGGTCTCGGTAGGGTATGCCGGTTAAGGTTACATCCTTGACCGAACCAAGTGTTGAGTAGTGCAAGAATTTAACTTGCTAAAACAGATAATTTGAAGAGAATCGCCTCGTCAAAACCTATTCGATCGAAAACCTTCCTTAGGAAAAAAATGACCGATTGAGGAAAGAGTGCGTGAAATTTATTGCTTGTTTAACTGTAATAAAACTTGAGGTGCATGGTGTACCGAACAGAGTGCTCAGTGCTCGGTGCACGAGTGTGGGTAGGACAGCTCAATAGTGGGGCCTATGGTGTGGGTAATGAGTTTTGACCTAGTTTTATTAGTAAGCCCATTAGAGAATAATTAAGATAATATTTTTATTATATGCTAATATAAGGTTGTTAGTAGAATATATTTTAACCTAAGTTTGCGTTTTAGGGCACATAGTTGTCAAGTTACATGCATATTGAAAAGATAACGTTGCATCGTGACTAAGGTGCCCATGTAAACAGAGTATTTTCTTGTTGTTAACGCCTGAGGTGGTGCCCTGTTGGCAGGTGGTTTTTCTATTGTTATTTTATGCTTTCATTAGAGATAAGATTATTTTCTATTGTAGCACCGTGAGTGAAGGTGCCCATAAACAAAATGTTTTTCTGTTACGTATGCTTTTGAATGAGATTAGATTCTCGTGGATGAAAGTTGTTAAATGAGTAAGCTATAAAAGGGACTTGAGACCTCAAGTAAAGGTACGTTGTTTCTGAGACTGAAACTGAATACTTATTTGTTTTTAGTAAGCTCTCAATGACTTGATCGTCGGAGTGTGATCAACAGGTAGAACTCCCTCTGTTTCAACGGATTCATGTTCCAGTGCAACAAGGAGACGTAAAACAGATTCCAGAGGAGACAGATCAGAGGTGGAGCTTCTCACCAGAGTCAATCGGCGGAAAAGTCAACTAGCGAGAACACATGGCATTCCATGTCCTCGGTACAATTTTTCTTGACAATCACTCTACGTGGTACGCCCCCCCCCCCTAGTTACAACCTCTCGGACCCGGAAGGGGCCTTCCCATTTATATGAGAACTTGCCATGATTCTTCATTGCTTCGCTTATCATTCTTCATACAAGATCTCCCTTCTGAAAGCTCCTCGGTTGGACCTTTGTGTTGTACTGTCTTGTTGCCCAAACCTTGCACGCGACCTCGCAAATTTTTCTCTTGTTGCGAAGCTCATTTAGAAGATCTAGGCCAACCGAGAAACTCTCCTGATTTAGAGTCAGGTCGAATAGTTGCCTTCAGATGGTAGGCTCGCCTACCTCGACTGGGATCATAGCTTCGGTCCCGTACGCAAGGTTGTAGGGGGTTTCCTGTGTAGATGTTTGGGTTGCAACGATATACCCACAGGACTTCCATTAACTCCTCGGTCCATCGACCCTTCGCTTTGCTAAGTCGCTTCTTCAACTCGTTCAGAATGACCTTGTTTGTAGCCTCAACCTGCCTGTTGGGATGGGGATGCTCGACCGAGCTGGTTATTGAATTGATACCGAGATCCTCGTAGAAAGACTGGAGTCCTCGGTCGATGAATTGTCGGTCATTATCAATTATTATAGTGTGCGATACTCCGCACCAATACACAATACTTCGCCATACAAAGTTTTGAATGTTCTTAGCCGAGATGAATGCAAGTGGTTCGGCCTCAATCCATTTGGTGATGTAGTTCACTCTGATTTCCTTGGGGCGAAGGGACCAATGATGTCCATTCCCCAGATGGCGAACGACCATGGGGATCTCATACTATGCATCGCTTCACGCTTGAGGTGGTGTAGGGGACCAAAGGGGACCAAACTCCTAACACTTGGCGCATTTCTTCACAAATTCAGTGCAGTCACCTGGACGGTCGGCCTATAGTAACCAACCCTGAGGACTTTGGCAGCCATAGTTCGTGCTCCCGACTGGTTGCCGTAGACTCCTTTGTGGATCTCCTTGAGGACGTACTCTACCAGCTCTTTAGTGATGCACTTTAACAATGGCCTTCAGTAAAGATGCAAGAAAGTAAAGTGTCAATCAACTCTAAACAAGATAAGCTAAAAAACCAAAGCTCTGAATACCACATGATGTGAGTTGATTTTTAGATGTTTTCATTTAAGGTGACACTTTACTTTAAGATTGAGATTTTAGGAGTTAAAGGTGATGACCTTAGGAAAATTCTCACTGGATACTAACTTAACCAAGTGGTTAAGTAGGTGTGAATGTGCATTTCACAAAGGTAGAGATAAAAGACATTGTATGGTGAGAATGTATGCAAATTGCGGAAATAAAGAAGAAAGCTAGGAAACATCAATGGAAAGGAAACATGAAGGAAATGGAAGAAGAAACTTATGGAGATGGTGGTGGGTGGTCACGCCCCTTGGTAGGTGGAAACCACCAAGATAAGTGTTAGGCCGCCACTTGAGAGTTCCATTCTCTTTAAGATAAAACCAAAAGGAAGAGGAGACAATACTCTCTCAAGTTCTCACAATATTTGGGCATAGTAACTTTTCTATTCAATTTCAACATGTAAAATACAGTGGGTAGACCACCTATTTATAGGTGAAGGAGCCTTGGTAAACAAGAAAGAGGGGTAGGATGGGAAAAGGGAAAAATGGGCAACCTTAGGGTTTGACTAAGTCAAACTCGCATCCTAGGCTTGTCCTTTTAAAAACTAGGTCAAATTGCCTTCCTAAAAGGCTAGGAACAAGCTAAAATGATACCTACACCCCCTATTATGCTAAAGGCACCTTATTCTAGCCTATCTTTTCTATTTGGGACCCTAAAGTGAGCCCAAATTAATTACAACATATTCTATTCTATTCAAATTAACAATAATGAAACCTATTGATGCTCAGCACCCAAATCCTGTGCTCTGCTCCTCGTGATCCTCTGGGGCAAACTAGGTGCTAAGGTAGTGATTGGAGAATCTTGGTCTGGCCCTATGTCTTGAGGCATGCTCCTAGTCTTCCTCCTCAGAGGTTGGGCCTGGTCCATAGGCGCACTCCCTCCTAGGTCCTCATACGAAGATAAGAAATCTTTCAACTGCTGGAAAATTTCTAAACACTTTTCGTTCCAGCTTAACATAGCTGCCTTGCGGAGCAGCTGTACCGTTAGCCTCGTCTTCTCGGCCAACCGAGGGACGAACCTAGAGAGGGCGGTAAGATGCCCTATGAGTTGCTGAACCTCCTTTATGTTTTGAGGGCTCCACATCTCGGTAATCGTCTGACATTTTTCTAAATTGGCCTTTATCTCCCAATGGGTCAACATAAAGCCTAAGAACTTACCACCTTCAACACCAAATGTACACTTCTTCGGGTTTAGCCTCATGTTTTTCTACCTCAGCGCTTCAAATACCTTCTCGAGGTCCTTGATGTGCTGCTCGCATGAGTCAGACTTAACCACTATGTCATCGACATACACTCCAAACACCAACCGATAAGTCCCTTAAAGATCTTATCCATGAGTCGCTTCAGGTCGAACGACATCACCTTGTAGTAGTAGTTGGCGTCGTCTGTCATGAATGTGGACTTCTCCTTGTCCCAAGGGTGCATGCTTATCTAGTTCTATCCAAAGTAAACGTCCAAGAAGCTTAGGATTTTATGATCGGCTGCTCCATCCACCAGCCGATTGATGTTAGGAAGCGGGATGAATCCTTCGGGCAAGCCCTTTTGAGATTTGTGTAGTCGACGCACATTCTCCATTTGCCGTTAGGCTTGGTGACCATGACTACGTTGGTCAACCATGTGGTATACCGGGCCTCTCGGATGAACCCGGTCGACAGGAGCTTGTCGGTTTCTTCCCTTGCTGCCAACCTCTTTTCTTCACCATGGTTCCTCTTCTTTTGTGCGACCGGGTGCGCTTCTTTGTACACCGAGATCTTGTGGGTGATGATATCCGGACTTACCCCCGACATATTAGATGTTGTCCAGGCAAAGAGATCAACATTTTTCTTCAGTGCCTGGTGCACCAGCTCGGCCTTGGTGGCTGCGATGGTCATGTGGACACAGGGGAACTCGACGTAGTTCTTCCCTGTCTTTCAACCAATCGTCGGTCTTTCGGGGATCCAAATCCACCAAAGCGACCGTGTGCTCCCTCGGTGCTGGTTGAGCTTCTCTCCCAGGAGACTTTCGTCTCCAAGAGGATTTTTGCTTAGGGGACCGATCGTACCACATTGGTTCCACCCTAAGGCTTTCGGCAAACACTCTCGTGCAAGCTTTTAATCCACATGCACTGTGAGAATATCTTCTGACAATGATGGGAACTTCATTGCCAGGTGGGGTGTTGAGACCATCACCCTCATCCGGTTGATAGACGGTCGTCCCAAGAGGATGTTGTATGAGGTGTTGGCGTTAATCACCAGGTACCGGATCTTTATCGTTTTGCTGGACTTCCATTCGCCGAATGTGATATAAATCTCGATGTAGCCTTTAGTACTGACCCTCTCAACTGAGAAGCCGAAAACATGGTCATCATGCGACATCATCTCTGCCTCGAGTATCCTCATCGCTTTAAAAGTTTTCCAGTAGAGGATATCTACGTAACTTCCCTGATCCACCAACGTTTTCATAATGGTGAACTTATCGATGTCGACCGATATTACCATGGGGTCATCCTTTGAAGGATAAACACCCTTGAAGTCGTCGTCTGTGAAGGTGGTGGGTGGCATCCTCGGTCGGAATGACATCGGGTTCACCTGGTGCACCGTTCTAAGGTGCTTCTTTCAGACGGTATTGGACCTTCCTCCACCGATAAACCCTCCGGCTATCGTATTGATGACCTCTCAGTCACCTCTTCTCTCATTCTCCCTCGGGGGATCTTCTCTTCTCAGAGGGTCCTCCCTCCTCGACCGACGTTCAGGTCGGCGATTGTCCCGATGTTGCCTTGGAGGGGGGTAATTCCTCCGTTTCGTTGGCTCGTCTCTTCGGAGGGACCGTTTTTCACTTCGACTTCCTTGAACAAACCGCCGTAGGTGTCCATCCTGGATAAGTTCTTCTATGTTATCCTCGAGGGCCTGACATTCTTCGGTGAGTGTCCGCTATTTTTGTGATACCAACATCTGCGAGTGTGATCAACATTTTCTGTGCTTGATGCCTTTCTGGGTGGAGGGATCAACTCGACACTGAGAGACTCATTAAGAATTCTTCCCCTTTCGATCCTCAAGAGGGTATATCTTGCGAACTGGCTACTCCGGTTATGTTTGCGCCTGTCTCCCCGAACGGCTGATCGACCTTGGCACTCCTTCTCCTCCTTTCCTTTCTCCCCACTTGCCTCCACTCGAGCCTGGTTGCGAAGCTCTCTCAGCTCCTCCAACTGCATGAACTTGGCGACTCTTCTGTTGAGCTCGTCCAAGCTAGCGGTCGGCTCTGCATGCAGAGGTTGTCCTCAAACGGTCCTGGTCGTAAGGTCGTCAGCATGTGGTGCATGGCCACATCCGGGCTAAGGTTTCAGATACTCATTGCGACCTCCCTAAACCTGTCGATGAATGTCCTCAAGGACTCTCCCTTCTCCTAGCGAATGCCAACCCTGACGATGGAGGTCAGGTGGTACGGTTGGCTTGTGGTAAAATGCGTCTCAAACTAGGACATTAGCGTCGCAAAGCTGTCTACGGAGTTGGGAGGGAGCTTTGTGAACCAACTCAGGGCTCCTCCCTTCAATGATATAGGAAACACTAGGCACAAAACCGTGTCGTCCTTGGTATAAAAGCTCATGTGCATAATGTACGCATCCATGTGCTCGTCTGGGTTGGTCGTGTCATCATAGCAATCCATGTTAAAGCCTTTCCACTTATTCGACAGTGGTACTCCGACTATAGAGTCGGTAAAGGGATGTCAGTGCACCGAATTTGAGGTCCAAATCGTGCGGACTGACTTGTTTGGATGGGACTCACCATCCATCTCTTGAGTGAGGACCTTGTCCTTGGTCTCCTTGGCTGTTTTTGGGTCGGGAAGGGAGGTGAACGACCTACCGACGAGGTTGGTTAGTACAACAGACGATCCTTCCTCTAAGAACTTCTGTTGCATCTCCTTGTTCTTTCTCCTAAGAGCTAGTGACAGTGCATGAAGGTGACCTTGTGCTTTAATTGCAGGAAGTTGGGGATAGACTTGGTAATTCACTAGTACAAAATTCTTCAAAAACGACACCCTTCAAAGACGGTTTGGAGACAACCATCGTAAAAAACGAAGCGGTGGCAATCCCATAACTTTTTTTTGCACTTTTAACGACGGTTCGTGCCAGAACCGTCGTTAAAAGTGGGCGTTGAACATATAAGACGGTTCACGCCATGAATCGTCGTTAAAATGAAGCTTTCCATGACGGTTCTTAGAGAACCGTCGTTAAAAACCATTGCCAGTAACAGTTAGCGCTTAATTTCCTACCTCTTTCTCACACTCCCATCTTCACTCTTACACTTTGCCTTCTTTCTCACACGCACAACTCCATTGCCAACACCCCTCGCAACCGCACCCTCCCGACCTCCGACCCTGCGCGACCCCTGCAGCGCCCTTGCGACTGCCGACCTAACCGCCGACCCTGCTGACCCCGCGCGACCGCCGACCGAGACACCCGCTTGCGACCCCGTCGCGACCGCGCGACCTCCAACCGTCAGCCGACCGCCGTCCAGCGCCTGTTGTCCAGGGACCCGTCCCTTCCGAGACGCGCCTTCGTGCCTTTGAGCTGCGTGATCGTTCCGCGACCACCGCCCCTTTTGTTTTGAGTTAGATATTGATTCTATATATTGAACGAACTGATTCTGAGTCCGAAGGTGTCCGACCTTCGGTAGTTTTGATTTAACTTTCAATGATTATATATTGTTTTGAGATATTGAACGCGCACTGGTTCTAAGTCCGGAGGTATCCAACCTTCGGCAATTTTGATTTATTTTTTAATAGTTATATATTGTTTTGACATATTGAACGCACTGGTTCTAAGTCCGGAGGTGTCTGACCTTCGACAATTTTGATTTATTTTTTTATGATTACATATTGAACGCATTGGTTCTAAGTCCACACTAGTTCTTAGTTTAATAGTTCTATGGATCGAAGTTGGATTAATACACCACGAATAAGTGATACTTACGAAAAAGGGGTGGAAGAATTCATACAATTCGCAGAACATAATGTTGTTAGTTGTAAAAATGGAGTAAGGATAAGGTGTCCTTGTGTTAATTATTTAAATGGAAGGATATTGAGTGTTTCCGAAATTAGAGAACATCTTTTATGTGATGGATTTTTGAAAAGTTATACAACATGGACGTGGCATGGTGAATTGTTAGACTTGCCAAGTGTGCGCGGATCTTCGGAGGAAGTTCATTTCTCAATGGATGATAGATTAGAAGACATGATTCGTGATGTGGGAGCAGAATCTTTTGCTAATGCAGTTTTAAAAAATATGTCTAATGATGCAAAGACTCCTTTGTATCCTGGTTCAACTAACTTCACACGATTATCAGCAGTGTTAAGGTTGATGAATTTGAAGGCAATGAATGGATGACCGACAAAAGTTTTACAGAATTGCTTCAATTGCTTAAGGACATGCTTCCAAAAGGAAATACCTTGCCCAATCGAAATTATGAGGCAAAAACAATACTTTGTCCAATGGGTATGGAGTATAGAAAAATACATTCATGTCCTAACGATTGTATTTTATACAGAAATGAGTATGAAGATTTAAGAAGATGTCCCAGGTGTGGTTTGTCACGTTATAAGGTTAAAGTTGGTCAGAATGATGAAATTGATGAATTCACAAAGGAAGGTCCTCCTGCTAAGGTTGTTTGGTATCTTCCAATAATTCCAAGGCTTAAGCGTTTGTTTGCAAATGCAGATGACACTAAAAACCTTAGGTGGCATGCAGATAATAGAAAATGTGATGGACTACTTCGTCATCTTGCTGATTCTTTGAAATGGAAGAATATTGATAAAGAATTTCCTGAATTTGGAAAAGAATCAAGAAACTTAAGACTTGGATTGGCAACTGATGGAATGAATCCCTTTGGAAATTTAAGTAGTAATCATAGTTCATGGCCAGTTTTATTAGTGATTTACAACTTACCTCCTGCTTTGTGTATGAGCGCAAATACATGATGTTATCTATGATGATCTCTGGTCCAAAACAACCTAGAAATGACATAGATGTTTATCTTAATCCGCTGATTGAAGATTTGAAGTTATTGTGGAATGAAGGGGTTGATGTGTTTGACGCGTTTAAGAATGAATCTTTCCGATTGCATGCAATGTTGTTTTGTACTAACAATGACTTCCCTGCATATGGGAACTTGTCAGGTTATAGTGTGAAAGGACATAGAGCATGTTCAATATGTCAAGACAAGACATCTTATGAGCAGTTGAAACACGTAAGAAAAATCGTGTATCTTGGGCATCGTAGATTTCTAAAGAAAATATCATCCGTATCGTAGATTGAAAAAAGCTTTTAACGGATACCAAGAACATTTAAGTGGTGTTGAAATTTATGAAAAAATAAAAAATGTTAATGTGACTTTTGGAAAAATGAAGAAGAAGCAAACTGTGAGTGAAATATGGAAGAAGAGATCAATCTTTTTTTATCTTCCGTATTGGTGTAAGTTAGATGTCAGACACTCTCTAGACGTAATGCACGTAGAAAAGAATGTGTGTGACAGTCTAATAGGAACACTTCTGAACATTTAAGGCAAAACAAAGGATGGTGTGAATGCACGCCTGGATTTGATTGAGATGAATATACGAGAGGAATTGGCACCGATAGAAGTTGGTAAACGTACATACTTGCCTGCAGCGTGTTACACTTTGTCAAAGAAAGAGAAAAAAAAAATTTTGTGAATGTCTTAAAGGTGTTAAGGTACCACAAGGCTACTCTTCAAATGTGAAGAGTCTTGTATCTATGAATGATTTGAAACTAATTGGCTTAAAATCACATGATTGTCACGTTCTAATGTACCAATTACTACCGGTGGCTATTCGTGGAATTTTGCCAAAAAATGTTAGGCATACAATCACTCGACTATGTTCATTTTTCAATTCCATATGTAGTAAAGAGATTGACTCTCAGAAGTTGGATTGAAGAAGAAATAATTGTTATCTTGTGTCAACTCAAGATGTTTTTGTTAGAATATGTATGGCTTTAAACTAGAGAGGGGTTGAATGGTTTAAAGAGGGTTTTCGCAAACTTTTCGAGATAGAATGAAATTCTTTGCAAGAAACCAGATTTAGGAATTCAGTTTGCCAAGAACAAAGCTCAAAACAGAAAAGCAACAAAAAAACAATTGGTTGTTTCGCAGAAACAATCAGTTGTTTATACCAGTAAAAATAACAACAATTGAAATTAAAGAGTTTAAGGAAGAGAGAAATGCACAAACGGTTTATACTAGTTCACTCTTAACCCAAGAGCTACATCCAGTTTCCCAGAAACCACTGGGGAATCCACTAGGTAATCAAATCTAGATTACATACACACACCACCAAAGAAGTGACCTCGATCCCCTCAAGACACACACTTCCTTTGGCTCAGCACATACACCACCAAGAATGTTAATCTTGACAACCTCAAGAGCACACAACCCTCTTGGCTTTACAACACCAGAATGTACACAAATCACAGAACGAATTACACTGTTACAGAATCAACTGAAATCAATACAGAGTAATCCTATTCCATTTCTCTCCTGAATAACCAAAGCTCAAGTTCAAACTCAAATGCTTCAAAACTCTTTGAAAAACTCAAATATGTTTTTCTTTCTTGTTGTTTGTTATAAAACATTAACAAATATTTATAGTATTCAAATCTTCGTCAAAGCATTTAAAGCAGGAGCGTATTCAATTATGAAATCAATTAAAGCTCTTTTAACAAACAAAACTATTGTTGTTAGGATTCCAAACAAACAATTGATTGAAATAGCAAATCAATTGGTTGTTTGGGTTTGACATCAAGTCAACCATCCAAAATAGTTTTCAAACTTTTTCAAAAACACCTAAGTATAAAACAATCGGTTGTTTCGACAAAACAAAAGGTTGTTTTTCACTTAGTTTGAAAAACACTTTAAACTTAAAAGATTTGAAAACACTTAAGCTTTAGATTCAACAAAGAGTGAATTACAAATATAATCTACTCCAGATCCTATTCTAAAGCACACCTGCAACAACAAGCACCTCCAGCCTTCCATCAAACACAAAGGATTTGGATTCTTCAAAGCTTGAACACACTTGATTCAACAGTTTTTTCCTCCATCTTTTTTTGATATTAAGGTACACTTGGTTGTTCATCTTGTAAGAGAAATCAGATTGTGTGGGCCAGTTTATATGCAATGGATGTATCCAGTTGAACGATACATGAAGATTTTGAAGGGATATGTGAAGAATCAATGTCGCCCGAAAGCTTCCATTATTGAAAGATACATTTCAGAAGAATCTATTGAGTTTTGTTCTGAGTACATGTCAAAAGCCAAATGTATAGGAGTTCCTGAAAAAGGTTGGCACTCTCGTAGATTCATAAGTAAATCTTGAAAAGGTGTACATGTCATAAGCAAATCTAGAGAAGAGGTTCTGCAAGCACACTTGTATATCTTGAAACTGATGAGGTGTTACCATACTTAGATACACACAAAGACATTGTCAAATATAAAAATCCAAGACAATCAGAAAAATGGGTGTTAATTGAGCATAACAAAACTTTCATGTCATGGTTTAAGCAACAAATAATGAATGATCCATCAGCATCTGAAACATTAACATGGCTTGCAAACGGTCTCAAATTTGATGTTTTATGTTGTTCTGTCTATGAAGTAAATGGTTGTTTGTTTTACCCAAAGTCTCGATATGATAGGAGTACAATGCAAAATAGCGAAGTCACTTTGGAGGCAGAGTCTATGCAGTTTTCAACTGCAAAAGATCAAAATCCTGTTGTGGGATCAATGCCTTATTATGGTGTCATAGTACAGATTTGGGAAGTTAATTATACCAAGTTTACTGTACATGTTTTCAAATGCAAGTGGGTTGACAATAAGACTAGTGCCAAATTTGATGAATCAAGAATGACTTTGGTTGACTTTCGAAAGATAGGTTATTATGACGAACCATTCATAATGGCACATCAAGCTTCCCAAGTTTTCTATATCCAAGATCCTACGTCTGACCACTGGTTTGTTGTGCTACATGGAAAAAAAACGACATAATGACCCAGAAGATACAAACAATGACATTTGTGAGATTGAATCACTTACAAGAACGACCATCAATAAAGAGTACGAGGATGTTGCTGATGTTGTACATGCAACTCGAAATGATCATGACGAAGGAATATATATTTGTATGTGCATGTGATTCATGTTTAGTTTTACAATATATAATTTTAATTATATTTCATATTCTTGATGCTTATCATATTTGTTTCATAACAGGAACATGGCAGATGATAAAGTTTCTCGTTCAAAAACTGGTAGAGGACCTACCAGATTAAAGAATATGTTTAAAAAGATAAATAAAGATGACAAAATACCTTTGTCTATTGATATCCACACTGGTGTGGCCACTGAGCAATATGCAAAGAAGTATAGGAGTTATCTCGGAGTATTGTCTCGTGAAAGGATCTCTATCTTAACTGAGTCCTGAGATCACGTGACTGACCACGAGAAAAACATGATTTGACAAGATATTCTGGTATGTAATTGTTTTTACTTTGTTCAATATAAAGTTCTTTTATACTTTGTTCTTGTTTATGAACTAATTCTTTCAAATAATGTAGACGTATTACAAAATCCCGAATGTGGAAACCTTGAAAGCGAAGGTTCTTTCTGATGTGGGTGTCAAGTTTTGTCAGTTCAAATGAAAATTGACAACAGATTATATATATGGTAAAAGGAAAGAAGAAAATCCTTGTACAAAATATGCATCCCTTGATGAAGAAACTTGGCAACAGTTTGTGCAAACTCGACAAACTGAAAAATGGCAGGTTAATATCACTTTTATATTTGAATATAGTTTATATTAACGTATTATTAAATTTTGAATGTTATGATAGGAGGTTCGGAACAAAGCAAAAGTCAGTCAGACACATAATAATACCCCACACTTATTGTCCCGTGGTGGTTATAAGTTGTTAGAGCTGAAGATGCTTGAAAAAAATATTAAAGCACGTTCTACTTCCATTGAGGAAATGAATAGTGTAGATTCTTTGAGGCCTCCATCCCTACCACCTCGACATGAGATGTGGAAGGTTGCCCGTATAAACCCATTAGGGACATGGAGTTCTAAGTCTACAAAACAAACAGTTGAACGAATTGTAAGAAATATGTTTTCTATGTGTTATTTAAATTCAATGTGTTGAAGTTTGACTAATTCTTTTCATTTGTTTTAGGATTCTCTTGCTGAGCAATCAACATAGGGGACTTTTAATCCATGTGGTCGCAATAATATTCTTAATGTTGCTCTCGGACGACCTAAGCACCCTGGACGTGTTCGTGTAGCTAGATATGGGGTTGGGATTCGCTCATACTTTGGACCTTCATCACATATCAAGGAACAATCGTCCAATCAACCTAGACAAGAGTATTTACTACAATTACGTGAGCAGTTAAAGGCTGAGGTAACTCAAGAGCTTAAAGAAAGCTTCATGGAGGAGTTTAATGTGCGAATGGAAATGGGGTTCAAAAAGCGGTGGGAGGGTTTATGAGTCTCTCAATAACCACCTACTATGGTAGAACATGAACCAGCTCCGCCTCCTATTAAGAAAGTCAGTACTAAAGGGAGTTGTTCGGCAGTTGATTTATCGGGGGATGACTTTGGCTCAACTAGCGAATGCGAGTTATATGTTGAGTGTAATTCTTTGACCCGATTCGTTGCCTTGGGTAAGTGTTATGAAGGGGTCACAATGTTACACAATGTGTCTCTTCCTTCTAATTTCATGAAGGTCACGATGGAGAAGGTCCTTTATGGTGATCTTGCAGTTCTTGTGCCGACATCAGAGGTCACAATTGTAGCAGAGGCATTACATACTTTCGTTGCTTGGCCTAGACATCTCGTCAGACCTATAAACTCTATGATATATCTTTGCATTAATACAAATAGAATTATATATCAAATATATTACATTCTAACTAATTTAAGTATTTGTTTGTTTGTTGATGAGTAGTAGGAACCTAAGACAAAATTGCCTTTGCAAAAGAAGAAAATATTCTCCATTGATGATCATGTGGCGGCATTGGTGGAAGTTGCTACAAAATTAGATACAACCGTCTTAGAGGTTCCATGGGATGCCAATGTTTTTGGAAGGCATAGTAGTCTACCGTTGTACGTTCACATGTCTGATTTGTTGGTTGCAACCAGAGATCAAGAGATCAACGTAACAGTTCTGCAATTATGGATGATGTAAGTTCAAATATTAAAATCTTTATACTTTTGATTTATTAAATATATTAGTACTAACTTATTGAAATTTAGGTATCTGTTTGGATTATGCTTTGATGAGGGGAAACACAATATATATGGGTTTTTAGACCCTCAAATCATTCAATTAATTGGAAACAAGAAGTCGGAAACACAAACATACATCACCACTGCCTTAAAGAATGGTGGAAAACACATTTATTTTGCTTCGTACATCCATGAGTAAGTTCTTATTTATTAAATAAGTTTTAATAAATTATTGAAATAAGAGAAAGTAATTAACTGATTTGTTATACAGGCGTCATTGACAACTATTGATCATATCTATTCAAGATCATACCGTTGCATGGTTTTGCTTCTTGCATAAAAAACCCCCTACCTATTTTAAAAACATTATAGATAGGTACAACAGTTTCATTTAACATTTATTATTACTTATACATTATATAATGTTATGTATTATGAAATCTTATTATTTTAGTGCTTACTCTGAATATAATATGTTGTGTGGGAGGAGAACTTCAAACGCACAAAAACTCACTTAGATGTACCTTAAGGTATTTAGAGTATATTTGTTCACTCAGTTTAATGTGTTTCACTCATTCATTTAAGACATTTATTTTCACATGCAGCCCAACAGGCAATCTGGAAATTATGAGTGCGGTTATTATGTTATGCAGTGGATGTTGACTATTTTGCAAGCTGAAATTAAGAAAGGTTGGGATAAGGTAATACCTCAATACAATAAACACTTTAAAATTTGGGATTTATTATTCATGCACTAATTCAAAAAATTTCAAATGTCACAGTTGTTCAACGACCAACACCCGCTAGATTCAGAAACATTGGAGTATGTGAGAACAACATGGTCAAAGTATTTGTAACCATGTATAACACCCTAGATTAGATAAATCATTAGAATGACAAACTTTTTCATATATTAGCAAAACTTTTTTGTATAATGTTATAATTTGTTGTATGTAATTTTTATATTTAAATTATGATTTTAAATGTTTTGATTTTTTGGAATTGAAAATTTTATACAGGTTTGAGATTTTTAATTATTTTTTTTTCAATACCTACATATAACGACGGTTCCATTGGAACTGTCTTTAAAAGAACCTACTTACAACGACGGTTCCATTGGAACCGTCTTTAAAAAGAACCTACTTACAACGACGGTTCCTGTGGGAACCGTCTTTAAAAGTCCCTTAATTTTTTTAAAAAAAAAAATTAGAAGTCACTTTTAATGACCTACAACCGTCTTTATAAGTCTTAGTTTTAACGACGGTTCTTCAACCGTCTTGAAAAACCTTTTTTAACGACGCCCGTAATAACGACGGTTCTGGAACCGTCTTTAAATGTTGATTTTAACCGTCGTTAATCTACCTTTTTGTAATAGTGATTGAAGGAACTGGGTGTTTGTAGACAGAGAAGGAGCTGGGAAACACATTGTAGTAGGAGCTAAGAAGGTGCTCATCAGATCCATCACATTGAAATGTCTTTCAAAACATTTCGGTCAAATTCATTCCTCTTCCATCACATTTTAATGTCTTTCAAACCAAAACAACTAAACTCTCACCTCAATTTGATAACCACTATTTTGTACATCTTTCTCTCTTTTTCTTTACAATTAGAATGTTTACTCTCTCTAATAATAATACCTTTAAAAACAAGTCTTCAAAGTGATTATATAGTTGTCTTAAACATCATTTTCTTTATATTAGAATGACTTTGCATGCTATATTAGAGAATTAAGTGAAAGTCTACATGCTATATTAGATATTTTTAATTATTTAGTGTTCCATGTGTTGTGCAATATAATGATTTGGTACACTTGTTTGATTACTTGTTGAGTCCTTGTTCTACAATGGAAAACTTTATTAGTTTCAAATTGTTATTTATGCCTTTATTTGAGTTAGTCGGGGATATTTAGTATTTCTTTTTCTAAATATGAGACTAGATATATTTGAATAAAATTGTCATTTTCTCTGTCTCCTTTGTTTTTTTTTCAATTAATATTGTTGTTAGCACTTCTTTTTTCTTTTTCAGATGCGATTGTTCATTTATTGGTATATAATTTCATTAATTAAAATTCAATAGATTTCAAATTGATTCCTTTGGTATTGCTAAAAATGAAATTGATAATCGGACTAACATTCTTGATCTAGCTTCAGCTTTTGGTTTGTTCTTGAAAAAGAGTCATTGTCTTGCAGGCATTTCTTAAGTTGGGAGGATTATTAATTCTTTTCGACACAGGAGTTGTACTATATGCATTCAAAATTGCGAGGGGTTAAGAGTTTATCATATGTTCTCATTTTGGTTTGGAAAGTTTATCTTTATGAATAGTCTTTATGAATAGACTTTTGAAGTTTCATAATTTGTTATGATATAGATATTGTAATTGTGGTCCAGGCTCAGACTCTTTTTAAGGAGGTCAAGAAGTACAATTGAATTACTAAATAATGTTGGGACGCTTCAGTTTTTGAAAGGATTCAAGCTTGATTTTTTTTTAGTTGTAACTTATATGTTGTTCATTTTTCTCAACATAACAATGGTTGGATAGTTGAATTTAGAAATGGAAAATATTCACTTTATTATTCAATAATGAGAATATAATGCTACTATAAGGACTATTTAACAAAATTGTTTGAGAGAATGTAGTTCGTAGGTTCTGCATATCATCCATATGTACAGACTTTGGTTTATTTTGAATAAACTTCTCCAGTTTTTTGTTTTTATATTAACTTGTTCAAAAGCTTTTTTTAATTTTTTTTTTGCGTAAGGTAGTCTTAAGCTTATTAAAAATCTTAGTGCATTTTTCTTTTTATTTTTTTTCTCTTGTAAGTGTTTACAAAAAAAATTATTCAAACAGACCTTTAGTAAAGACTATTTCCTTTCCTAGGCGGCTAATATTAATTGAGTGCAACTACTTAGACACACAAATAGCCATATATGTATTCATATCTGGATTAAAATTCTAGTCAATGTAGAATAGGTTCCATTTTAGATATAAGTAAATCTGCATTAGCAAAAAAAAACATTATCTAAGTTTTTTTAAATGATAGCTTTGTTTATTTTCATAAATTTTGTTTGATAAAAGTTATCAATATAATAAATTTACTTGTCACTAAATGGATCTTAATGAATAAGATAAAATATGTATTTCTTATATCAATATAAATATTTGGTATTAATATGAAATTGTACCGACCCGTCCTCTGGCGTTGACCAAAGTCAACACTTGGTGGGACCCATCAGGGGCACAATGGGATGAGAAGGGAGACGGCCAGGTCTCGGGCATTGACCAGACCCCGGGCGTTGATCGGCCTCGGGAGTTGACTGGCCTCGGGAGTTGACCGGCCTCGAGCGTTGACTGGGTTCGGACCAAGAAGTGCTTACAGTTGGGTAGTGCCACCCCCCGATACCCACGGGTAGGAGTGACCATGGAGGGGGCGGCCAGGTAGGAGGTGGCACGGTAGGGGCGTGGAGGCCTCGGGCCTCGGTACCTCAGAAGAGTAATAATAGAAGAGGAAGGTGGCTCCAAAGCCATACTCCCAGTACCAATAGGGAGAGACCCGACTTGCGAAGTACCTATGCATGAGGCATGGGAACGCGGCAGTACGCGCCACCTCTAAAGAACCACTGGGACAGATACGACCCAGGAGAGGACCACGTCCCAGGGGGTAATCTGCATACATGGTACGTAAGAAGGGCAGAAATACTCTTAAGGCGAGTGACTAGAAGCTGGGGCGCATGAGTTGGCACCCAGGTAGTCACCCCCCGCGCAAGATGCACTTCGAGAAGGGGAACTTACACACTGGGATTTCCCTAAGTTGCGTTACAGTGCCGTAAGGCCACCCGCGTAGAGTTACACTTAAGTTAGAAAGAGACACGTGGCAGAAGCACTGACAAGGTATAAAAGCTCTCGTTGCCAGGAGTTTAAGGTACGTTCTATTCATTTGACGCTTACACACTGTATGCACGAGTGACTTGAGAATGAGAGAGAAATCAGTTAGAATTCAGTTATGCATCTTCTGAACACTGAGTCTGTGGTGTTCTGATACGGAGGTGCACGGTGTTTTCTGCCAGTACTGACTTTAGTGTCGGAGTGCAAACGGCCGCGAGGGCGCCCTTTGTTCTCTCTGTTTCAGGTGTTCACGACGGCGAAGGGTGGAGATTTGGAGCAAAGATGAAGGAGTCCTTGATACGCAGCTGGAAGCTACGCACGAAGAACAATCAAGTCAACCGGCAGGAACAAAAATTATACCTATATAGTATTATGAAACCTTGGAAAGTAAATAAAAAAAAGTTGAAGGGTAGTAATGTATTAATGTTAGGTGGTAGAAGAAAAACAAAGGATCTAAGAAAATCTTTGGACTATTTTAGTTCAACATTTTTATTATTTATCACCTACTTTTTTTATATATACACCTCCTAAAAGTAATGGGGTTTTCAAACCGCCAAAAATAACGGGGGTTTCAAAATCGTCGAGAATAGCGGGGGTTTCAAAACCTTCGAAAAGTGATTATTTTCCAGAGGTTTGTAGAAATTGCGGTAATCACTTAGCGACGCTGGATCTTCCAGGGAAAAAGCAAACAACGGGTAATGCACTTAAAGAGGGTTAAAACCACCGGTAACACCAAATATAACCTCCGTTAAAATTATTTTCTTTTGAAGTGATATTAGCTAAGAAAAATCATGAATTATGTGAGGCTTGAACTTTGGAGCCCGTAGGTGAGTCATTGTTAATATAAGTTTACTTTCACCACATATACATAGACTCACCAAATAATAGAAATGACCAGAGAATTAAGGTTGGCATACTACATATACTTAAAGTTTATTTAGTTTTTTTCATAGGATCAAAATTCAAATCCAAATAATTTGTTTATGCTATAAAACATTATATTTGTTCACCTTTAATATTTTTTGTCTGTTTAATTAGTGGAAAGAAAAAAAAATCACACTAGATTTCTTGTTTACTACTATGAAAGTTGTAGAAATATGGCCATATTTCAAAGAGATGCAATTTGTTATCATATTTTTGGGAACCATTCTATTGTTTGAATATGTCTTTATGATCCTCTCATTTTCTTAACTTCAAATTATTTATTATTTATTTCAAGCCCCAGATCTTGGAAATGATGCTCCATCACTTAATCAAGTAATAGGATCAAGTGTTGGAAGCAAAACTAACGAAGGAAGATGAGGAAGCAAAACTGATTAAGGATATGGGATGAAGATCTTAAAATAGTTGTAATAGTCTATTATGATATTTAAAAATATTGTGTGTTTTCCTTGGTGTACTTTTGAACAATTATGTATCAATTTAATTCTATTTTTCAATGCAATGAATAAATGTTTATAACTTTCTATAGTATTTAATTTTTTCATTATGAAAACATATTTAATTAAATGGTATTATAATTAAATATGTTTAGTTGTTTAATTATGCAAATAAATTTATTAAATGACGAGATTATAAAAACTAGTGGTTAAATCCCATTTATTTAGTATTCAAATTATATTAATATTTACAATTTTATTATAATATTGACAGTTAAAAACGTTACATTATACGGTATATAATGGCATTTACATGCGTTGTGTTTTGCGTTGAAATCATTTTTAATGAAATAAATTGCAACAATTTTGACTGACATTAATTACATACAAAAACAATCACTTTATACAAAACACAAAGTGGTGAGGGTTGCGGTGGCTCGCATAAGATCACCATATTAAACTTTGTGGCGAGTGGTTCTATGGCAGTATGAGGAACCACCACACGTATATATTGTGACATTTATAAATGTCACTTTATACGAAAATAACCATCACTACATACACGGTTTTTTGTAGTGATTCCCCATTGAGTTCTGACGTTCTGATCAATAAAAGTTTCATTTTAGAATTATCTATTATAGTTGTTTTAATCTTCTGATCTCTTGGAAAACTGATTTTTGTGAGAGACTGTACTTGAACGCATAATTAAGAGTCTTGGGCGCATGATTCAAGAGAGAGAAGAGAAACATCCTATGATTACACCCATGAATAAGAGTGGGGTATTGAATGTTGAACATAGGCTTTGATGTCTCCAAATCCATGAAGATTGGTTGAAGGCTTTGTTGATGCTTATGTGTGTGAGTTTTGGGTAGTTTGAATTTCTAATCCACTCATAGAATTGATCCAAGGTTGTTTGATTTTAATCCTTTTGAAAAATATGTGTTTTCAAAGAGAAACAGAAAAATAACCAGTTGTTTTATCGTTTCAACTAGTTGTTTTACACTTAGTGTTTTTGAAAGGATTTGAAACTGGTTTGACTTTGATTGACTTTGCTGTCAAACCAATTCAACTAGTTGTTTCGATAAAACAATCGATTGTTTTTTGAAAATCCTTAACAAAATTCAGTTTAACTGATTTAATCAGTTTTGTTTGTTTTAAAACTAATTTGGCTTTTGCATTAAATGTTTTTAACAATTGATTGGAGTATAAATAAGTGGTTATACGCTCCTGGTTGTTATGGATTCAAAGTAACACTTTCAAAATCATTTTTTCCAAAATTGCTTCAAACTTTGGATATTTTCTAAGAGTGGAATAGGATTGGGTCTTGTATTTTGAACTTTGATCCTTTGATTTACCCATGTGTATTCTATTCCCTTCTTCCTTGATAATTGTATTTTTGTACCGGTGTTGCCAAGAAGTGTTGTATGTTCTTGAGGGGATCCAAATCAACATTCTTGG
Organism: Phaseolus vulgaris; assembly: GCF_000499845.2. Lineage (NCBI taxonomy): Eukaryota > Viridiplantae > Streptophyta > Magnoliopsida > Fabales > Fabaceae > Phaseolus > Phaseolus vulgaris. Next base: position 9,577,771 of record NC_023750.2, on the reverse strand, counting down.
TGTGGTTTTTGACAAGGAGTGGCCTGTGTTCTTGAGGGGTTCAAGATCATCACTCTTGGTGTGTGTAGCTTGTAATCTAGGGTTGATTACATAGTATATTCTCAGTGGTTTCTGAGGACTGAATGTAGCTCAGGTGTTAAGTGAACCAGTATAAACATTTTGTGTGAATCTTTCTATCCTTACACTCTTTAAACTGCTTTAACTTTGTTTTTATAAACTACTGGTAAAAGCAACTGATTGTTTCGTAAAAACAACAGGTTGATTTTCTGCATCAAGCAACAGTTTTTTATATTGCTGGACAGATTTTCCATTGATTAATTATTCATAGCTTTTCACTCTACCTTCAATACTTGCGAAAATATTTAAAAAACAATTCACCCCCCTCTTGTTTTAGCCCTATAATTCTAAAATTGAATACATAAGTAGACACATGTTTTGCTGATAAGATTCGGTTGAATTGGATTAATGCATGTTTGATTTAGTTTAACCCTGTGTGAGAATTGAAGGGTCATAATCTTTAGATAACATGTGAGGAACTCATTGGGAAGGAACTTGCGAGTCAACCTACATTCTCTACTATTTTAAATTCATCTTTTATATTTTTCCTGCTTAATAATCACATCCCCTTTCCTTTACTATTATTGCTAATTTTCATTGCTTGCAAATGTGTTTTGCATTTTTCTCAATGAACTCATTATTGGATTCATTGGGAGACGACTTGGGGTCATCTGACCTTGTCTATATTATCATCTCTTTAGTGTTAGACAATTTATCACCTCATTAGATGGTTTACGCTGGAATCTTTTAATTTGATTGCTAAACGACAACCATCAACCATTTGAGTATGTTTGAGCAAATCTGTGGGGTCCAAAACAAACTCATAATCTTAGAGGAGGGTCTTACTTTTCACTATTATGTTTCTCGATGAAGGTGTGGATATACATCTTGAAAAGTAAAGTTTAAACTTTTTTTAAGGTTTAAGGAGCAGTACACCGTGGTTATAATTCAACAAATAACCAAATTGAGAGTGCTTAATACTAAAATATTAAAATTTATTTTATATAATTTAAGTGAGTTTTGTAGGAATGAAATGATAAAAGGGCATAAGTCAATTACAAATACTTCTAAGTAAAATGACCTTGCTTAAAGGATGAATAAAACCATTTTTGTAGCTAGTGAGATGCATGCTACTAGGAGATGGTTTGCCTAAGCAATTTTGGGGGTGAAACTGCAAATATTGTTGTCTATCTAAAAAATATATGTCCATCACTTACCTGAATTTCAAGACTCCTATGAAGGTGTGGAATGGAAGACCGAAAAATTATTTTGACACATTGACATTTGCAGATGTTAAGAAAGATAAGTTGGAAGCTTAGGCAGAGAAGTGTATCTTCATGGAATACACTAAAGGACTAAATGCCTATAATTAAGATTTCAAGGTTAGAACTTGAGAATAAAAATGTTTCATAAGCAAGGATGTCATATGCAATGAGACATGAATGAGGAAGATGTGCGAGAATCTAGAGAAGAACAAGGAGAAAACACAATTTGAGGTGGAATATCCTGAATTTTTAGATTAGACTGTATAGAGGGGTCAGACTGTGCATCGGGTAACGAGTGCCAATCATCAACTTCTCAGTCTTAGAGGTCAGAACATGTCAACTTTGACTTCAATCATTAGCATACACATGATAGTGAAAGGAGAAAGATTAAATGAAGATAAATTTTTGGGTATGACAATCTCATTTGTTATGCTTTTAATACAACTGTAGAGGTAAACAATTTAGAACCAAGAAACTTTAGGGGGATATAGAAGAGTATAGAAGGCCAATAATGGTATCATGCTATCGAGGAAGAGCTTGAATCTGTTAAGAAGAATGAGTGTTAAAGAAAAGGAAGAACTACTAGGTATGGAGAAGGAAAGATTCTATTGAAGACTAGTGGCAAAAGGCTTTTCACAAGTAGACATAATTAATTATAATGACATTATCTCACCTAGTAAAACACTATTGGATAAGGATTTTAGTGTCAAATATAAATTAATCTAATATGGAGTTTGAGTAATTGGATGTAAAGACAACTTTCTTACGTGAAGAATTGGAGGAGAATGTCTACATACAATAACTTAAGAGGATTTTTGAGGATGAGGAAATGTCTAGAGGATTTTTGAGGATGAGGAAAAGTACATCTCTTGAAAAAAAAATGATATACGGCTTGAAATAAATTCCATGCAAGTAGTATAAGAAATTCAACTATTTCTTGCGAAGGATGTAGTTTACGATAAATGTATTTACATTTAAAAAAAAGAATAAATATGTGTGTTTTTCTTACTCGGGTACTTATACAATATTTTTATAGCCAAATGGTATAACGATAAAATTAGAAGGCTAAAAAGAAAAAGGTTTGAATTTAAGATTAAATATCTTGGATCTATGAGGGGTATATGATGTATATACGCAGGCATCTAATGACAGGGGAGTCGTGTTTATCTCAGGAAGGCTACTTGAATAAGCTTGTGCAAATGTTTAGGATTTATTAATATAAACAATTGGGTACATCTTTGGAGCATCACATAAAACTCTATGTTACCCAAGCTCTTATCTTGAAGAAGAAAAGAGGGAGAGGAAGACTATTCCATATGCTAGTGAGTAGGGAGTATCATGTATGAGATGATTTGTAGCAAACTAGATTTCACTTATGTTGTTAGTGTTGCTAGAAAGTTTATGGTCAATCTTGGATGTGGTTATTTGGGAGTAGGGATGGCAATGCGGACAGGTTATGCGGGCCACCCTACTACTTGTTATAAAACAAGTGCATGATGAGTTGGACATTTAAGCCTGTTAACTTCGTGTAAGGCACAACCCACATGGGCCAAGTGCCGGTCGGCGTGCCCCACCTAGCAATTTGCATTAATATTTTTTTTTTAATCTTTTATTGTTCTAAATTATTTGTTGTGTTTAAATATGACTAAATATTTTTCATTCATTATTTTTTTAATCAATATGATATATTTACAAGTACAACTCTAAATTTGATTTTATAGTCTATTTTAATATTTTTTTTATAGTATTCTTCCTTATTTACTTGTAGTAAATAATTAATATTTGACTTTTTCTTTTAAGTGTTATAGTTGCAGTGAATCTTCATTTTTATAAGATACTCAAATTCGGAATTACAATATTAGGAAGGACTTTGTTGGTATTTTTTCAACTTGTTTTAAAATTTATGTGAGTTGAACCGCAAATTCGAAATTATGTGGAACAATCAAACCTATGAATCTGCAAGTCTTATACGGATCAACCAACCCGACTTGTTTTTTACGAGCCAAATGCAGGACATGCCAAGAAAGGTGCAAGGTGGCATCGTGTTGCTACTCTTATTGGGGGAAACTTTAAAGTGACTGTTGTGATATTTGATAAAATAATATCATTTAGTCTAGTGTATGAACAGTCAAGTTACCGAGAGGCTTATAGATGATGGATATGAGAAAGTCACTCTCTAGGGACGTTAAGATATTTGATAATATAATATCATTTAGTTTTGTGTATAAGCCATTGACTTGGTAGGGAAGTTACCAAAGGGCCTCTAGATGCAAATTATGTAGGGAATGTAAATATGAGAAAGTCACTTTCTAGGTATATGTGTTTGCAACATTACAATTTATCTTAAGGAAAATTTACAATTTTTGTACTATATTATGTTCATAAAGGGGATAATTCTATAGTTGAAAGGGATGATATGAGACTTGGTTATTGTACAAAATCATATGATAATTCTTCATGAGAGATATAGTTAAATGTAAGGAGATCAAAATTGAAAGGATAACTTCTAAAGATAATCCTATAAATGTTTTACAAAATCTTTACTATGATCTAAATTTAAACATTATTTGAGGTTAACCTGTAACAATTTAAAGTCATGAATAGAGCTTTGAAGATGACTTTAAATCATAATTGGATAAAAACATAAAAGTTATCATAAACATGTTGAAATTAAAACCAAAAAAATAGTAGAATTCATTATGATAAAAAAAAGTTAAATATAGCTAATTTAACTTTAGAATCTACGCAATTATTTAAAGTTTATAATTGAATAATTGATAAGTTTGAAAACAATACTAACATGACAATTTGCAATGTCCAATGAATAATTTTAAGTCTACATATTCTTATAATGGTAGCAAATAATGTAACTAATTTGGATGTATATTGTCACTTAAGTTAGAGTGAATTGTAACTTACAACCTTTGATTGTAGGAGAGCATTTAGTCGTTAATGGGAAGCATTGAAATTAGCTGAGATTGCTTAAAAATAAGTATAGTCCCATTTTATTAAATCTTTGTTCTTCTGGTACTTATTTTCTATAAAACTTGTTTTCTTTTTGTAAATTATAAGTTATTTTAGTTTTATCTTAAATTTGATTTAAAATTTAAATGAATTTAAAAATATGAAAATAATCTAATTAACAATTACTAAACACTAAGTTAATAACAATGGTTATAAATTTCTTTGTCGATAGTAGTGACTAAACTATAGAGGAAGGAGGTGTCTCAATAATTTCTTTAACATGTGATGTGACATTAGATGGACCAATTGTTATACTTTTATCTGTTGGACTATATTTCCTAAGAACCCTACCTTTGTTTACGTTCCACCATTTTTCTGCTTGATTTTCAGTGAACCTTCTTTTACTGCATCCAAATAATTGAAAAAAAAACAGTAAAAGGAAAAATGTTAAAGAAAAAAGACAAAAACAAAATATATTGGAGACAAAAAACAAAATAAAACATCAATAATTATTTTCTTTTATATGATCAATTGCATTATTTAAATAGTGTCAACATGTTATCTAAAACTATCATCTTCTAGTAATTTAACGTTTAATAGTTTTATCTAATTTAATAGTGAATTAGACTAAACATTACTTATTAAATCTAAGAAAATAATTGTGCAATGGAGTTTTCTATTTTACCTTTTTTCTCTTAATTTAACAAAATAAATGCTTGTCTTAATTATTTAAAAACTAAATAATACATAAAGGTAACATAGAAAAAATAATAATAAATAACTTTGAACAATTTCTTCAGAACTCAAACTGATAAAAAAAATTAAAATAAAGTAATCAAATGATCAAAAACATTGATAAAATAAGTTCCATCCAAGGTAATAATAATCAAAGTTTCAATTTTAACATGGAAATAATCAAATGAAAACATTGATAAAAGAAATGGAGTAAACATGTTCCATCCAAGGTAATAATAATCAAAGTTTCTCCATCTTAAATGTATATTACCCAGAAATATAAAAAAAAAAAATAGACAACTTAAATTTCCATTTGCGTGTTACCAATTGAAACCATATATATGGCAAAAGGTATATATATTTTATGTGCATAATCATCCCTAATTGAATTTTAGAAAAATATTCCTATATTGAGATCAATATACAACTAATTTTATGAAATTTAGGGACTCTTTTGAAAAAGTATATACCAAAACCAAACTGAAATAAAAATTGAAAGATGTAACTTACCTGAATTTAACTCGTTTAAATTTTTTGGTACCATCAGACTGTAACATGAGAATCACATAAACTCCACGATCAAATTTTTCAATAACTTGTACTTCTCCCTGTTTTCCGTGTCGTGAAGATCTTGAACCCTTGTTGGAGTTTTCTGAAGGCATTGTTTTACCAATAGTAGAAGCATACGAACCAATACAATTTTGAAAGACATGTTCTTGTTCCTGAGATTCATCAACTCCTGCAACCTTAACATTCTCCTCTACTCTATTATCATCTGACATTTCAGAAACATCACTAGCTGAGGAAATTGAACGAGGTGCATTTTGGTGTTCAATTTCTGACTTTGTTGGTTCATCACTTTCTCTGAGAGAGTTTCCTCTATCTTCACAATGGTTAACTTCTATGGCATGAACCCTTTCATCTAGTTCGTGTTCATGCATGTTGGAAGTGCTGGTATCTGAAGTAGGTTTATTTTGTTGTATAGAGTTCAACTTTGATTTATTTCTTTCTTCATCATGATCCACATTTTGTTGCTTAGGCTCTAAGTTTGATCTTTTACTTTTTTCAAGTTCATCTTCACTAGGTTTGGCTTCTGTAGCATCCACATTTTCTTCAGCTTGTAATTTGGAAGAGTCATTATTTGAGGGAGGTATATCAGATGCAATTTTTGGCTTAATCTCCAACTTTGGTGATGAACATATTTCAGATTCTGAAGTTTTTTTAAGAAAATCTTTAACTCGAATAAGTACATTTCTCAAATTCCGACTTTCTGAAATTTCTCTAGGCAAATTGTCAGTCATTTCCTTCATCTAAACAAAACCAAAGACAAGAAATTTAGATAACTTCATTGAACAATAATAAATATTAATTTATATTTTTTTTCATTTGATATTTTCCTGTCATAAACAGGCTGTGTATAGAAGTTTTGGGACCAAAGCTTTCATGAAAATTTAATATAATAATATGAATTATCAATTCATATTTCAAGCCTTTTAACCTGGAAAATAACTCATCAAACTTTTATATTATAAAAATGGATTACAAGAATTATGTCATTGCCACAGACATTAAACTTTTATTTATAATCTAAAGAAAAATAAAAATATACGAGGAAATATGAAAATATTCTTGACATTATTTTCCTTCATATTAAACCTATTATCATTACTTTATTCCTTACATTATATTTTCTTAAAATATTAATAATAAGAGTGACAATGCGAACGGTCCACCCAACTTTAGGAATGTGGGCTCATTTCACTCATAAGAAGTAACCCGCGGGCTAGTCCACATAAGAATTTTTTTTATTAAAAAAATAAAATTTCATTAATTATAAAAAAAAAACTTATTCCTACTACTGAAAAATTAAAATTTTATCCGTGTTTCCATTTAATTAAGATAAAAATATAAATTCAAGTACATGAGGGTTGTTAGAAGGCTTGATTAAAAATAATTAAAGTTTTATTTTGCATCTATTTTTTCCTATATATGTATGTAAATGTATAAGAGTATCTTATCAAAGTTTTTTTACAAAATATTTTAATGAAGATGACTAATTTTTTAACTACCCTATTGAAATCTTTCATTTATATTATTTTTTATTAACAAATTTTAAATATAAGACTTTACTTAAAACTAAATCCACTATCACTCTTAATACTAACTCCTTTAGATGATTAAAATAAAACATTCATTTTTTTAGTATATTAAATTCAATATTTTTAATACAAGCAAAAAATAATTTATATTCAAACTATTTGCCTTTAGTTTAGTAGTAACAAAATATATATATGATATATATATATATTTTTTTTTATCAGCAAATAGCAATGAAATTAAATAAGACCACTTCAGGGTGATATATATATATATATATATATATATATATATATATATATATATATATATATATATATATATATATATATATATATATATTAACCTTGTCCCACTATATATATTATTTATTCATTTTATATATGCTAATAAAATTGACCTATGATCCTAAAATATAGAATGTAGATACCTGAAACACAGTAGATTCAACAAATTCTTTTGTTACTCTGTGATTAGAAGATTCCACTGCAGCAAGGGCAAAAGCTTCCGTAGCCTTTTTGTTAAGCCTCTTGATTTCCAGATCTTGCATGTCACTTTTTTCCCTTAAACTTTGAATCTAAAGAGAGAATATTCTAAACTTGTTAGTAAGGACAAAGTACATTTTTCCAACAACAAAGGGCACGATTTATAGTATTTACAACAATATTGAAGTTACCTGTTTCTGTAACTTTGAAACTTCTTGATTCAAAATAGTATTTGACCTTCTTAAATTTTCGTTAAGACTTCCTAAAAATCTAGAACTGGCAGGACGAGGAGCGATTTGTCTCACTGTGTTTGTGAATACGGGTCCCGAAAGGGTATGTGAGGTCGGAGTTCGCGGCGGAGTTTGTGGCGGAGTTTGTGGCGGACTAGGTGGTATAATAGGCTTTAAAATACTTTGAAAAGAACTAAGTGAACTTGGAAATGCAACATCTTTCAATTGCACCAGAGATGGAACTAGAGAAGCTCGTACAAAGGATGTAGAATCATCATTACTTTCAGGATTATTATTCTTTATTTCAAGGTATTTCACTGGTTCAGTTATAGGAGTTAAGAGAGTTCTTGCAGATCTTACTATTGCTCCTTGGTTTGATTTTTCCTTTTCATTTATGGAGTTATGAGTAGTAGTAGCCTTTTTTTCTAACTTGGAAGAATCATTTTCATCAAAAACTTTAAGCTTCACATAACAATTATCACACACGCGATGAAGTTTTTCTGGTGTTGCAGTCAATGCTGTTTTGAATGCCCTTTTAGTACTACAAGCATGACAAAAGACCAAACCACAGTGGTGACAATTATGTCTTTTTCTTGTTATACCAAATGCTTGTCGACAACCAGAGCAAAGAGCTTGATCAGCTCCAGAGACCCATTTATGGATGCATATACACGATGTAAAGTTAGAGCCACATGAGATGTTTTCTATAGTCCTATCTTTCAAGGCTATCACCAATGTAGGAGATTTCCTATCTTCTACATCTCCATGCCCTAATCTTCCATTGGCACCCATTCCCCATGTATATAGTTCACCTTTTTTGGTCAAGGCAACGACATGATGTGCTCCACATGATATTTCCTCAACAGTTTCACCAAGCAACTTATCTTGGACTAGAGTAGGTATTTTTCCAATGGACACAGGATTTCCTAATTGACCATGTTCTGTGCCTCCCATGGCAAATATATGACCAGATGTAGTGAGAGCAATAGTCATTGTGTGCCCACATGCAACTTGCTGGAAATTATATTCCACAAGTGGAGCAACACAGGTAGGTTGAAGGTATGTTTCTTTGTTTCCATGACCCAAACAATGTTTATCACCATCACCCCAGGTGAAAAGCTTCCCAGATGAAGCATTTGAACCAGATGGAAATTCAACCTCTATAATAGCTGCTGTGTGCCAAACTCCACATGCAACCTTAACAGTCTTTAGTCCACTCAAAAGTTCTACTTCTTTTGGATACCACACACTCTCTTGATCTCCATGGCCCAAGACACCGAATGCCCCATCACCAAAGGTAAAAAGTTTTCCATCTGAGGTAGCCAATGCCGAATGCCATGTGCCACATGCAACAGACACAACTTCAACTCCTTCTAAAGGGCCATTGACCATTTTTGGCATCCAATGGCTAGCCTCAGAACCATGTCCAAGAAGTCCAACATTATGTGCTCCATCACCCCATGTATAAAGTTCATAGCATTTAGATATAACTCCTGTGTGATACTCTCCACATGCAACAAAGTCAAAATCAATATCTTCAAGAAACTTAACTTCACGGGGGGAGACAAAATCGTTATCAATTCCATGACCAAGTCTTCCCCCTGATTCTTTTCCCCATGTAAAAACATGTCCTTGCTTAGTTACTACAGCAATGTGGTGTGCACCAGTTGCAATGTGGCAAACATCTAGAATAACATTTGACTCTAAAGGCTTAGGAATCAACACATCTATCTGAGAAGGAACTTGAGTTGCTATCCCATCAGGTGAAACCCCATTTGACAGAACCTCACCCCATATGTACACATCACGAAATGAGTCTAGGTCATCTTGTTCAGACCCACCGCAAGAGTTACTAGGTATACTTGAGGTACATACCCGACTGCCATCTCCTACACTTGTTCTTGGTTGCATGTTTGCACATTCTAGCCACACAATTGAGCTTGCAAATACAATCAAGACATGGTAGAAATTGAATCAACAAAGCCCTTACCTGGAAACAAGCATTCTGAATCTAGTCAAGTATAAGCTTGGAAACAAGTATATCTCTAGCTCATAGTCCCTGGTTTCACAAAAATAACTCTATAAAAAGTATTCCACAAGACTAATTCAAGCATACGAAGAATTTAAAAATGGCATTCGACTTTTAAAATCAAAGTGATAAGTTGAAACTCATTATGAGGTGCCTTGTATTGAAAAAATATCTTTAAAAGATTGTTAATCATGAGTCTCTTCTAGAATATAATGACAAAAAAGTAATATGTTAAAATTGCATGTTCCTGGTTGTGTCGATAAGAAAATTCCTTCATAATATATATGAAATTCATCATGACATATCTATTTTTCTCCTGTGACTCTGCATGTCTAATGTTGAACGTGAATTTATAAATATCATTGTGATTGTTTAAGGCACATGCTTCATTATATCCAGTGTATAAGCCAGTCTTTGAGAAAAGTAGATTCTCTTTAACTATTCAGGGTCTTGGAATTGTATTCTGCAGTCGGTATCTTTAGAGCATATGTTTTTTGGTTACTCTGTAATGTACTTATGTACAAGCTTATATCAAGAACTACTTTGAAAATAAGATATTTTTTTGGAATGTTACACAGTATAGCATTGGCCTGGCTTAGAACTTTTTGGGTATAAAGGATCTAGTTTCTCTTCTTTTCTTTTGTACATGACTCTCAAATACTCTATTTAATTTAATTTATTATTTATCAATAAAAAAAATTGTGATTGTTTAATAAAAAAATAAACTTTTTTTCCTTGCTTGTTAATTAACTAAGTGTGTCTTTCTTTAGAGGATAGAGTGCATTCAATAAATAGTTGAAATTGAAATTAGATTCCAATTGGTTAAACACCCAAACAACTTAAATTATATTAAAACATGTTTTAACTCAATTTGCTATTACTAAAGTGGAAATAATCTTCAATGAAAGACTAAAGCTTTGTCTAATTTAACCTATATAAAAACCAAGTCACTTGTGCATTTCCTTCTTACAACATGAACCCTAAATAATTGATTTTATCTACCCTTACCCGCTTAATCAAAGCAAAAGCATGTAGCAATATCAATTGAAATTTTGTGCGATTCAATTGACTTTATAAGATGAATCTAACATGTAAGAAACTCTTAACATAATATCCATAAGTTTCATAATATAAAGATAGCTTTAGTGGAACTAACTTGTTCAATATATCATGCTCGGGGTTCGCATATTACCCACATCCCCATCTGAAAAATGGAATGGAAACTCTGAAAGACAAAACACAAGAGACAATAAAAGAATCACATGGATTTTCGTGGCCAAGACTTCATAGATCCTAAATCATTTCACTTCCACTCTCACAAAAATTTGCTCCAATATCTTGATGAAAGTCGTGTAGGTCAAGTATTGAATCTTCGAAGCTCAAAGAAGAACTATATAACCGGTGTGGTATAATTAAAATCTTTCATGCATACATAAAATCATCGATTTTGTTGTTAAAATCAGAAAAAGGGTTATGAAATTGTAGCATTGAGTGAAAAGGGGTTGTGAATTGTGTTAGCAAAAAAGTCATCGGAAAGAATTACAGATCATGAGGGGAAAAGATGATGCGAAATGAAGGGAAAGTAATGGTGAATTTTTAGATTGCTAAATGCAAATAATAAAGTAGTGATTAAATATTGGGCACAACTCTTACATGATATGTTTACCGAGTATCATATTAACTTCATTTTTAAAGCATTATACATGTATATACACACGTGTATGCACTCACAAAGTAATAACCGGTCATTATTTTGTAAAAAATATGAACATTTGAAACTTATATCGTATAATTTATAGACAAATAATTTAAATTGAAAGTTAACAAATTATTATGTAATCACTGAAAACAAGTAAATAACTTTTAATAGACTGTTTATTCAAAGAGTAATTAAAGAAAAAAAAAATCTAAATACTTGAATTAGGGAGAAGATCTAGGTTCAAAGGACTCAAGAAAAGGACGAACAATAAGGTTTGGCAAAAATAAAAAAAGAAGGAAAGATCATTGGTATTGGACAAATACTTATTTAGCTATAGAGATAGTCTCAAACATAATCTACTTAGTACATAATCTATTTAATTATATGATAATGAATGCAATATTATGTTTAAGAAAGACTAATAAATGGTTAAAATTATACCGACACTTTATTATTTATAACTAAAAGAAATGTACTGTACTATTTTTTATTTTAGGTCAGGACAACAATTAAAAAAATGTTCTAGCTGTAAGCAACAGTTTCTTTTATTATTGCGTGGTAAGGTTTACTTTCTTTTTGCTCAAAATATTTAGAAAAAATGTTGCTTATTTATTTCAAGCAACATGTTATAAAAGGTAGACCAACATTAAAATATTATGAGTACTTTAGGTAATATTTTTTAAAGTGTATGTGCTTTTAATAACATTTTAGGTTACATTTTTTTAAATTGTAGGTGTTTTAAATAATATTTTAGGTTACATTTTTTAAATCATAGGTAATTAAGACCACATTTATTAGATGTTGCATTTAATATATCATATAACTTAACTATTCTACTTGGCCAATTTGGCCAATTTCACCTGACTCTATTGATTTCAACACGCTCCAACCTAAACACGTTCCAAAACCTGAAAAACCTCATTCGAATACATGAAAAGCCTTCCAAAACCTATATGTCCCAAATCGCGCCCTTTCAACTCCAAGAATCCAAAAAATCCAAGAAGACTTGTGTTCGTCTGGTCACACCCACTCGTGTTCGTGCCCTTCGAAGTTGAAACCTCAACTCTAAAAAATCCAAGAAGACACGTGTACGCTACCTTTTTCCTTCGAGATGATTTTCTCATGGGTTTCTGATACAAACCACCTCAACAAGCAGATGACTAAGGACACAACAAACACTTCACAATTAAGTTAGTCATCTCAGCATACAAGACCAGGCCCCACCAAACCTCAAGAGAGCATCAACAGAAAAAGAATCAAATATAAACCAGAATATCAGATGTTCTTCTTTTCTAGTTTTTTCACAAGACAAGTTTATATAAATAAATTGAGCTCACTGTGGGGGTCCAAATAGAATAATAAGCTAGAGTAGGGTACACTTAGTATATTTTGTGTTGGGTTCAATAGTGTCAAAGTTCAAGAGGGGGGAGGGGGTGAATTGACCTTTTAAAAGTTTCGCGCAAAATCAGATTTTATCACAGTACACAGAAAATAAATCGATTTATTTGGAAATGAACAGATTTATTTTGACACTGTTTTTAAGCCCAGAAAGAACAGATTTATTTTTAATTAAACAAATTCAATTTCTGGCAGATTAACAGATAAGCAAGGATTCGAGTGCAGGGATGAAGAGAAATGAACACACAACAGTTATACTGGTTCACTCAAATGAGCTACATCCAGTCTCACCTAATCCAAGGTGAAATCTACTAAACAAAATGTACCAAACACACTTACACAACCACTGTTCTTGAACCCTACAATAAACTTGGCACACTTGCTGAAAAACACTATTTCAGCACACACACTCTTTAAGAAACCCTATCAAGAAGAGTTTACAATCACACTTTTACAACAAAAGAAATATGAAACGAATACACCTGATAGAGGATGCAGAAATCTGCCTTAGACCAGTAGAACAGATTGCTCAAACAGTAGCAGCACCTCTCACCAAGCCTTAGAACCAAACAAGAATAAGCACACTTTTGATTTTTGAAATCTTTTAAAAACACATGCTAATTCTCTGTAAATCCTTAATTCTCTGATGTAAAACTTATTTTCTCAAATGTATGATTCTTATCTAAACGCAGGAACAAGTTTTCTTTTTATAGAAAAACAACTTATAACAGATTTTCAAAAAACAGTTAAAGCTGTTATAAAAAGAATAGATTGAAAATAAAATGAACATATTTATTTTCAAAAGCAGTTAGTTAGAGAATTTGTTATGTGAAGGAGACTCAGTCAACCATTCTGGTGCAAGAACAAAACGAAAAAACCGTTTAAGATAAACATGGCACCAGATTAAAAAAAATCTATTCATTTACAGATGAACAGATTTATTTTTCAAAACGATAACAAAAAAGACTTAACTATTGAAACACAGTCTTTTTGAAAGAGAGAAGACTTAGTCAAAATACTTGATGCACAAAACCTGATTTTCAAAAGCCTTAGTCAATGCATCAGTTTAAAAAAGAATCTGTTTATTTAGAAAATAACAGATTTATTTTTATGCAGTAAAGGTGTTTTTTGCAAAACATGTGAAAAACAGTTTTAAAAAATTTGTGCTTGATCTTATCACATGGTCAGGGGTTAAGAGGTGAGTTACCCAGCAAAAAGCTTACTCTTAAACAACCTCTAACCTATACCTAAGACGTTCTTAAAGCAAATACAACTATACATGAAATGTACACAAATGGCTTCATCAAACACATGTCTTGAAGGGGCAGCAACCATCTTCAACACTTTGGGCTTGTGCCAAGACTACATTTCATGACAAGTGCACCTAAGATTAAGGTTTTTAATCTAGCTTTTAGAAACTAGGCCTAAGGCGGCGACATTGACCTAGAGTCAACCCCTAGGTCGCCCCTTTCCTTTCCCTTTTCCTCTCTCCTCTCATCTTGCCCACCAAGGCACCCATCTCTTATAAATAGGGTGTCTTGCCTCATGTAATGCACACTTGAATTTGAATTACGAAGAGAAACTCTACTTGAGTGATTAGTGAGATTTGTCTCCTAAATTGTTCTTGGCTCTTATCTTGAGATTAGTGCACCTCAAGTGGCGACTCTTCACCACTTATCTTGGAAGCTTTCTTCATTTTTTCATCATTTCCTTTCCTCCTTTGTGCTACTCTTCTTCCATTTTTTTATGTTTTTCCTTTTTTTCATTTATAATTCGATTCATCTATTATATTTGCTTTCTTTTTTTTTGTTCTTAATTTCGCACCTCCTCATCATCGTCATCACCTTATATTGTGTTTTCTATTTTTCTCTCTAGAAAAGAACTTTCACACTTACTTAAGTTCGTGTCCAATGACAATCTTCTTTGAGTTTATCACCATATTCTATTTAAATAAATAAAAAACAAAGTGAAACCCAAAAAATGTGCAATCCTAAAATCAACTCACATCAATTTTCCTCATTCCTCTCAACCAACCATCTTCTACCACTTCTTCTATTGTTTCTTACTTCCAGATCCCTCTCGAATCTAGACCTCCCAACACATCTTTATCGCGCGTTGTGCTCAATGACGATGTTGTCACCAAAAACAAAGACGATATTCTCAGTCAGGACTTCTTCTAGACTCGTCGAATGATCCCTATTGTTGATATAGCAATTTTGTTTTCTCTTTCGCTCACGTTGTTCCTTTTTATTCCTGGTAGCACTCCGGATTACATTATTCAAGATAATCAACATATTTGGAATGGCTTTGATTACGATAGGGTAATGTATTTCAATTTGATAATGTTGTCGTTTTTGTTTTTGCATTGAATAGAAATTGTAGCTTTTTAGGATTTTGTTTCACAGGATAATACTCCTTGCCCCCAATTTGCTTGAGAAGTTAAACATTACGAAAAGCAAGAGAAGTAGACTAGGTAAAACTATCTTATTGTGCTTTATGACAACTTATTGCCGAGTTTTGTGTTTTTTGTGTTCGTATTTATTATCAAAGTATAAGTTTAAAAATCCATGTACTATCAATTTCTAACTACCCAATGGTGAAATTGCAGACTTTTTCCCTTCAAATAGTGGTGACAGGCTTTCACGCTATTGTGTTGCCTTTAATGAAATTTAGGTACTATATTTTTTTAAATGCGATTTTAACTTCTATGGACCATTTGAATTGGTTTTAGCTTGTCAAAAATCAACCTATTTGGGTTGATAATTGTGTTGCTGATGGGAAAGCTTAATGATGAGGATTAAGGATGGCAAAGCTGGTGAGCCGTGTAGGCAGGTTCGCGATCCGCTAAGAAAAACGCGAGCTTGACTGCCTAGTCCACCCACTAGCCCGTTTAGGTCCGCTCCACATAACCCGCATTCTGTGTGGGTCAAGTGTGGGATGAGGCGGGTTGGTCCGCATAACCTGTATAACTTAAAAGTCTATAAATTTCTTTCCGCACCTTCATATTTTCTTCATGTAGTCTCATATTCTAACAAATTCTAAAGTTGTCCATTCCAAATTCTACAATGTAGAATACCAATTTGTATTTTGGATCGTGTAATCTGAAATATTGTACAATTTAAAACATAAATTTAACTTCTAGATTCTATAACCTCGACAGTCTCTAAATTTCACATTCCATAAATTTTACTCATATCTTACTGTGCATGTTTAGTGAAAATAAAATTGTCAAACCATTTACCTAATTCATCTAAATAGAAAAAAATTAAATTTATTCAAAATTTATATTAAAATTTCATTTTTCATTATTTTAAATAAAAAATATGCGGGTCAACCCTTATGGGGGCGGACCAATAAAATTAGCCCTCATATTCTACGTAGGGTGGGCCAGTTCGCATTGTCATCCCTAATGAGGATGTTGTTGCTTTGTTAAGGTTATGGGTAATGCTCTGCATATCTCAACCAATTCTTGAAGCAACTCACTCCTACATCTGTGGCAGTTTGTTTGAAAAGGTAGTTGCTATGAAAAAGTATGGTTAATTCATGAGTTCTAACTAATATGTATTAATTAATATATAACTAACTTGCATATTATTGCTGATAAAAAAAAAAAAAAACTTGCATATTATCACAAGAGATAAAATGTCTCTTTATCTTCAAAATAATATGAGAACAGATTTAAACAATAACAATTATATCTTTCATCTTCAGAATAATATCACAATAGATAAAAAAATATCTCTTTATCTTTTATCTTAATTACCTTTCCTGGGTCGACCCCTACTTGGGTCGAGGTCCCGAGCATTCCTGTCTAATACACAAGCCCCCTAGGCTTGAGTCGAGCTTGACTAGGCGAAGAGGCTTACGAGAATATAATCTCAACTGAAAACATATAACAGAAAAATATTCTACCTACGGGCACCATTACTCACGGTGCTAACAACAGAAGAGACGTGTACCTTTATTTACGGGTGCTTGCTACTTAACTTATCATATAGAAAACTTCAACTAGCTCAAATATAACAACTACTATCAGACACATGCAGATCAACCCATCTCTATCTCTTAAGCACAAAGTAATAAAGATAACAAGAATGCAACTTAGGTAAAATCTAAACACGAAAAACCGTGGAGTCCTCAACTAACAAAGAACTAACCTTTTGATGAACTATAGACCCATAACTACGACAAGCATATGCTCACTCTCGACTTGCATAGGTGTATCTCGCAAACTTAGCCTGGGGCCATATATCTTGATCTCACCAAGCTTTGTTTCGTAGAGCACCTACTCGACTGATCATCTGATCATTCACTCACCGAGATAGCCTGACTTACCATGCACTAAAACAAACTTAACCATGACATCGACTTGCAAAGCGCCTATAACTCGTTCTTACGCCCAAGCAAGATCAGTCCAGAGGAACTCACCCAAGGCTCGCCCAAGCAAGTTCACTCAAATGAAGTTGGGCGTTTTCTCATCAAACTCGCTTAAGCAAGTAATAACTCACTTAAGTGAGATGCCACTTAGCCCAAGCTCAATTAGGTTAAATAGAAGGAGTGAGGCATAATCCTACAAATCATTGGGAGAACAAAGAAAGATAGAAAACCCTAGAGGAGACATCCATCAAAGAGAAACATCCTGGATCTTCTTTTCTTGCTTTCCATGCTTGTAATGGCTAATGTTCTCGCCGGTTGACTTTCTCACCGATTGACTTGAGTGGAAAGCTTCGCTCCTAACCTGTCTCATCTTGCTTCTATTATGCATCTTCTCGTTGCCCTGGAACGTGGCTCTGTTGGGACAGAGGGGGCTCTACATGTTGATCACACTATGATGATCAAGTCAGTGAGAGCTTACGAAAATAAGATAAGTATTCAATTTCAGTCTAGTATTCAGAAACAACGTCCCTTTACCTAGGGTCTCAAGCCCCTTTTATAGTTTATTTGTTTAACAACTTTCACTCACGAGAATATAATCTCTATTGAAAGCATAAAATAATAACAGAAAACCACCTGCTCACGGGCACAACTTATCTTCAATTGCTAACAACAGGAGAACATTCTTACTATAAGAAATTGTCCATTTACATACCGATTATTACATCCGGATCCGAATTTGTATGTAAAGTGAGCATTACATACAAATATTTACATACGGATTTAATTCAGTATATAAATAGACATTACATACGGATTTTTCCGTATATAAGAATAAAAGTGATTACATGCGGATTTTTCCATATGTAAGCCAAAAGTGATTACATACGGATATTTACATATGGATTTAATTAAGTATGTAAATAGACGTTACATACAACTTTTCCGTATGTAAGCCAAAAAAGATTACATACGGATTTAATCAGTATGTAATTTTGGCACCATGAAGCGGGATTAATTACATAAGAATTGTATCCATATATAAAGTATTACATACAAAATATTTTTAATAATTATATAATAATAATATTGATATTAATGATAATATTAATAATAACAATATTAATATTAATATTATTATTATTATTAATATTAATATTATTATTAGTAATAATAATATTACCAATATTTTATAATATTAATAATGTTTACAATATTAATAATGTTTATAGTATTAATAATGTTTATAGTATTAATAATGTTTATAATATGAATAATATTTAATAATATTAATCATATTTAATAATATTTAATAGTATTAATAATACTTAATAGTATTAATAATACTTATTATTAGTATTAATAATACTTATTAGTATTAATAATACTTATTAGTATTAATAATACTTATTAGTATCAAGAATACTTAATAATATCAAAAATATTTAATAATATCAACATTTATATTATGAATAATATTAAGAATATATATTATATTAATAATATTAATAATGTTGATAAATATTAATAATATTAATAATATTAATAATGTTGATAATATTAATAATATTAATAATGTTGATAAATATTAATAATTTAATAATATCAATAATGTCGATAAATATTAATAATATTAATAATGTTGATAAATATTAATAATATTAATAATATTGATAAATATTAATAAATATTATTAATATTAACAATGTTAATAAATATTATTAATATTAACTATGTTAATAAATATTAATAATAATAAGTATAATAAAAATCATAATATGACAAAAGAACTTATTTGGTGTAGTGGTTAAAGCTTATTTGGTCACTTAAGGGACTTGGCTTCGAGTTCCTATTCAAAAGTGGTGTAGCTGGGGCAGGAGCCACATTTAGCTTTTGAGGATTCATCACAACATATTATCCCTACACGAAACTATGTTCAATGTATCATCCTCTTTACGGAAATGACAAGATAGTTCCAAATTGCCGAACTGGTGATGAGAAAAGCTCACCCCTACCAGTTGGAGAACAAGCTGTCTCCCAAGTGGACCGGCCCATTCTGCATGGTAGAGGCACTCGGAAACGGAACGTACAAGCTCGAGACTCTGGAGGGTGGAGTTATACCCTATACGTGGAATGGGGTTAACCTCAACTTTTATTTCAGTTAATGTATTGTGTTTCAATTTTTATGAACAATTTGAATAATTAAGGGGACATTCTTTTTCCCTTAAGAGGGTTTTTTAATGAGGTCGCCCAATGAAAGCTATTCTTGGAAAGATGTTTTGCCAGGATACTTTGTTAACACACAAGAAGGCGACTTGACCGGTATGTTATCCGAGTAAGTGCAATGTGTGCATGATTGACAACTAAACGAGGTCATTTATTCCTCTGGCAAGACTCTGGGGCCTAGGTGACACGACTATCATACTATTCAGATGGGAAAACCTTTCCTCAGTAAGACTTTGAGTCTAGGCACGCTGAATGGAATTAAGATTATTTATCCGAGGGCAGGTGTTAAGGAGTAAACTTGGTGTGTAAGCCAATACTCAAGTCAGATACTCCAAGTAACAAAAATCGTTTAAGAGTAGACTCGGTGGGTAAGCCGAATACCCAAGCCAGATACTCCAATCGAAAGGCCTTAATAGAGTAGACATGGCGTGTGAGCTGACACCCAAGTCAGATATTCTAAAAGCCAAAAATTTACGTAAGAAATATTTGTAACTGGATATCAGGTAGGATGACCCACCTTGGCAAGTGCTCAAGCAGGCGTCCTATGCAACTTATCCTAAGAAAGACGACCCTTCCTTGGCAAGATTCCAAGCCTAAGAGCGTCGAAGTTCATGGCGATTCAAATATGACAACTTTTTCTCAGTAAGACTCTGAGCTCAGGTGCCCCGAATCATAGTTAGCCATAACTAAGATTGTTTGGCTTAAGTTGGGAAAGATGACCTGACTTGGTAAGGTTTTGAGTCCAAGCACCCTAAGCATATATCATGAGGTAGTACACTCTCTCCTCAGTAAGATTTTGAGTCTAGGAGGTACTGAACCACGATTAACAATAACTAAGAGCCTGCAGCTAAAGGTATAGAGAGCAACCCACCTCGACGTTGGTGAAACCGTTAGAACTGGGGAACTTTATGGAAAGGAACCAAGATTAACCCTGTGGGGTAGCAATGCACCACGAAAGTGTTAAGAGTAGACTTGGTGTAAGCCAACACTCAAGTCAAACACTCCAAGTAATGAAAATTATTAAAAGGTAGACTTGGTGTGTGAGCCAAAGTCAAGTACTTTCAACCACTAAAGGTCATTCAAGGGAAGACTTGGCATAAAGATTGAACCCAAGTCAGATAATCAAGTCACCCTTAAGCCTTAAGGAAGGATGTGTGAAGAAAGCAAGTAAACATTCTAAGTGCACAAGTCCTGCGTGACCAAATCCAAAAACCTAATCCCTTGCTCATGTAGCTAGTCAACGCCCGAGCAAGTGAGACATCCTTTGTAGTTAGAAGGTACAGGTCGTTCCTGAGATAGCTTTGCCAAGAGCACTATGATTTACCATGCTTAATCAGTGAATTACATTGATAAGGTGGTTGGTTATATTATTATCAGTTGATTAAGTTATGATAGTCGAGACATGCATTATTGATACACTAGTCGAAGTATGACAAAGACAAGCAAGTTAAATAAATGATATATACAAAAGATTGAGAAATTGTTCAAAGAGTTGCTAAAGGCAGCTGGTTACAGGAAGACTCAAGACTCTACTCCGCCTCATCCACTAGTCGCCCATCTACCATTGTTTTGCCCAAACCAAGTTGGGAGAAACCCATCTTTGGGTAGATGCTCAAGGCATGTGTGACAACGTCTTCAAAGCCCGCCATGAATGAGTTAGCAGCATCGTCGATGTGAGCTTCCCTCTCTCGCACCTACTCCTCACCCCTTTCGGATCAACTCTTCATCCTTCTTGGTCAACTCCCTCTTTAGTCTCTCCACTTCATCCTGGAGCTCTGCGTTCTTGTTGGATAATTCTAGTGCTTCATTGGACTTCTCAGTCAGGAGAACCCTAGACACTTCTTGCGTTCGCTAGAGCTCTTCGTGGAGTTTGGTTGTTTCTTGCTTGAGACCATCCACCTGCCGTGAGAGCTCGGCAACCTTGTGGGATTCCTCTTTGGCTGAGCCTTTCCACCCCCTTAGTTTGGAGATGACCAGGCAGTTCGCAGACAAGGCTTGCCCTAATTGTCTCACTACTTGCTCCACTAGCTGGTCCTCCTCCAAGCTCTCAAGTTTTTCTTTAAAATGAGCACATAGCAAGGTCTTATCGAGGAAGGTAGGGACATTCAAGGTAGGATCCCACAGTCCTCCCTCTGGCGCATTTGCATTCACGCTCTCCTACACCACTATGTCGAGAGTAAGAGGTGGGTTGGGTGGAGGAGCTTGAGGGGCGTGGCCATCTGAAACAGAGTGTTCAGTAGGCTCAACGACAACCTTTCGCCTCCGCTTGAAGACAGGTCCAAAGTAGGTTTCTTCATCATCAAAAGGGAAAACCTCAGCCACGACCTTGAGCTTCAAATCTTTAGCAGGTGAAGCTTGGGCAGCTACCTTATCTTCTTGGCCCTAGCTG
Source organism: Phaseolus vulgaris (assembly GCF_000499845.2). Classification (NCBI taxonomy): domain Eukaryota; kingdom Viridiplantae; phylum Streptophyta; class Magnoliopsida; order Fabales; family Fabaceae; genus Phaseolus; species Phaseolus vulgaris. Next base: position 9,555,823 of record NC_023750.2, on the reverse strand, counting down.
CCAAGTCCTTCTTGTTGAGTTTACCCAGCATGCTGTCTGCAAGAGAAAAAAGGTAGATCAGTAAGCGAGCACACAAGTTAACATCAGTAAGAGCAAGAGAATGAAGGATACCAACATATGCTTTAAGTCCCACTGGGAGAACTCTTGGCTTATGAGGGTGGCTGTGTAAAAAACCACCTTCAAATTGGAGAAGAATAGGCACACCTCTCGCTCATGTTAGGGCATGTTTTCCAAGCATCTGGGACCTTGGAATCTTGGTTTCTCAGTCCAATACAAGGGAAATCCATCTAGAAGAGTTGGGTCCCTCTTATTGCAGCAGATTTTTAGGAATTTTCCTTTGAAACCCTTGTAAGATTGTTGGAAGAGTGACAACAAGGCTCTCACAGCCACCCCGTTGAAAGAATGGAAAAATCCTGAACAAACGCCCAACTATTTGGATGTAGTTGGGTTGGGACAACGTTAATTTCGGTGAGGAGAGCTTTCTCGAAATTATATAAGGGAAGGCAGAGAAGAAATTTTTTGAAAATGGTGGTGTAGAAATAACAAAAAGGACCATTCAGATCCGAGGATTCATCGCAACAGATGGGCTCATCCTCCCTACAGAGCTCTAGCTTAAGGCCTCTATCGTTTTCCCTATGAAAAATACACTTTTTGGGACAGTGAGAAACGATGAAGCTTTTCGAACGTTATAAAAACACTAGTGTTGGGAAGGGCAAGCGACAATATATTCTAGCCATTGATGAAAGGGCACGTGTGTGCTCGTGATGGAGTGTGGTGAAATGTGCACTCAAACGCTTCGTGCATCGCGCTGCATGCGCCATTATCCACAAGACACGTAAGCCACCAAGGGCGACCAAGTAGCCTCTTCGCTGAAGCAAGCTCAGTTCGAGCCTGGGGGCTTGTGTACTGGACCAGAGCACTCAGAGCTCAGTGCTCGCTGGTCGGAGCTCAGCATTTGCCTCAGACAAGTCAGCTCGGCTTTTGGGCCAAGTTGATGGGCTCAAGATGTGTGTTAACTCTTTTCTGTATACTTCACGTAACCTCTCGTGCGCAAGGCCTAGAAGGTCAACAAAGGGTAGTAATGGGCCTAGGGGTGCGCTTAGTGCGTATGGGTCTACTACGAGTAAACAGTTTTCTCTAAACCTAAGCTCATATGTGTTAGGGCATGATGAGTTAGGTCGCATGTATAATGCGTAGCGCTTCGCCGAGGGTGCCTACGGGAAACAAATTGGATCCCTGATGTTGGTACACGAGTTGGTACCCTGGTGGTTATTCTGTTAAGATTTTATGCACTCCAGAGAGGAAAAGGTTTGTTCGGTTGCGACACTAAGAGAGTATGCCCTTGAACATAATATCTTCCTATTGCGTAGGCTTTCAGTTGAGATGATATTATCGTGATAGAAAGTTGTTACAAGAGGTAGGCTATAAAAGGGACTTGAGATCCCAGGTAAAGGTAAGTTGTTTCTAAGACTGAAACTAGTTACTTCTTGTTTCTTATAAGCCCTGTACTAACTTGATTTTCGGAGTGCAATCAACAAGTAGAGTCTCCTCTGTCTCAACGGAGTTGCGTTCCAACATTATAAGGGGAAAAGCAGATTCCGACGAAGATAGACGGAGCTAGAGCTTGGGATTGGAGTCAACCGGTGACTAGGTCAACCGGCAAAAACAGAAGGTGTAAAAGAACTTTTTTGAAAACTGTGGTATAAAAGAAATAGAAAGGACCCGTTGGGTCCCAGGATTCATCGTAACAAACCAGTTCATCCTCCCTACAAGGAATTATTCTCAGTCTATCGTCCTCCCTACCAAAGTGACATTTGCTTTTCCTAAGGATTACAATAAGTTCATGGGAGGTATAATCTGAGGTTTCATCTAAGAGGTTTTGGGGTGCTCAAGTGTATAGGGTTTTGTAGTCCATCTAAAAATGTAAACACAAGTAGAATACAAAACAGATTCAGACTAGGCAAAGTAAATAAGTCTCGTGCATAGTAAGAGATAATGTTGCACCATTAGTAAGGGTGCTCATGTAAATAGAATATTTTCCTGTTGTTGCCGCTTAGAATGGTGCCCTGTTGGCAGGTGGTTGTTCTGCTATTATTTTATGCTATCATTAGAGATAAGATTCCTTTTTGTTTTAGCACCTCGAGGAAGGTGCTCCAAAGCAGAATGTTTTACTGTTACGTATGATTTCGGTTGAGATTGGATTCTCATGAGAGTTGTTACAAGAGATAAACTATAAAAGGGGTTTGAGACTCCAGGTAAATGTACGTTGTTTCTGAGACTGAAACTGAATACTTATTTGATTTTAGTAAACTCTCACTGACCAGATCGTCAAAGTGTAATCAAACGACAGAACCCTCTCTGTTTTAACGGAGCCACGTTTCTGAGGAAACAGATATGAGGTGGAGCTTCTCACCTGAGTCAACCGGCAAGAACATTTATAATATTTAATTCTTAATTGATGATTGGTATTATCACTTTTACAAAAAATATTATATTACTCTTTAATTTTTATAAAAAAAACTATAAATATTTTAAGATAAAATATTAAGGAAATTATCTTTGAAACTATCCCTTTAAAATCTTTTTATTAATTGGTTAAAATTTAATAAATATCACGATTTTATTTTTAGAAACAAAACATATGTGACTAAACAAATAATTTTAACCACGTCGAAGAATCGCAAATTCACAGTATTTATAATTTTTAAAAATCATAGTTTCTGAATATGATTTTGTTTTTCTCTGTGAACTAAACACACTTATTAATGTTTTAAAACGTGTGAACAAAACTTCTCGACCAGGGAAGCTAATGGCGTTAATTTAATAATTTTTTATAATAACTTGTTTATTAAAACTTTGGAAACTGCAAGGTATGCATAATAAACTATGTCGACACTTTGATGACATAGTACCGAAGAAGGCAGCGAAAATGCTTGGCCACCACTTCCTTCTATTGCATCCATGTCTTCATAATGTCCTCATTCTCATTTTCTTTCTCTCACATTTTTTTTATCTTATGTCTGAAATTGCTTTTCAACACAGTTACCATTTTGCCCATTATGATTTAGATCTTACTTTTAATTATTTTTAAATTTTCCTTTTGTTTATACTTCAAAAATAGTTTTTAAAATCTATTCTAATTTTCCAAAATATAAAAATCGTATAAATAAAAGGGTAATTTCAGATAACTCCTGACCTATCGTGCTTTTATTTTAAACCTTTTTTTATGTAACTTTGTTGACAATATTGTAATTCGAGTAATCACAGTTTTGACAAGTTTCTTACTACTAATTAAATTATGATATCATTAATAAGATGAGTATTGATTAGTTATATATATATATCATACAACTTAAAAATTGTAATATATATCTTATTAAGAATAGAATAGTGCTTTACAGAAAATATTAGTAATTTTTAAACAAAACTTATTATACATATGCATATATAATTTCTTTTTTCTAGCCAAGAATGACGAAAATGAAGAGGACTTTAGTTAATAATTATTCTTTCCCAAAATTTCCTGAGTAATTAAAATAATTAAACTTTGTCATCTTTGACTAAAAAGGGATGTGAAGCATGCATCCTCCTAGTTTAGATATCACATATATAAGTATTGCGATTTGCAATTTTGAAATTGGTATTCAGTTAAGTTGACTAAAACAGGAAAATTAATTAATCTGATTATTACGAAATATAAACTTACAAGTTGTAAATGTTTTCGAGAGTTTTTCATCCAAAAATATTTTAGTAAAAACATCTTAAAATTACTTCCAGTATTGCATCTAAATAGATTTAATAACAATAATATACAAATATTTTTATAGATTCCAACTACAATAAATTTATATAAGAGACTTTCACACTACTTTCAATCTAGAGTTTTAAAATAATGAATAGATGTTTTTCTTATATATTACTCAATTTCTTAAATTTTATATTATTCAATATAGAACACTTTCATTAAAATAGTTACTTAACTTCAATTGAATCTTACTACAATATTGTTTGCATTTAAATAAACTAAATTATACTCCTACGGTTACATTTTTTTTAAAAGAGAGAAATACTAGATAAATTTAACATGAATTAATTATGAGTTATAACTATACAAAATATTAATGCACCATCTTTAATTAAATTGCTTTAAATAATGTATTTGTTAGGTTTTTTTAATCATGTTATTTGTTGACGCCTCAACATTTATATTAATCCCAGTAAAAGGAAAAATATTTTTTACTAAATATAGATTCATAAAAAAAATTGATGTTTTTAAGTGTATAGTTTTTAAACTAACATTTTTTTTTTTATACTTAAAAAGCCTTCAACTTATTAGAAATAAAAAACAAATATTGCAAGTATATACCCATGATAGATACAAAACTGAAAAAGGGTAGGTTAGTAAAAGCAACATTCTCCTGAAACTGTGAATAAATGAATGAAACATAGGTTTCTGTGCAAGCGAGAACAGCAAAAGTCGGAAAAGTTAAAATGGCTAGATTCATGGCGTTGGTATCTATGTTGAGCATTGTGCTCCTAAGGAAGTGTATTCATATCTACAATGAATACGCACATCTATTGTTAGACATGGCTTTCGTTTTGGTATCGTCGGTGAGATTTTCCGGCCTGCGTTTCCGGTCAACAGAAGCTGTTTCCGGCAGAATTTCTCCCATGACATCAATGATGGGTAGGCCTGATCGCTAGTACTATCTATCTACTTACTTTAGCATCTATGTCTTCTTCTTACCTTTCTTTTTCCCAACAAAAATAAAAATCCATGGTATAATCAATTTGATTCAAAAGTTTTCCTATAGTTTAATCTCCTTCTTGTTTTCTAAATATGTCTATTTCTCTTTATTAATTGTATCATGCAATGCTACCTAATCTTTGAGCTTCTGTAATAAGCTTGCTTAATGTTTCATAGAGAGATTCCATCCATTTCGATAAATAGACTTCAATTCATGTGTATGTGTGTGTTCTGTATCCATAATATCTTCTGCATGCCAAAATAGTAAACAAATTAATCTCTCTAAATTTATAAATCAAGAGGTAGAATTTGCATCATGGCTGAAATGTTTTAGGGTGTCTGATAAAAAAAGATGGCAGGTCTGAAACTATAAATCTAAACAAGATCAAGAAGTGTTTGTAAAATGGAATTTACGTTTCTGTAATCATGATTTTCTATATGAAAGATTGAAATTTAACATTTACATTGTCTACATATTTAAATTTATTATGTTAAATTAGAAGGATATAGATGGTTTTGTAGTATAGTAAACTTTAAGTTTAGTATTTTTTTAATATTTATTTTCAATTAAACATAATATTATCCTACATTTTAAGTCGTTTCTAATTATATTAACTGTCTCATTATTGTTTCTAGATATACAATCCATGATAAATCCAATAAACTAATTGCATAATTTGTTCTTATTTGAATACACTAAGCTTCTGATTGAGTTGACAGATATATTTAGATAGGGGCCATGTTCTTCATATCAAAGATTTAAAATCAAACAAAAAAAGCTTCCAGGTAAACTGAAAATAGGAAAATGTTGCGTGTAGGATTTCAAATTTAATGAGTGTAGGAAAGAAACTGTAGAAAGAAAATTGGAAAGAAGGAAAGGGAAGGTGAAAGATATAATAAATGGTGCAAGTGTTAGATATTATATTTTTATTGTATATATTAGATATTATATTTTTATTGTATATATGTGGGTGCAAACCTTACTTCATAAATCGATTTTATGGAGTTGAATTAGGTTTAAAGTTCACTTTGTAATATGGCACCAGAGAGTATTTTAAGTCTATCCTAACGAGTGTTTGTTGGATTTATCAGATCATCCGCTATCGAACCGTTATCGTATATAACTATAATTAGCTTTGAATATGTAGAAAAAAATTTAAGTACATGAAGCAAGGCTACATGTTCATAAAAGTTATGGAGAAAAAAGAAATTGTGTGGAGTTAAATTCAAATTAAGGCATTTTTCATTCCACCACTGAACAGATTTGAAACACAGAAACGAAGTATTATATACTTATAATGACTTGAGTAATCCTTCATCATCATGTTTTTGGAATAGATCACTTAAATCATTATATACTTGTTCCATTTTGTTATAGGGAACAACACTACATATATAGCCTTTCATTTTATTGAGGAAAGAGATTCCATATTTCCTTCATAAATGATAAACAATTGAGGAAAATTACCTAAAAACACCGTCAATAATTGCTGGCAATTTAAACCATTTCTATAATCAAAACAAGTCTAACCTACTAGCAGCTATCAGACAAGAAAACCTCTCTAGCTATCTCTCTCTCTTTTGATTCTTGATTCTCACAACACCTTCTATAATGTTCTTACTTAATCTCATACTAAAAAAAGATTATAACTTAATTTAAATTCACGTTTTTGAAGTCAATGTTTTAACCTTTTTCATTAGTTCTTACAGTTTGTTAATTATTAAAGTATGCCTATTGCAAATATTTACGAAGTGAAGTCCCAAAACTAGTATGATTTTCTTCAAATGAAGATATCTATTTGAGTATTTACATAATTATGAAGTCCAAACCCACCCACCACAAGCTAATCATTCAATAATCACTCTTGGATTACTGTTTTATGTTACGATGGTGAAATTCTGTTAAAATTACAGTTGATTATTGTATTGCTAATTTATTAAATTTCTTTTTTTATCAATCTTTTAACCTCGGAAGTTATTAGATATTCAAATTATTTTCGTGACTTTCTGGTTATTGGAAGTTTATAGTTTTTTAGAAAATTGTATTATATATATATATATATATATATATTGTATTGTTATATATCTTGAACTGATTATTTTACATGATATTATGATGAAAGCTGTCTGGATAGAACAAGTTTGTGATTTTGTGTTTTATTGAGACACATGTGTATGTATCATATGTATATAGATTTGAATTATGAATAACATTATCTGAAAAGGTATTTATTTTCTAGGGTAATGTTTTTAAAATCATCATTAAAATTTGTAATTTAAATAATTCATTTATAGCGAACGCATTCCTATCAATATGATGGCTTTTAAGGAAAATATGATCATTGTGCATAAGTAAACTAAAATATGTGTTAAATATTTGATGGATAACAAAATATATAGGTTGAATGATTTTTTATCATTGGGAAATAGATTGACTTCTTTATTTAATTTTTATTTTGTTCGAAAATATATTTATCATCGGAAATTTTATTCCACCATACAAATTTTGTTTGCAATCTGAAAGTTTACACAGCTACAAAAAATTGTAGTAGTCCTATATAGTTAACAGAATTACGAGTAAACATAAGACCAAAATGTATTAAATTTGTTTATATAAGGAGAATCTACTCTTTCATACCTTTTCCCTTTTTCCTGCATCTTTATTTTTTTTTAATTATAATAATATCATTTGGTGGTGAGGGTATAGTGTTTTTTTTCTATTTTCCAGTGGTGATGGTTGTTTATACTCATTGTCCAGATGAACTTGGTGGTTGGAGTAAATTTTATTATGTTTTTATTGATAGTAAATGTGTTTTTGTTATTTTTTTTAAAGTCACAATAAAAAAAAATCAATTAGGTGCAATAATGGAGTACATAACTCATAATAAAAATTATTTTTGCACTAGGAAATATCGAATACAACGAATCTTCTTATTAACCATCTCATACACATTCAAATGATGAAACTACAATCTCAAACGCTGCGACTAAAGAAGAATGAAAGTGTTACAACTACAAAGAAGATACGAGGATGCACTTAGATTCTTTAAAAAGGTGAAATTATGATTAGAATTATTTAAATTTTGTAAAAAGATTAAAACTGACTTTTCATTATTAATATGAAGATGCAGGAGAAGGTATGATGATGGAGGAGAATTTTCCTAAAGAGAAAAGCTTAATCTTTTAAATAAAAAGTAAAAAAAAAACAATAAAATACATTAAACTATAGACAATAAATGAATAATTAAACCTAAAATATATTATACAAGATTCTTTAATAATGCTAACTTGGCTAATTGAAACATAAATACTCAAATCATATTACCTTGGATCTTTGTTTTTTTTTATATGATACAAAACAAATTATATGTAAGTTGAGATTTTGGTCTTAACAATAATGGAGGTTGCTTTATATAAAATTAAAAAGAAAGACACATGTATATTATTTCTTAACAATTTCCTTTTGGTGGTTGACGTATATTGATTGCGTCATCTTTTAACATTTCTCATTTCTTACTTTTTTAATAAAAAATAAGAATTTATATAAATTGTATAGTTGATAATTTTTTTATTGACAAAAAAAAAATTAAAATATTTAAAGGATTTTCTATAAAGAATATTGTAAGTTATATGACATTAGTCCTCCAAATCAACATTTAAGTAAATTCTGAATTATAATACTAACTACCACTATATAAATTATTTAGAAAAATATATAATTTTAACATTTTCCTTCACACCAAATGACCTAAAGAATTCATCATGATTGTAATAACATGTGATTCAGGACTCCTAGTGACATATTTGTACTACCGGATAGTTAAGAAGACCGATATGGCCGAATGGTCGAGAAGATCGAATGACTCTCTTAATTCAAACACAGTTTGTAAATTTACAATTAATCGCAATTAAGCAAGTTTAGTTGTAAATCATGATTAAGGCATGATTGAGCCCTCTTTTGGACCCACGAGTAGGCCCATCATAGTTGAGACTCATCCAAAATGTATAAATATTAGAAGAGACTCAACGCCAAAGGTAATTTTTTTCTCTCGAATCCCTTGTACATTGTACTCAGACTAACTTGATCGTCGGAGTGTGACCCCCCTCCCCACTCATCTCGGCGAAAGGAAGAACCAATCGGAGACCACCGCACCTGAAGGTCATGAAGACCGGAAGAAGAAGACAAAAGGAGTTACTCTAGGAGGAACCTGACCTTGTAAGAACAATATTTTATTGCTATCTTCTTTGGATTCAAGAGATATAAAAGAAGCCTTGTGTTTCGTTGACGTAAACACTCCATGGTTGAAGATGCAACTCAAATTAAGAGTAACAGTTGTAAGCATAATACTTTATAAAACAAGTAGATTACATAGTATGGCTTATGTAGGATTTTCTTATCAACAAATGAATAAATAAATGTAAAGCATATTAGGGATGCTCCAAACCTATTACAAGCAATAGGTTACGATTCCTGCATAACCCCAAAAAAAAGAAATAACATCTAACACCTTATCAACTAGTATCAACCTCTAAACAGCTATACAAAACACTTATATATTTGCTAAATTTTTAAAAATGCTTAGATATTGTTGGCATTACTAATATAGTAGGCACATATACAAAAGGAGCACCAATCTAAGAACAAAAAGAACCTGAAACAAATATTTTTTTTAAAAAAAAGCTCATAGAACCTATAGAGGTAGAAGTAGAAGTTGTCTGCTTTGCCTTGTTTGTTCTGCATTCTCTGCGTTGGATTGTAGTTGACGCCCTCCATGTCCTAAAATTGCTTCAACCCTCCACAAACTTGTTCAACTCAATATTGACATTATTCTTTGACTCCTTCCAACCCATGAATTAGTGTTCCCACACATTTACTGGTTGCCCAGATGATACGTGTAGGTTGTCTTCAGTAGCCACATATTGTTGTCCTCTTGCCAAACAAACCTACACGCATCACCCCTTAGCTAGTTCAAAAGACAGTTGAAATTTTATAGTAAACAAAGATAAAGGAAAAATTATGTTGAAATATTAAGTAACTATATCTGCAAGTTTGAGGTAGTGAAATTAATTACTAGATTATTAGCAGCCATAGCTCATTCAACCATATCAAAGTCAACACCATCATTCTCAAATTAGTGGGTTGTTAGAGAAGTAGGTGCGAAAGAGGCATAAATCTGAGAATTTGGCATTCAGGTAAGTTTTTGTCTTCAACAACAAACCTTTTTTCTGTGTTGGTTCCAAGACCAGTGTTTTCACATTTCTACAGAATTGCCTCACACAACTTAGTGATTTATTGCTCCTATAATGTTCTTGAATGTGATGTTCTAGAGCAAAGAGAAACTTCAATACTCCATTGTGACCAAACATCAGTACTCCACCTACAACCTGCAACCATTCCTCCCTTTAACAAGCTCAAGCATATATATCCCATCATACAAACTAGTATATAAACACACATACCTTCAACAAAATTAGTATAGAAAATACTCCTATCATCACTATCTGATGCACTTTAAACACTAAATTGGATACTTATATTGTTGAAATTGTAGGCCTTAAGCAAGAGAGGGGTTAATTGTTTTTAAAATATTTTTGCAAGCTTTGAAGGTGTTCCTGCCGGTTGACCGAAAAGATCTTCGTGCGTTGCTTTGACTCACGAACAAGGACTCCTTCGTCTTCCACTCAGATCTTCACCCTACTCCACCGTGAGTACCTGAAATAGAGTGAGCA